>NW_028123548.1:0-452347 GCF_965194805.1 Balaenoptera borealis
CCCATCTGTGGAAATCCTAATATCCAATGGCACATCTTAGTATGGGTGAATGCCTACCGTCCTGAGATATCCACAGCCTTGCACAGCAACGTGCACCCGCCCCACTTTGTCCAGTTCTCCTTAGCACATCCAGTCATCAGACAACGCGAAGGTCTTCTTCTCTTTGCCGACAGCCAGCCTTACTCTGCAACTGCACCTGAGAAGTGGACAGAAATCAGGCAGGTTTCTGAATTGCACAAGGGTCCTCAGAGAACATGATTTTTGGGAACACTTAACCTGGGCGTGAGCCTGGAACCTGCTTCCCAAGTACCACTGTCCCTTACCGAAAACTGATTGTGTGTCTCACAGCACGACTGAAGGAAGTTACGCATGTACATTGCTCGGTGTGTGAGACGCTGTATGTGTGTATTCACACGTGTGGGCGTGTGTGACTGTGACTGCGCACGAGGATGCGTTTGTGGATACCTGTGGGTGCCGCTAAATACGCGTCTTGGTCTCTGGGTGTCCCTGTGGCCCTCTGCAGACGCTTCTAACAGTAAACGTCATAGTTTATACACAGCACCCTGGATGGACCCCCAACTAAAAGGAGAAAGACCCCTGTCAGCTTCATGAGGCCGCATGCGAACTTTGAACCCCAGGCTGTCAAAATAGGCCACAGACTCCCGCTCTCCCACAGCCACGCCTTCTGACCAAAGCACAAAGACTGGACGAGACCTCCCTCCCGGCCGTGGGTGTCACACCTATGTGGACCTGGAGATCCTGCCACCTACCACCACATCTGATGTGCCCTTGGGGTCACTCCCAGTGCTCCCGGAAGCAAGGTAACCTCCCATGGGCAGGCTGACACCGACCTGCAGTTGCCGACAGGCAAGATGCAGCCTGGCACTTCTCAAGGGTTTAACAGTCTTCGGCCCAAGTGCCTCATCTCGCCAACTAGACCAAATCACTTTCCATGACCCCGTGGGAATGCCCTCAATGGGAAGTGTTGGGCTTCAGCAACCATGACACAGGTTGGAACCCCACAGCAGAAATTAGGCCACCTTCCCGGCCACGTATAGGCAAGCTTCCAACTGGTAGGCTTTGCGGCCCTGACCACTGAGGAAACGCTCAAACGCTACACAGCCTCGGCCTAAGTGCCCTCCTCCTGCCTGCAGGGCGACTCGACTCTACTTGAAGCCACAGACATCATGTGAACACGGAGACACTGAACAGCAGGGAAGACACACCGCAAGCCTGTCTGCTTTGATGATGCCCACCCCACCCCATGCATCCTGGCAATTCTCCACTGCCACAGCGACACTACCGAGGCACTCACAGTGATCAAAGGCACTGTCCCTGAGGACCACAGACAGACTTTCAACGGAAAACCTTTGCCACACGAGGGGACCTGGAAACTTGAAAGGGCACAGTGGCTGTCCACGACAGTGCGCCTGGCGTCGCAACAGTGCCCCCACCTCTGTCCCCCCAACGGACTGCTCCAGGTAAACCTCTGGCTGTTCGCAAGCCGAGTCATGCCCCCCCGGGAGAAGCACTTTCGCTTTGCACATTCACAAACAACAGAACGATTAGGCCAAAGGGGATGTTCGCATAACTAAACATCCTCCAATGAGGCCAGCAGAGACGCGTCACCATGTCAATCTTCTTTACATCTCGCAAGACACCCTTTGGGTGTCTTTCCTCTGGCAATGGGATTCCAACTCTACACAGGTTACCTACCTCACCTCATCCACTTGAACTGCCAAAGCCATCCCCTCCATAGGCAGCTGATGCCAGCCAGTCACGAACATGACACATCCTTGGAAAGCCGAGGCCAGCACCTGCAACCCAATTATGATAGCCTATTCCACGACATCACAAAGGACATGTCCTCATCTTCCCTTCCCTTCCTGTACGGGCCATCAGTCATCCACGCAGGTTTCAATTCAGCACTCATTCCTCTCCCCACTCCACGATGACCCACTTGGCATCAACACTGTGCCGGGAGTTAAAGTAGAGAAGCAAACAAGGGCAGCAGCGAGGCCTAATCCATCAGCCCCTTTCCGCCGATGCCCAACCGAGCTCACCCCCGCCCATTGCTCCAGCCTCACTAGGCACTCAAGAAGCTCACCGTGAAAAACGCAAGAACAGGGAGGGCCACAGGCCTGGCCTGAGGTTCCAGGCACCAACCAGGGACGCTTGCTCATTTTGGCTTCCAGAATCAACCCCCAAAATGGCATGCACGAAGCGTGATCCTGGCCAAAACTCACCTCCCAACTGCAAGCTAACTGGGCCTAGACCAGCACACACTCTGACTCTTAAGACCAGCAGGAGAGCCTGCCCCCTCGCATTCCCTCAACAGCCATTCAGCAGGGACCCGGGATTCACAGATAACACAGCTTATGTGCAGACACGGTCAACCCTCAGACAGGAGCCCCTCCAATACTGGAGTCCTTGGTGGTGTTTGCATGCATGTCAGCGGAAGACGCTGGCCCTCATTCCTACCTGTCCTCTCCCCCTGAGAGAGGAAACGTGCTGAACCTCAGTTTCGATGATGAGACGGTAGAGTGTTCTCACTCATTTGGCTCAGATTTTCCAAGGAATGCATGCAAGGGTGTCATCATCAATCCAAGCACATGCTGGGACGCTGCAGAACACAACCGGAGTCTGCGCGGGACTCTGTACAGGAGCCATGAGCCTGGGCTACCCCAAAAGCCTGGAGAATCCACAGCCCTCAGGCCACTCAGCAAGGGGAACAATCAATCCACTCTTGCAGCCATTGGGCCCATCTGAGGAAAACCTAATATCTAATGGCACATCATGGGGTGCTTGAATACCTACCACCCTGAGTTATCCACGACCACGCTCGGGGACGTGGGCCCGCCTCACTTTTTCCACTTCTTCTTAGCACCTCCAGTCATCAGAGCACACGAAGGTCTTCTTGTTTGTGCCGACGGCCAGCCTTTCCCACCAAATGTACCTAAGAATTGGACAGAAATCACCGAGGCTTCATAAGTGGACCGGTGTCCTCACAGGACATGATCCATAAAAACATTTACCTGGCCTTGAGCTCTGAAACTGCTTCCCAAGGACCTCTAACCCTTACCGAGAATTGACTGCATGTCTGATAGTACGACTGCAGGAAGTTACGCACATATGTTGGCCAGTGTCTGAGAGGCTGTATGTGTGTGTTCACGCGTGTGGGCGTGTGTGACTGTGACTGCGCATGCGGACGTGCTTCTGGGTTTCTCTGTGTGCCGCTGCATACGCGTCTTGGTCTCTGTGTGTCCCTATGGCCCTGTGAAGAGGAGTCCAACAATAAAAGAAATAGTTTATACACAGCACCCTGGTTAGACCCCTAACTGAAAGGAGAAAGAACCCTGTCAGCTTTAAGAGGCCGCAGGCACACTTTGACCCCCAGGGGCTGTTGAAATAGTCCACGGACTCCCGCTCTCCTACAGCCACGCCTTCTGACCAAAACACAAAGCCTCAACGAGACCTGCCTCCGGGCCTTGGCTGTGACATCTACATGCACCTCGAGACTCTGTCAGCTACCAGTATATCTGATGGGCATTTGGGGTCACTCGCAGCACTTCCGGAAGCAAGGGAACTCCCATGGTCGGACCGACACCGACCGGCAGCTGTCTGCTGCCAAGATGCAGTCTGAAAACACTCAAGGGGCTAACGAACGTTGGCCCACGTGCCACATCTCGCCAACTAGGCCTAATCACTTTCCATTGACCCGTGGGAATGCCCACCACAGGAAGTGGTGGGCTTCAGCCACCATGACCCATGTCGGATCCCCACGGCGGAAACTAGTCCACATTCCCAGCCACGTCTCAGGCAGCTCCCATCTTGAATGTTCGCGGCCCTGACCCAGAAGGAAATGCTCAAACCCTTGAAAGCCTCGTCCTACATGCCCTCCTCCAGCCCACAGGGCGACACGACCCTACTGGAAACCACAAACATCTTCAGAACACGGGAACACTGAACACCAGGGAAGACAGACCGCAAGCCTGTCTCCTTCGTTGATGCTGATCCCACACCATGCACCCTGGAAATTCTCCACTGCCACAGTGACACTATCGAGTAACTCACAGTGATCAAAGGCATGGTCCCCGAGGACCACAGACAGACTTTCAATGGAAGACCTCTGCCATGCGAGGGAACTTGGAAGCCTGAAAGGGAACAGTGGCTGGCCACGGCAGCACAGCAGGCATGGCAATGGGGCCCCCATCTCTGCCCCACCAATGGACTGCTCCAGATAAACCTCTGGCTGTTCGAAAGGCCTGCGTGCTACACCGGCCAGTCGCGTCATTCCCCCACGGGAGAAACACTTTCGCTTTACACATTGCCAAACAAGGGAACAAAGCGGCCAAAGGGGATGTTCGCATAACTCAACTACCTGCAAGGAGGCCGGCACAGACGCCTCACCATGTCGATCTTCTCTACTTCCCGCAAGACACCCTTTGGGTGTCATTCCTCGGGCAACGGGATCGCAACTCTACACAGCTTACCAACCTCAACTCACCCACTTGAACTGCCAAAGCCATCCGCTCCATAGGCAGGTTATGCCAGCCCATCACGAACAAGACACATTCTTGGGAAGCCGAGGCCAGCGCCTGCAACCCAATGATGACAACCCATCCCACGACATCACACAGGACCTTTCCTCATGATACCTTACCTTTCTCTCCAGGCCAGCAGCCACCACCCAGGCTGAAATGCTTCACTCGATCCACACCCCACTCCACGAAGTTCCACTTAGCGCCAACAGTGTGCCGGCAACTTCAGCAGAGGAGCTGACAGGGGCAGCAATGAGGCCTAAACCATCAGCCCCCTTCCGCCATCGCCCAACTCCAGCCCACGCCCGCCCACTGCTCCAGCCACACGGGGCAGTCAAGAACCTCACTGCACGAAACACAACAACAGAGAGGGCCACAGGCCTGGCCTGAGGCTCCAGGCTCCAACCAGGGAAGCTTGCTCATGTTGGCTTCCATAATCAACCTCGGAAGCGGCATGCACAAAGTGTGATCCTGTCCAAAAATCACCTCTCCAAGCTGCAAGCTTACTGGGTCTATACCAGAACACACTCCGACCCTGAAGACTAGCAGGAAAGCCTGCCCTCTTGCATTCCCTCAACGGCCTTTTAGCAGGGACCGGGGATTCATAGATGACCCAGCTTATGGGCAGACATGGTCGACCCTCAGACAGGAGCCCCTCCAATGCTGGAGCCCTTAGTGGGGTTTGCATGCCTGTCAGCAGGGGACGTTGGCCCTCACTCCTAACTGTCCCATACTCCCGAGAGAGGAAACGTGCTGGACCTCACTTTCGATGAGGAGACGGTAGAGCGTTCTCACTCATTTTGTTCAGATTTTCCAAGGAATGCATACAAGGGTGTCATCATCGATCCAAGCACATGCTGGGACGCTGCAGAACACAAAAGGGAAGGCCGTGGGTCTCTGCAGAGGAGCCATGACCTGGAAGTACTCCAACTGCCTGGGGAATCCACAGTCCTCAGGCCACTCAGCAAGACCAACAATCAATCCACTCTTGCAACCATTGGGCCCATCTGTGGAAATCCTAATATCCAATGGCACATCTTAGTATGGGTGAATGCCTACCGTCCTGAGATATCCACAGCCTTGCACAGCAACGTGCACCCGCCCCACTTTGTCCAGTTCTCCTTAGCACATCCAGTCATCAGACAACGCGAAGGTCTTCTTCTCTTTGCCGACAGCCAGCCTTACTCTGCAACTGCACCTGAGAAGTGGACAGAAATCAGGCAGGTTTCTGAATTGCACAAGGGTCCTCAGAGAACATGATTTTTGGGAACACTTAACCTGGGCGTGAGCCTGGAACCTGCTTCCCAAGTACCACTGTCCCTTACCGAAAACTGATTGTGTGTCTCACAGCACGACTGAAGGAAGTTACGCATGTACATTGCTCGGTGTGTGAGACGCTGTATGTGTGTATTCACACGTGTGGGCGTGTGTGACTGTGACTGCGCACGAGGATGCGTTTGTGGATACCTGTGGGTGCCGCTAAATACGCGTCTTGGTCTCTGGGTGTCCCTGTGGCCCTCTGCAGACGCTTCTAACAGTAAACGTCATAGTTTATACACAGCACCCTGGATGGACCCCCAACTAAAAGGAGAAAGACCCCTGTCAGCTTCATGAGGCCGCATGCGAACTTTGAACCCCAGGCTGTCAAAATAGGCCACAGACTCCCGCTCTCCCACAGCCACGCCTTCTGACCAAAGCACAAAGACTGGACGAGACCTCCCTCCCGGCCGTGGGTGTCACACCTATGTGGACCTGGAGATCCTGCCACCTACCACCACATCTGATGTGCCCTTGGGGTCACTCCCAGTGCTCCCGGAAGCAAGGTAACCTCCCATGGGCAGGCTGACACCGACCTGCAGTTGCCGACAGGCAAGATGCAGCCTGGCACTTCTCAAAGGGTTAACAGACTTTGGCCCAAGTGCCTCATCTCGCCAACTAGACCAAATCACTTTCCATGACCCCGTGGGAATGCCCTCAATGGGAAGTGTTGGGCTTCAGCAACCATGACACAGGTTGGAACCCCACAGCAGAAATTAGGCCACCTTCCCGGCCACGTATAGGCAAGCTTCCAACTGGTAGGCTTTGCGGCCCTGACCACTGAGGAAATGCTCAAACGCTACACAGCCTCGGCCTAAGTGCCCTCCTCCTGCCTGCAGGGCGACTCGACTCTACTTGAAGCCACAGACATCATGTGAACACGGAGACACTGAACAGCAGGGAAGACACACCGCAAGCCTGTCTGCTTTGATGATGCCCACCCCACCCCATGCATCCTGGCAATTCTCCACTGCCACAGCGACACTACCGAGGCACTCACAGTGATCAAAGGCACTGTCCCTGAGGACCACAGACAGACTTTCAACGGAAAACCTTTGCCACACGAGGGGACCTGGAAACTTGAAAGGGCACAGTGGCTGTCCACGACAGTGCGCCTGGCGTCGCAACAGTGCCCCCACCTCTGTCCCCCCAACGGACTGCTCCAGGTAAACCTCTGGCTGTTCGCAAGCCGAGTCATGCCCCCCCGGGAGAAGCACTTTCGCTTTGCACATTCACAAACAACAGAACGATTAGGCCAAAGGGGATGTTCGCATAACTAAACATCCTCCAATGAGGCCAGCAGAGACGCGTCACCATGTCAATCTTCTTTACATCTCGCAAGACACCCTTTGGGTGTCTTTCCTCTGGCAATGGGATTCCAACTCTACACAGGTTACCTACCTCACCTCATCCACTTGAACTGCCAAAGCCATCCCCTCCATAGGCAGCTGATGCCAGCCAGTCACGAACATGACACATCCTTGGAAAGCCGAGGCCAGCACCTGCAACCCAATTATGATAGCCTATTCCACGACATCACAAAGGACATGTCCTCATCTTCCCTTCCCTTCCTGTACGGGCCATCAGTCATCCACGCAGGTTTCAATTCAGCACTCATTCCTCTCCCCACTCCACGATGACCCACTTGGCATCAACACTGTGCCGGGAGTTAAAGTAGAGAAGCAAACAAGGGCAGCAGCGAGGCCTAATCCATCAGCCCCTTTCCGCCGATGCCCAACCGAGCTCACCCCCGCCCATTGCTCCAGCCTCACTAGGCACTCAAGAAGCTCACCGTGAAAAACGCAAGAACAGGGAGGGCCACAGGCCTGGCCTGAGGTTCCAGGCACCAACCAGGGACGCTTGCTCATTTTGGCTTCCAGAATCAACCCCCAAAATGGCATGCACGAAGCGTGATCCTGGCCAAAACTCACCTCCCAACTGCAAGCTAACTGGGCCTAGACCAGCACACACTCTGACTCTTAAGACCAGCAGGAGAGCCTGCCCCCTCGCATTCCCTCAACAGCCATTCAGCAGGGACCCGGGATTCACAGATAACACAGCTTATGTGCAGACACGGTCAACCCTCAGACAGGAGCCCCTCCAATACTGGAGTCCTTGGTGGTGTTTGCATGCATGTCAGCGGAAGACGCTGGCCCTCATTCCTACCTGTCCTCTCCCCCTGAGAGAGGAAACGTGCTGAACCTCAGTTTCGATGATGAGACGGTAGAGTGTTCTCACTCATTTGGCTCAGATTTTCCAAGGAATGCATGCAAGGGTGTCATCATCAATCCAAGCACATGCTGGGACGCTGCAGAACACAACCGGAGTCTGCGCGGGACTCTGTACAGGAGCCATGAGCCTGGGCTACCCCAAAAGCCTGGAGAATCCACAGCCCTCAGGCCACTCAGCAAGGGGAACAATCAATCCACTCTTGCAGCCATTGGGCCCATCTGAGGAAAACCTAATATCTAATGGCACATCATGGGGTGCTTGAATACCTACCACCCTGAGTTATCCACGACCACGCTCGGGGACGTGGGCCCGCCTCACTTTTTCCACTTCTTCTTAGCACCTCCAGTCATCAGAGCACACGAAGGTCTTCTTGTTTGTGCCGACGGCCAGCCTTTCCCACCAAATGTACCTAAGAATTGGACAGAAATCACCGAGGCTTCATAAGTGGACCGGTGTCCTCACAGGACATGATCCATAAAAACATTTACCTGGCCTTGAGCTCTGAAACTGCTTCCCAAGGACCTCTAACCCTTACCGAGAATTGACTGCATGTCTGATAGTACGACTGCAGGAAGTTACGCACATATGTTGGCCAGTGTCTGAGAGGCTGTATGTGTGTGTTCACGCGTGTGGGCGTGTGTGACTGTGACTGCGCATGCGGACGTGCTTCTGGGTTTCTCTGTGTGCCGCTGCATACGCGTCTTGGTCTCTGTGTGTCCCTATGGCCCTGTGAAGAGGAGTCCAACAATAAAAGAAATAGTTTATACACAGCACCCTGGTTAGACCCCTAACTGAAAGGAGAAAGAACCCTGTCAGCTTTAAGAGGCCGCAGGCACACTTTGACCCCCAGGGGCTGTTGAAATAGTCCACGGACTCCCGCTCTCCTACAGCCACGCCTTCTGACCAAAACACAAAGCCTCAACGAGACCTGCCTCCGGGCCTTGGCTGTGACATCTACATGCACCTCGAGACTCTGTCAGCTACCAGTATATCTGATGGGCATTTGGGGTCACTCGCAGCACTTCCGGAAGCAAGGGAACTCCCATGGTCGGGCCGACACCGACCGGCAGCTGTCTGCTGCCAAGATGCAGTCTGAAAACACTCAAGGGGCTAACGAACGTGGGCCCACGTGCCACTTCTCGCCAACTAGGCCTAATCACTTTCCATTGACCCGTGGGAATGCCCACCACAGGAAGTGGTGGGCTTCAGCCACCATGACCCATGTCGGATCCCCACGGCGGAAACTAGTCCACATTCCCAGCCACGTCTCAGGCAGCTCCCATCTTGAATGTTCGCGGCCCTGACCCAGAAGGAAATGCTCAAACCCTTGAAAGCCTCGTCCTACATGCCCTCCTCCAGCCCACAGGGCGACACGACCCTACTGGAAACCACAAACATCTTCAGAACACGGGAACACTGAACACCAGGGAAGACAGACCGCAAGCCTGTCTCCTTCGTTGATGCTGATCCCACACCATGCACCCTGGAAATTCTCCACTGCCACAGTGACACTATCGAGTAACTCACAGTGATCAAAGGCATGGTCCCCGAGGACCACAGACAGACTTTCAATGGAAGACCTCTGCCATGCGAGGGAACTTGGAAGCCTGAAAGGGAACAGTGGCTGGCCACGGCAGCACAGCAGGCATGGCAATGGGGCCCCCATCTCTGCCCCACCAATGGACTGCTCCAGATAAACCTCTGGCTGTTCGAAAGGCCTGCGTGCTACACCGGCCAGTCGCGTCATTCCCCCACGGGAGAAACACTTTCGCTTTACACATTGCCAAACAAGGGAACAAAGCGGCCAAAGGGGATGTTCGCATAACTCAACTACCTGCAAGGAGGCCGGCACAGACGCCTCACCATGTCGATCTTCTCTACTTCCCGCAAGACACCCTTTGGGTGTCATTCCTCGGGCAACGGGATCGCAACTCTACACAGCTTACCAACCTCAACTCACCCACTTGAACTGCCAAAGCCATCCGCTCCATAGGCAGGTTATGCCAGCCCATCACGAACAAGACACATTCTTGGGAAGCCGAGGCCAGCGCCTGCAACCCAATGATGACAACCCATCCCACGACATCACACAGGACCTTTCCTCATGATACCTTACCTTTCTCTCCAGGCCAGCAGCCACCACCCAGGCTGAAATGCTTCACTCGATCCACAACCCACTCCACGAAGTTCCACTTAGCGCCAACAGTGTGCCGGCAACTTCAGCAGAGGAGCTGACAGGGGCAGCAATGAGGCCTAAACCATCAGCCCCCTTCCGCCATCGCCCAACTCCAGCCCACGCCCGCCCACTGCTCCAGCCACACGGGGCAGTCAAGAACCTCACTGCACGAAACACAACAACAGAGAGGGCCACAGGCCTGGCCTGAGGCTCCAGGCTCCAACCAGGGAAGCTTGCTCATGTTGGCTTCCATAATCAACCTCGGAAGCGGCATGCACAAAGTGTGATCCTGTCCAAAAATCACCTCTCCAAGCTGCAAGCTTACTGGGTCTATACCAGAACACACTCCGACCCTGAAGACTAGCAGGAAAGCCTGCCCTCTTGCATTCCCTCAACGGCCTTTTAGCAGGGACCGGGGATTCATAGATGACCCAGCTTATGGGCAGACATGGTCGACCCTCAGACAGGAGCCCCTCCAATGCTGGAGCCCTTAGTGGGGTTTGCATGCCTGTCAGCAGGGGACGTTGGCCCTCACTCCTAACTGTCCCATACTCCCGAGAGAGGAAACGTGCTGGACCTCACTTTCGATGAGGAGACGGTAGAGCGTTCTCACTCATTTTGTTCAGATTTTCCAAGGAATGCATACAAGGGTGTCATCATCGATCCAAGCACATGCTGGGACGCTGCAGAACACAAAAGGGAAGGCCGTGGGTCTCTGCAGAGGAGCCATGACCTGGAAGTACTCCAACTGCCTGGGGAATCCACAGTCCTCAGGCCACTCAGCAAGACCAACAATCAATCCACTCTTGCAACCATTGGGCCCATCTGTGGAAATCCTAATATCCAATGGCACATCTTAGTATGGGTGAATGCCTACCGTCCTGAGATATCCACAGCCTTGCACAGCAACGTGCACCCGCCCCACTTTGTCCAGTTCTCCTTAGCACATCCAGTCATCAGACAACGCGAAGGTCTTCTTCTCTTTGCCGACAGCCAGCCTTACTCTGCAACTGCACCTGAGAAGTGGACAGAAATCAGGCAGGTTTCTGAATTGCACAAGGGTCCTCAGAGAACATGATTTTTGGGAACACTTAACCTGGGCGTGAGCCTGGAACCTGCTTCCCAAGTACCACTGTCCCTTACCGAAAACTGATTGTGTGTCTCACAGCACGACTGAAGGAAGTTACGCATGTACATTGCTCGGTGTGTGAGACGCTGTATGTGTGTATTCACACGTGTGGGCGTGTGTGACTGTGACTGCGCACGAGGATGCGTTTGTGGATACCTGTGGGTGCCGCTAAATACGCGTCTTGGTCTCTGGGTGTCCCTGTGGCCCTCTGCAGACGCTTCTAACAGTAAACGTCATAGTTTATACACAGCACCCTGGATGGACCCCCAACTAAAAGGAGAAAGACCCCTGTCAGCTTCATGAGGCCGCATGCGAACTTTGAACCCCAGGCTGTCAAAATAGGCCACAGACTCCCGCTCTCCCACAGCCACGCCTTCTGACCAAAGCACAAAGACTGGACGAGACCTCCCTCCCGGCCGTGGGTGTCACACCTATGTGGACCTGGAGATCCTGCCACCTACCACCACATCTGATGTGCCCTTGGGGTCACTCCCAGTGCTCCCGGAAGCAAGGTAACCTCCCATGGGCAGGCTGACACCGACCTGCAGTTGCCGACAGGCAAGATGCAGCCTGGCACTTCTCAAGGGTTTAACAGTCTTCGGCCCAAGTGCCTCATCTCGCCAACTAGACCAAATCACTTTCCATGACCCCGTGGGAATGCCCTCAATGGGAAGTGTTGGGCTTCAGCAACCATGACACAGGTTGGAACCCCACAGCAGAAATTAGGCCACCTTCCCGGCCACGTATAGGCAAGCTTCCAACTGGTAGGCTTTGCGGCCCTGACCACTGAGGAAACGCTCAAACGCTACACAGCCTCGGCCTAAGTGCCCTCCTCCTGCCTGCAGGGCGACTCGACTCTACTTGAAGCCACAGACATCATGTGAACACGGAGACACTGAACAGCAGGGAAGACACACCGCAAGCCTGTCTGCTTTGATGATGCCCACCCCACCCCATGCATCCTGGCAATTCTCCACTGCCACAGCGACACTACCGAGGCACTCACAGTGATCAAAGGCACTGTCCCTGAGGACCACAGACAGACTTTCAACGGAAAACCTTTGCCACACGAGGGGACCTGGAAACTTGAAAGGGCACAGTGGCTGTCCACGACAGTGCGCCTGGCGTCGCAACAGTGCCCCCACCTCTGTCCCCCCAACGGACTGCTCCAGGTAAACCTCTGGCTGTTCGCAAGCCGAGTCATGCCCCCCCGGGAGAAGCACTTTCGCTTTGCACATTCACAAACAACAGAACGATTAGGCCAAAGGGGATGTTCGCATAACTAAACATCCTCCAATGAGGCCAGCAGAGACGCGTCACCATGTCAATCTTCTTTACATCTCGCAAGACACCCTTTGGGTGTCTTTCCTCTGGCAATGGGATTCCAACTCTACACAGGTTACCTACCTCACCTCATCCACTTGAACTGCCAAAGCCATCCCCTCCATAGGCAGCTGATGCCAGCCAGTCACGAACATGACACATCCTTGGAAAGCCGAGGCCAGCACCTGCAACCCAATTATGATAGCCTATTCCACGACATCACAAAGGACATGTCCTCATCTTCCCTTCCCTTCCTGTACGGGCCATCAGTCATCCACGCAGGTTTCAATTCAGCACTCATTCCTCTCCCCACTCCACGATGACCCACTTGGCATCAACACTGTGCCGGGAGTTAAAGTAGAGAAGCAAACAAGGGCAGCAGCGAGGCCTAATCCATCAGCCCCTTTCCGCCGATGCCCAACCGAGCTCACCCCCGCCCATTGCTCCAGCCTCACTAGGCACTCAAGAAGCTCACCGTGAAAAACGCAAGAACAGGGAGGGCCACAGGCCTGGCCTGAGGTTCCAGGCACCAACCAGGGACGCTTGCTCATTTTGGCTTCCAGAATCAACCCCCAAAATGGCATGCACGAAGCGTGATCCTGGCCAAAACTCACCTCCCAACTGCAAGCTAACTGGGCCTAGACCAGCACACACTCTGACTCTTAAGACCAGCAGGAGAGCCTGCCCCCTCGCATTCCCTCAACAGCCATTCATCAGGGACCCGGGATTCACAGATAACACAGCTTATGTGCAGACACGGTCAACCCTCAGACAGGAGCCCCTCCAATACTGGAGTCCTTGGTGGTGTTTGCATGCATGTCAGCGGAAGACGCTGGCCCTCATTCCTACCTGTCCTCTCCCCCTGAGAGAGGAAACGTGCTGAACCTCAGTTTCGATGATGAGACGGTAGAGTGTTCTCACTCATTTGGCTCAGATTTTCCAAGGAATGCATGCAAGGGTGTCATCATCAATCCAAGCACATGCTGGGACGCTGCAGAACACAACCGGAGTCTGCGCGGGACTCTGTACAGGAGCCATGAGCCTGGGCTACCCCAAAAGCCTGGAGAATCCACAGCCCTCAGGCCACTCAGCAAGGGGAACAATCAATCCACTCTTGCAGCCATTGGGCCCATCTGAGGAAAACCTAATATCTAATGGCACATCATGGGGTGCTTGAATACCTACCACCCTGAGTTATCCACGACCACGCTCGGGGACGTGGGCCCGCCTCACTTTTTCCACTTCTTCTTAGCACCTCCAGTCATCAGAGCACACGAAGGTCTTCTTGTTTGTGCCGACGGCCAGCCTTTCCCACCAAATGTACCTAAGAATTGGACAGAAATCACCGAGGCTTCATAAGTGGACCGGTGTCCTCACAGGACATGATCCATAAAAACATTTACCTGGCCTTGAGCTCTGAAACTGCTTCCCAAGGACCTCTAACCCTTACCGAGAATTGACTGCATGTCTGATAGTACGACTGCAGGAAGTTACGCACATATGTTGGCCAGTGTCTGAGAGGCTGTATGTGTGTGTTCACGCGTGTGGGCGTGTGTGACTGTGACTGCGCATGCGGACGTGCTTCTGGGTTTCTCTGTGTGCCGCTGCATACGCGTCTTGGTCTCTGTGTGTCCCTATGGCCCTGTGAAGAGGAGTCCAACAATAAAAGAAATAGTTTATACACAGCACCCTGGTTAGACCCCTAACTGAAAGGAGAAAGAACCCTGTCAGCTTTAAGAGGCCGCAGGCACACTTTGACCCCCAGGGGCTGTTGAAATAGTCCACGGACTCCCGCTCTCCTACAGCCACGCCTTCTGACCAAAACACAAATCCTCAACGAGACCTGCCTCCGGGCCTTGGCTGTGACATCTACATGCACCTCGAGACTCTGTCAGCTACCAGTATATCTGATGGGCATTTGGGGTCACTCGCAGCACTTCCGGAAGCAAGGGAACTCCCATGGTCGGACCGACACCGACCGGCAGCTGTCTGCTGCCAAGATGCAGTCTGAAAACACTCAAGGGGCTAACGAACGTTGGCCCACGTGCCACATCTCGCCAACTAGGCCTAATCACTTTCCATTGACCCGTGGGAATGCCCACCACAGGAAGTGGTGGGCTTCAGCCACCATGACCCATGTCGGATCCCCACGGCGGAAACTAGTCCACATTCCCAGCCACGTCTCAGGCAGCTCCCATCTTGAATGTTCGCGGCCCTGACCCAGAAGGAAATGCTCAAACCCTTGAAAGCCTCGTCCTACATGCCCTCCTCCAGCCCACAGGGCGACACGACCCTACTGGAAACCACAAACATCTTCAGAACACGGGAACACTGAACACCAGGGAAGACAGACCGCAAGCCTGTCTCCTTCGTTGATGCTGATCCCACACCATGCACCCTGGAAATTCTCCACTGCCACAGTGACACTATCGAGTAACTCACAGTGATCAAAGGCATGGTCCCCGAGGACCACAGACAGACTTTCAATGGAAGACCTCTGCCATGCGAGGGAACTTGGAAGCCTGAAAGGGAACAGTGGCTGGCCACGGCAGCACAGCAGGCATGGCAATGGGGCCCCCATCTCTGCCCCACCAATGGACTGCTCCAGATAAACCTCTGGCTGTTCGAAAGGCCTGCGTGCTACACCGGCCAGTCGCGTCATTCCCCCACGGGAGAAACACTTTCGCTTTACACATTGCCAAACAAGGGAACAAAGCGGCCAAAGGGGATGTTCGCATAACTCAACTACCTGCAAGGAGGCCGGCACAGACGCCTCACCATGTCGATCTTCTCTACTTCCCGCAAGACACCCTTTGGGTGTCATTCCTCGGGCAACGGGATCGCAACTCTACACAGCTTACCAACCTCAACTCACCCACTTGAACTGCCAAAGCCATCCGCTCCATAGGCAGGTTATGCCAGCCCATCACGAACAAGACACATTCTTGGGAAGCCGAGGCCAGCGCCTGCAACCCAATGATGACAACCCATCCCACGACATCACACAGGACCTTTCCTCATGATACCTTACCTTTCTCTCCAGGCCAGCAGCCACCACCCAGGCTGAAATGCTTCACTCGATCCACAACCCACTCCACGAAGTTCCACTTAGCGCCAACAGTGTGCCGGCAACTTCAGCAGAGGAGCTGACAGGGGCAGCAATGAGGCCTAAACCATCAGCCCCCTTCCGCCATCGCCCAACTCCAGCCCACGCCCGCCCACTGCTCCAGCCACACGGGGCAGTCAAGAACCTCACTGCACGAAACACAACAACAGAGAGGGCCACAGGCCTGGCCTGAGGCTCCAGGCTCCAACCAGGGAAGCTTGCTCATGTTGGCTTCCATAATCAACCTCGGAAGCGGCATGCACAAAGTGTGATCCTGTCCAAAAATCACCTCTCCAAGCTGCAAGCTTACTGGGTCTATACCAGAACACACTCCGACCCTGAAGACTAGCAGGAAAGCCTGCCCTCTTGCATTCCCTCAACGGCCTTTTAGCAGGGACCGGGGATTCATAGATGACCCAGCTTATGGGCAGACATGGTCGACCCTCAGACAGGAGCCCCTCCAATGCTGGAGCCCTTAGTGGGGTTTGCATGCCTGTCAGCAGGGGACGTTGGCCCTCACTCCTAACTGTCCCATACTCCCGAGAGAGGAAACGTGCTGGACCTCACTTTCGATGAGGAGACGGTAGAGCGTTCTCACTCATTTTGTTCAGATTTTCCAAGGAATGCATACAAGGGTGTCATCATCGATCCAAGCACATGCTGGGACGCTGCAGAACACAAAAGGGAAGGCCGTGGGTCTCTGCAGAGGAGCCATGACCTGGAAGTACTCCAACTGCCTGGGGAATCCACAGTCCTCAGGCCACTCAGCAAGACCAACAATCAATCCACTCTTGCAACCATTGGGCCCATCTGTGGAAATCCTAATATCCAATGGCACATCTTAGTATGGGTGAATGCCTACCGTCCTGAGATATCCACAGCCTTGCACAGCAACGTGCACCCGCCCCACTTTGTCCAGTTCTCCTTAGCACATCCAGTCATCAGACAACGCGAAGGTCTTCTTCTCTTTGCCGACAGCCAGCCTTACTCTGCAACTGCACCTGAGAAGTGGACAGAAATCAGGCAGGTTTCTGAATTGCACAAGGGTCCTCAGAGAACATGATTTTTGGGAACACTTAACCTGGGCGTGAGCCTGGAACCTGCTTCCCAAGTACCACTGTCCCTTACCGAAAACTGATTGTGTGTCTCACAGCACGACTGAAGGAAGTTACGCATGTACATTGCTCGGTGTGTGAGACGCTGTATGTGTGTATTCACACGTGTGGGCGTGTGTGACTGTGACTGCGCACGAGGATGCGTTTGTGGATACCTGTGGGTGCCGCTAAATACGCGTCTTGGTCTCTGGGTGTCCCTGTGGCCCTCTGCAGACGCTTCTAACAGTAAACGTCATAGTTTATACACAGCACCCTGGATGGACCCCCAACTAAAAGGAGAAAGACCCCTGTCAGCTTCATGAGGCCGCATGCGAACTTTGAACCCCAGGCTGTCAAAATAGGCCACAGACTCCCGCTCTCCCACAGCCACGCCTTCTGACCAAAGCACAAAGACTGGACGAGACCTCCCTCCCGGCCGTGGGTGTCACACCTATGTGGACCTGGAGATCCTGCCACCTACCACCACATCTGATGTGCCCTTGGGGTCACTCCCAGTGCTCCCGGAAGCAAGGTAACCTCCCATGGGCAGGCTGACACCGACCTGCAGTTGCCGACAGGCAAGATGCAGCCTGGCACTTCTCAAGGGTTTAACAGTCTTCGGCCCAAGTGCCTCATCTCGCCAACTAGACCAAATCACTTTCCATGACCCCGTGGGAATGCCCTCAATGGGAAGTGTTGGGCTTCAGCAACCATGACACAGGTTGGAACCCCACAGCAGAAATTAGGCCACCTTCCCGGCCACGTATAGGCAAGCTTCCAACTGGTAGGCTTTGCGGCCCTGACCACTGAGGAAACGCTCAAACGCTACACAGCCTCGGCCTAAGTGCCCTCCTCCTGCCTGCAGGGCGACTCGACTCTACTTGAAGCCACAGACATCATGTGAACACGGAGACACTGAACAGCAGGGAAGACACACCGCAAGCCTGTCTGCTTTGATGATGCCCACCCCACCCCATGCATCCTGGCAATTCTCCACTGCCACAGCGACACTACCGAGGCACTCACAGTGATCAAAGGCACTGTCCCTGAGGACCACAGACAGACTTTCAACGGAAAACCTTTGCCACACGAGGGGACCTGGAAACTTGAAAGGGCACAGTGGCTGTCCACGACAGTGCGCCTGGCGTCGCAACAGTGCCCCCACCTCTGTCCCCCCAACGGACTGCTCCAGGTAAACCTCTGGCTGTTCGCAAGCCGAGTCATGCCCCCCCGGGAGAAGCACTTTCGCTTTGCACATTCACAAACAACAGAACGATTAGGCCAAAGGGGATGTTCGCATAACTAAACATCCTCCAATGAGGCCAGCAGAGACGCGTCACCATGTCAATCTTCTTTACATCTCGCAAGACACCCTTTGGGTGTCTTTCCTCTGGCAATGGGATTCCAACTCTACACAGGTTACCTACCTCACCTCATCCACTTGAACTGCCAAAGCCATCCCCTCCATAGGCAGCTGATGCCAGCCAGTCACGAACATGACACATCCTTGGAAAGCCGAGGCCAGCACCTGCAACCCAATTATGATAGCCTATTCCACGACATCACAAAGGACATGTCCTCATCTTCCCTTCCCTTCCTGTACGGGCCATCAGTCATCCACGCAGGTTTCAATTCAGCACTCATTCCTCTCCCCACTCCACGATGACCCACTTGGCATCAACACTGTGCCGGGAGTTAAAGTAGAGAAGCAAACAAGGGCAGCAGCGAGGCCTAATCCATCAGCCCCTTTCCGCCGATGCCCAACCGAGCTCACCCCCGCCCATTGCTCCAGCCTCACTAGGCACTCAAGAAGCTCACCGTGAAAAACGCAAGAACAGGGAGGGCCACAGGCCTGGCCTGAGGTTCCAGGCACCAACCAGGGACGCTTGCTCATTTTGGCTTCCAGAATCAACCCCCAAAATGGCATGCACGAAGCGTGATCCTGGCCAAAACTCACCTCCCAACTGCAAGCTAACTGGGCCTAGACCAGCACACACTCTGACTCTTAAGACCAGCAGGAGAGCCTGCCCCCTCGCATTCCCTCAACAGCCATTCAGCAGGGACCCGGGATTCACAGATAACACAGCTTATGTGCAGACACGGTCAACCCTCAGACAGGAGCCCCTCCAATACTGGAGTCCTTGGTGGTGTTTGCATGCATGTCAGCGGAAGACGCTGGCCCTCATTCCTAACTGTCCTCTCCCCCTGAGAGAGGAAACGTGCTGAACCTCAGTTTCGATGATGAGACGGTAGAGTGTTCTCACTCATTTGGCTCAGATTTTCCAAGGAATGCATGCAAGGGTGTCATCATCAATCCAAGCACATGCTGGGACGCTGCAGAACACAACCGGAGTCTGCGCGGGACTCTGTACAGGAGCCATGAGCCTGGGCTACCCCAAAAGCCTGGAGAATCCACAGCCCTCAGGCCACTCAGCAAGGGGAACAATCAATCCACTCTTGCAGCCATTGGGCCCATCTGAGGAAAACCTAATATCTAATGGCACATCATGGGGTGCTTGAATACCTACCACCCTGAGTTATCCACGACCACGCTCGGGGACGTGGGCCCGCCTCACTTTTTCCACTTCTTCTTAGCACCTCCAGTCATCAGAGCACACGAAGGTCTTCTTGTTTGTGCCGACGGCCAGCCTTTCCCACCAAATGTACCTAAGAATTGGACAGAAATCACCGAGGCTTCATAAGTGGACCGGTGTCCTCACAGGACATGATCCATAAAAACATTTACCTGGCCTTGAGCTCTGAAACTGCTTCCCAAGGACCTCTAACCCTTACCGAGAATTGACTGCATGTCTGATAGTACGACTGCAGGAAGTTACGCACATATGTTGGCCAGTGTCTGAGAGGCTGTATGTGTGTGTTCACGCGTGTGGGCGTGTGTGACTGTGACTGCGCATGCGGACGTGCTTCTGGGTTCCTCTGTGTGCCGCTGCATACGCGTCTTGGTCTCTGTGTGTCCCTATGGCCCTGTGAAGAGGAGTCCAACAATAAAAGAAATAGTTTATACACAGCACCCTGGTTAGACCCCTAACTGAAAGGAGAAAGAACCCTGTCAGCTTTAAGAGGCCGCAGGCACACTTTGACCCCCAGGGGCTGTTGAAATAGTCCACGGATTCCCGCTCTCCTACAGCCACGCCTTCTGACCAAAACACAAAGCCTCAACGAGACCTGCCTCCGGGCCTTGGCTGTGACATCTACATGCACCTCGAGACTCTGTCAGCTACCAGTATATCTGATGGGCATTTGGGGTCACTCGCAGCACTTCCGGAAGCAAGGGAACTCCCATGGTCGGACCGACACCGACCGGCAGCTGTCTGCTGCCAAGATGCAGTCTGAAAACACTCAAGGGGCTAACGAACGTTGGCCCACGTGCCACATCTCGCCAACTAGGCCTAATCACTTTCCATTGACCCGTGGGAATGCCCACCACAGGAAGTGGTGGGCTTCAGCCACCATGACCCATGTCGGATCCCCACGGCGGAAACTAGTCCACATTCCCAGCCACGTCTCAGGCAGCTCCCATCTTGAATGTTCGCGGCCCTGACCCAGAAGGAAATGCTCAAACCCTTGAAAGCCTCGTCCTACATGCCCTCCTCCAGCCCACAGGGCGACACGACCCTACTGGAAACCACAAACATCTTCAGAACACGGGAACACTGAACACCAGGGAAGACAGACCGCAAGCCTGTCTCCTTCGTTGATGCTGATCCCACACCATGCACCCTGGAAATTCTCCACTGCCACAGTGACACTATCGAGTAACTCACAGTGATCAAAGGCATGGTCCCCGAGGACCACAGACAGACTTTCAATGGAAGACCTCTGCCATGCGAGGGAACTTGGAAGCCTGAAAGGGAACAGTGGCTGGCCACGGCAGCACAGCAGGCATGGCAATGGGGCCCCCATCTCTGCCCCACCAATGGACTGCTCCAGATAAACCTCTGGCTGTTCGAAAGGCCTGCGTGCTACACCGGCCAGTCGCGTCATTCCCCCACGGGAGAAACACTTTCGCTTTACACATTGCCAAACAAGGGAACAAAGCGGCCAAAGGGGATGTTCGCATAACTCAACTACCTGCAAGGAGGCCGGCACAGACGCCTCACCATGTCGATCTTCTCTACTTCCCGCAAGACACCCTTTGGGTGTCATTCCTCGGGCAACGGGATCGCAACTCTACACAGCTTACCTACCTCAACTCACCCACTTGAACTGCCAAAGCCATCCGCTCCATAGGCAGCTTATGCCAGCCCATCACGAACAAGACACATTCTTGGGAAGCCGAGGCCAGCGCCTGCAACCCAATGATGACAACCCATCCCACGACATCACACAGGACCTTTCCTCATGATACCCTACCTTTCTCTCCAGGCCAGCAGCCACCACCCAGGCTGAAATGCTTCACTCGATCCACACCCCACTCCACGAAGTTCCACTTAGCGCCAACAGTGTGCCGGCAACTTCAGCAGAGGAGCTGACAGGGGCAGCACTGAGGCCTAAACCATCAGCCCCCTTCCGCCATCGCCCAACTCCAGCCCACGCCCGCCCACTGCTCCAGCCACACGGGGCAGTCAAGAACCTCACTGCACGAAACACAACAACAGAGAGGGCCACAGGCCTGGCCTGAGGCTCCAGGCTCCAACCAGGGAAGCTTGCTCATGTTGGCTTCCTTAATCAACCTCGGAAGCGGCATGCACAAAGTGTGATCCTGTCCAAAAATCACCTCTCCAAGCTGCAAGCTTACTGGGTCTATACCAGAACACACTCCGACCCTGAAGACTAGCAGGAAAGCCTGCCCTCTTGCATTCCCTCAATGGCATTTTAGCAGGGAGCGGGGATTCATAGATGACCCAGCTTATGGGCAGACATGGTCGACCCTCAGACAGGAGCCCCTCCAATGCTGGAGCCCTTAGTGGGGTTTGCATGCCTGTCAGCAGGGGACGTTGGCCCTCACTCCTAACTGTCCCATACTCCCGAGAGAGGAAACGTGCTGGACCTCACTTTCGATGAGGAGACGGTAGAGCGTTCTCACTCATTTTGTTCAGATTTTCCAAGGAATGCATACAAGGGTGTCATCATCGATCCAAGCACATGCTGGGACGCTGCAGAACACAAAAGGGAAGGCCGTGGGTCTCTGCAGAGGAGCCATGACCTGGAAGTACTCCAACTGCCTGGGGAATCCACAGTCCTCAGGCCACTCAGCAAGACCAACAATCAATCCACTCTTGCAACCATTGGGCCCATCTGTGGAAATCCTAATATCCAATGGCACATCTTAGTATGGGTGAATGCCTACCGTCCTGAGATATCCACAGCCTTGCTCGGCAACGTGCACCCGCCCCACTTTGTCCAGTTCTCCTTAGCACATCCAGTCATCAGACAACGCGAAGGTCTTCTTCTCTTTGCCGACAGCCAGCCTTACTCTGCAACTGCACCTGAGAAGTGGACAGAAATCAGGCAGGTTTCTGAATTGCACAAGGGTCCTCAGAGAACATGATTTTTGGGAACACTTAACCTGGGCGTGAGCCTGGAACCTGCTTCTCAAGTACCACTGTCCCTTACCGAAAACTGATTGTGTGTCTCACAGCACGACTGAAGGAAGTTACGTACGTACATTGCTCGGTGTGTGAGACGCTGTATGTGTGTATTCACACGTGTGGGCGTGTGTGACTGTGACTGTGCACGAGGATGCGTTTGTGGATACCTGTGGGTGCCGCTAAATACGCGTCTTGGTCTCTGGGTGTCCCTGTGGCCCTCTGCAGACGCTTCTAACAGTAAACGTCATAGTTTATACACAGCACCCTGGTTGGACCCCCAACTGAAAGGAGAAAGACCCCTGTCAGCTTTATGAGGCCGCATGCGAACTTTGAACCCCAGGCTGTCAAAATAGGCCACAGACTCCCGCTCTCCCACAGCCACGCCTTCTGACCAAAGCACAAAGACTGGACGAGACCTCCCTCCCGGCCGTGGGTGTCACACCTATGTGGACCTGGAGATCCTGCCACCTACCACCACATCTGATGTGCCCTTGGGGTCACTCCCAGTGCTCCCGGAAGCAAGGTAACCTCCCATGGGCAGGCTGACACCGACCTGCAGTTGCCGACAGGCAAGATGCAGCCTGGCACTTCTCAAAGGGTTAACAGACTTTGGCCCAAGTGCCTCATCTCGCCAACTAGACCAAATCACTTTCCATAACCCCGTGGGAATGCCCTCAATGGGAAGTGTTGGGCTTCAGCAACCATGACACAGGTTGGAACCCCACAGCAGAAATTAGGCCACCTTCCCGGCCACGTATAGGCAAGCTTCCAACTGGTAGGCTTTGCGGCCCTGACCACTGAGGAAATGGTCAAACGCTACACAGCCTCGGCCTAAGTGCCCTCCTCCTGCCTGCAGGGCGACTCGACTCTACTTGAAGCCACAGACATCATGTGAACACGGAGACACTGAACAGCAGGGAAGACACACCGCAAGCCTGTCTGCTTTGATGATGCCCACCCCACCCCACGCATCCTGGCAATTCTCCACTGCCACAGCGACACTACCGAGGCACTCACAGTGATCAAAGGCACTGTCCCTGAGGACCACAGACAGACTTTCAACGGAAAACCTTTGCCACACGAGGGGACCTGGAAACTTGAAAGGGCACAGTGGCTGTCCACGACAGTGCGCCGGGCGTCGCAACAGTGCCCCCACCTCTGTCCCCCCAACGGACTGCTGCAGGTAAACCTCTGGCTGTTCGCAAGCCGAGTCATGCCCCCCCGGGAGAAGCACTTTCGCTTTGCACATTTACAAACAACAGAACGATTAGGCCAAAGGGGATGTTCGCATAACTAAACATCCTCCAATGAGGCCAGCAGAGACGCGTCACCATGTCAATCTTCTTTACATCTCGCAAGACACCCTTTGGGTGTCTTTCCTCTGGCAATGGGATTCCAACTCTACACAGGTTACCTACCTCACCTCATCCACTTGAACTGCCAAAGCCACCCCCTCCATAGGCAGCTGATGCCAGCCAGTCACGAACATGACACATCCTTGGAAAGCCGAGGCCAGCACCTGCAACCCAATTATGATAGCCTATTCCACGACATCACAAAGGACATGTCCTCATCTTCCCTTCCCTTCCTGTACGGGCCATCAGTCATCCACGCAGGTTTCAATTCAGCACTCATTCCTCTCCCCACTCCACGATGACCCACTTGGCATCAACACTGTGCCGGGAGTTAAAGTAGAGAAGCAAACAAGGGCAGCAGCGAGGCCTAATCCATCAGCCCCTTTCCGCCGATGCCCAACCGAGCTCACCCCCGCCCATTGCTCCAGCCTCACTAGGCACTCAAGAAGCTCACCGTGAAAAACGCAAGAACAGGGAGGGCCACAGGCCTGGCCTGAGGTTCCAGGCACCAACCAGGGACGCTTGCTCATTTTGGCTTCCAGAATCAACCCCCAAAATGGCATGCACGAAGCGTGATCCTGGCCAAAACTCACCTCCCAACTGCAAGCTAACTGGGCCTAGACCAGCACACACTCTGACTCTTAAGACCAGCAGGAGAGCCTGCCCCCTCGCATTCCCTCAACAGCCATTCAGCAGGGACCCGGGATTCACAGATAACACAGCTTATGTGCAGACACGGTCAACCCTCAGACAGGAGCCCCTCCAATACTGGAGTCCTTGGTGGTGTTTGCATGCATGTCAGCGGAAGACGCTGGCCCTCATTCCTAACTGTCCTCTCCCCCTGAGAGAGGAAACGTGCTGAACCTCAGTTTCGATGACGAGACGGTAGAGTGTTCTCACTCATTTGGCTCAGATTTTCCAAGGAATGCATGCAAGGGTGTCATCATCAATCCAAGCACATGCTGGGACGCTGCAGAACACAACCGGAGTCTGCGCGGGACTCTGTACAGGAGCCATGAGCCTGGGCTACCCCAAAAGCCTGGAGAATCCACAGCCCTCAGGCCACTCAGCAAGGGGAACAATCAATCCACTCTTGCAGCCATTGGGCCCATCTGAGGAAAACCTAATATCTAATGGCACATCATGGGGTGCTTGAATACCTACCAGCCTGAGTTATCCACGACCACGCTCGGGGACGTGGGCCCGCCTCACTTTTTCCACTTCTTCTTAGCACCTCCAGTCATCAGAGCACACGAAGGTCTTCTTGTTTGTGCCGACGGCCAGCCTTTCCCAGCAACTGCACCTGAGAAGTGGACAGAAATCACCGAGGCTTCATAAGTGGACCGGTGTCCTCACAGGACATGATCCATAAAAACATTTACCTGGCCTTGAGCTCTGAAACTGCTTCCCAAGGACCTCTAACCCTCACCGAGAATTGACTGCATGTCTGATAGTACGACTGCAGGAAGTTACGCACATATGTTGGCCAGTGTCTGAGAGGCTGTATGTGTGTGTTCACGCGTGTGGGCGTGTGTGACTGTGACTGCGCATGCGGACGTGCTTGTGGGTTTCTCTGTGTGCCGCTGCATACGCGTCTTGGTCTCTGTGTGTCCCTATGGCCCTGTGAAGAGGAGTCCAACAATAAAAGAAATAGTTTATACACAGCACCCTGGTTAGACCCCTAACTGAAAGGAGAAAGAACCCTGTCAGCTTTAAGAGGCCGCAGGCACACTTTGACCCCCAGGGGCTGTTAAAATAGTCCACGGACTCCCGCTCTCCTACAGCCAGGCCTTCTGACCAAAACACAAAGCCTCAACGAGACCCGCCTCCGGGACTTGGCTGTGACATCTACATGCACCTCGAGACTCTGTCAGCTACCAGTATATCTGATGGGCATTTGGGGTCACTCGCAGCACTTCCGAAAGCAAGGGAACTCCCATGGTCGGACCGACACCGACTGGCAGCTGTCTACTGCCAAGATGCAGTCTGAAAACACTCAAGGGGCTAACGAACGTTGGCCCACGTGCCACATCTCGCCAACTAGGCCTAATCACTTTCCATTGACCCGTGGGAATGCCCACCACAGGAAGGGGTGGGCTTCAGCCACCATGACCCATGTCGGATCCCCACGGCGGAAACTAGTCCACATTCCCAGCCACGTCTCAGGCAGCTCCCATCTTGAATGTTCGCGGCCCTGACCCCTAAGGAAACGCTCAAACCCTTGAAAGCCTCGTCCTACATGCCCTCCTCCAGCCCACAGGGCGACACGACCCTACTGGAAACCACAAACATCTTCAGAACACGGGAACACTGAACACCAGGGAAGACAGACCGCAAGCCTGTCTCCTTCGTTGATGCTGATCCCACACCATGCACCCTGGAAATTCTCCACTGCCACAGTGACACTACCGAGTAACTCACAGTGATCAAAGGCATGGTCCCCGAGGACCACAGACAGACTTTCAAAGGAAGACCTCTGCCATGCGAGGGAACTTGGAAGCCTGAAAGGGAACAGTGGCTGGCCACGGCAGCACAGCAGGCATGGCAATGGGGCCCCCATCTCTGCCCCACCAATGGACTGCTCCAGATAAACCTCTGGCTGTTCGAAAGGCCTGCATGCTACACCGGCCGGTCGCGTCATTCCCCCACGGGAGAAACACTTTCGCTTTACACATTGCCAAACAAGGGAACAAAGCGGCCAAAGGGGATGTTCGCATAACTCAACTACCTGCAAGGAGGCCGGCACAGACGCCTCACCATGTCGATCTTCTCTACTTCCCGCAAGACACCCTTTGGGTGTCATTCCTTGGGCAACGGGATCGCAACTCTACACAGCTTACCTACCTCAACTCACCCACTTGAACTGCCAAAGCCATCCGCTCCATAGGCAGCTTATGCCAGCCCATCACGAACAAGACACATTCTTGGGAAGCCGAGGCCAGCGCCTGCAACCCAATGATGACAACCCATCCCACGACATCACACAGGACCTTTCCTCATGATACCCTACCTTTCTCTCCAGGCCAGCAGCCACCACCCAGGCTGAAATGCTTCACTCGATCCACACCCCACTCCACGAAGATCCACTTAGCACCAACAGTGTGCCGGCAACTTCAGCAGAGGAGCTGACAGGGGCAGCACTGAGGCCTAAACCATCAGCCCCCTTCTGCCATCGCCCAACTCCAGCCCACGCCCGCCCACTGCTCCAGCCACACGGGGCAGTCAAGAACCTCACTGCACGAAACACAACAACAGAGAGGGCCACAGGCCTGGCCTGAGGCTCCAGGCTCCAACCAGGGAAGCTTGCTCATGTTGGCTTCCTTAATCAACCTCGGAAGCGGCATGCACAAAGTGTGATCCTGTCCAAAAATCACCTCTCCAAGCTGCAAGCTTACTGGGTCTATACCAGAACACACTCCGACCCTGAAGACTAGCAGGAAAGCCTGCCCTCTTGCATTCCCTCAATGGCATTTTAGCAGGGAGCGGGGATTCATAGATGACCCAGCTTATGGGCAGACATGGTCGACCCTCAGACAGGAGCCCCTCCAATGCTGGAGCCCTTAGTGGGGTTTGCATGCCTGTCAGCAGGGGACGTTGGCCCTCACTCCTAACTGTCCCATACTCCCGAGAGAGGAAACGTGCTGGACCTCACTTTCGATGAGGAGACGGTAGAGCGTTCTCACTCATTTTGTTCAGATTTTCCAAGGAATGCATACAAGGGTGTCATCATCGATCCAAGCACATGCTGGGACGCTGCAGAACACAAAAGGGAAGGCCGTGGGTCTCTGCAGAGGAGCCATGACCTGGAAGTACTCCAACTGCCTGGGGAATCCACAGTCCTCAGGCCACTCAGCAAGACCAACAATCAATCCACTCTTGCAACCATTGGGCCCATCTGTGGAAATCCTAATATCCAATGGCACATCTTAGTATGGGTGAATGCCTACCGTCCTGAGATATCCACAGCCTTGCTCGGCAACGTGCACCCGCCCCACTTTGTCCAGTTCTCCTTAGCACATCCAGTCATCAGACAACGCGAAGGTCTTCTTCTCTTTGCCGACAGCCAGCCTTACTCTGCAACTGCACCTGAGAAGTGGACAGAAATCAGGCAGGTTTCTGAATTGCACAAGGGTCCTCAGAGAACATGATTTTTGGGAACACTTAACCTGGGCGTGAGCCTGGAACCTGCTTCTCAAGTACCACTGTCCCTTACCGAAAACTGATTGTGTGTCTCACAGCACGACTGAAGGAAGTTACGTACGTACATTGCTCGGTGTGTGAGACGCTGTATGTGTGTATTCACACGTGTGGGCGTGTGTGACTGTGACTGTGCACGAGGATGCGTTTGTGGATACCTGTGGGTGCCGCTAAATACGCGTCTTGGTCTCTGGGTGTCCCTGTGGCCCTCTGCAGACGCTTCTAACAGTAAACGTCATAGTTTATACACAGCACCCTGGTTGGACCCCCAACTGAAAGGAGAAAGACCCCTGTCAGCTTTATGAGGCCGCATGCGAACTTTGAACCCCAGGCTGTCAAAATAGGCCACAGACTCCCGCTCTCCCACAGCCACGCCTTCTGACCAAAGCACAAAGACTGGACGAGACCTCCCTCCCGGCCGTGGGTGTCACACCTATGTGGACCTGGAGATCCTGCCACCTACCACCACATCTGATGTGCCCTTGGGGTCACTCCCAGTGCTCCCGGAAGCAAGGTAACCTCCCATGGGCAGGCTGACACCGACCTGCAGTTGCCGACAGGCAAGATGCAGCCTGGCACTTCTCAAAGGGTTAACAGACTTTGGCCCAAGTGCCTCATCTCGCCAACTAGACCAAATCACTTTCCATAACCCCGTGGGAATGCCCTCAATGGGAAGTGTTGGGCTTCAGCAACCATGACACAGGTTGGAACCCCACAGCAGAAATTAGGCCACCTTCCCGGCCACGTATAGGCAAGCTTCCAACTGGTAGGCTTTGCGGCCCTGACCACTGAGGAAATGGTCAAACGCTACACAGCCTCGGCCTAAGTGCCCTCCTCCTGCCTGCAGGGCGACTCGACTCTACTTGAAGCCACAGACATCATGTGAACACGGAGACACTGAACAGCAGGGAAGACACACCGCAAGCCTGTCTGCTTTGATGATGCCCACCCCACCCCACGCATCCTGGCAATTCTCCACTGCCACAGCGACACTACCGAGGCACTCACAGTGATCAAAGGCACTGTCCCTGAGGACCACAGACAGACTTTCAACGGAAAACCTTTGCCACACGAGGGGACCTGGAAACTTGAAAGGGCACAGTGGCTGTCCACGACAGTGCGCCGGGCGTCGCAACAGTGCCCCCACCTCTGTCCCCCCAACGGACTGCTGCAGGTAAACCTCTGGCTGTTCGCAAGCCGAGTCATGCCCCCCCGGGAGAAGCACTTTCGCTTTGCACATTTACAAACAACAGAACGATTAGGCCAAAGGGGATGTTCGCATAACTAAACATCCTCCAATGAGGCCAGCAGAGACGCGTCACCATGTCAATCTTCTTTACATCTCGCAAGACACCCTTTGGGTGTCTTTCCTCTGGCAATGGGATTCCAACTCTACACAGGTTACCTACCTCACCTCATCCACTTGAACTGCCAAAGCCACCCCCTCCATAGGCAGCTGATGCCAGCCAGTCACGAACATGACACATCCTTGGAAAGCCGAGGCCAGCACCTGCAACCCAATTATGATAGCCTATTCCACGACATCACAAAGGACATGTCCTCATCTTCCCTTCCCTTCCTGTACGGGCCATCAGTCATCCACGCAGGTTTCAATTCAGCACTCATTCCTCTCCCCACTCCACGATGACCCACTTGGCATCAACACTGTGCCGGGAGTTAAAGTAGAGAAGCAAACAAGGGCAGCAGCGAGGCCTAATCCATCAGCCCCTTTCCGCCGATGCCCAACCGAGCTCACCCCCGCCCATTGCTCCAGCCTCACTAGGCACTCAAGAAGCTCACCGTGAAAAACGCAAGAACAGGGAGGGCCACAGGCCTGGCCTGAGGTTCCAGGCACCAACCAGGGACGCTTGCTCATTTTGGCTTCCAGAATCAACCCCCAAAATGGCATGCACGAAGCGTGATCCTGGCCAAAACTCACCTCCCAACTGCAAGCTAACTGGGCCTAGACCAGCACACACTCTGACTCTTAAGACCAGCAGGAGAGCCTGCCCCCTCGCATTCCCTCAACAGCCATTCAGCAGGGACCCGGGATTCACAGATAACACAGCTTATGTGCAGACACGGTCAACCCTCAGACAGGAGCCCCTCCAATACTGGAGTCCTTGGTGGTGTTTGCATGCATGTCAGCGGAAGACGCTGGCCCTCATTCCTAACTGTCCTCTCCCCCTGAGAGAGGAAACGTGCTGAACCTCAGTTTCGATGACGAGACGGTAGAGTGTTCTCACTCATTTGGCTCAGATTTTCCAAGGAATGCATGCAAGGGTGTCATCATCAATCCAAGCACATGCTGGGACGCTGCAGAACACAACCGGAGTCTGCGCGGGACTCTGTACAGGAGCCATGAGCCTGGGCTACCCCAAAAGCCTGGAGAATCCACAGCCCTCAGGCCACTCAGCAAGGGGAACAATCAATCCACTCTTGCAGCCATTGGGCCCATCTGAGGAAAACCTAATATCTAATGGCACATCATGGGGTGCTTGAATACCTACCAGCCTGAGTTATCCACGACCACGCTCGGGGACGTGGGCCCGCCTCACTTTTTCCACTTCTTCTTAGCACCTCCAGTCATCAGAGCACACGAAGGTCTTCTTGTTTGTGCCGACGGCCAGCCTTTCCCAGCAACTGCACCTGAGAAGTGGACAGAAATCACCGAGGCTTCATAAGTGGACCGGTGTCCTCACAGGACATGATCCATAAAAACATTTACCTGGCCTTGAGCTCTGAAACTGCTTCCCAAGGACCTCTAACCCTCACCGAGAATTGACTGCATGTCTGATAGTACGACTGCAGGAAGTTACGCACATATGTTGGCCAGTGTCTGAGAGGCTGTATGTGTGTGTTCACGCGTGTGGGCGTGTGTGACTGTGACTGCGCATGCGGACGTGCTTGTGGGTTTCTCTGTGTGCCGCTGCATACGCGTCTTGGTCTCTGTGTGTCCCTATGGCCCTGTGAAGAGGAGTCCAACAATAAAAGAAATAGTTTATACACAGCACCCTGGTTAGACCCCTAACTGAAAGGAGAAAGAACCCTGTCAGCTTTAAGAGGCCGCAGGCACACTTTGACCCCCAGGGGCTGTTAAAATAGTCCACGGACTCCCGCTCTCCTACAGCCAGGCCTTCTGACCAAAACACAAAGCCTCAACGAGACCCGCCTCCGGGACTTGGCTGTGACATCTACATGCACCTCGAGACTCTGTCAGCTACCAGTATATCTGATGGGCATTTGGGGTCACTCGCAGCACTTCCGAAAGCAAGGGAACTCCCATGGTCGGACCGACACCGACTGGCAGCTGTCTACTGCCAAGATGCAGTCTGAAAACACTCAAGGGGCTAACGAACGTTGGCCCACGTGCCACATCTCGCCAACTAGGCCTAATCACTTTCCATTGACCCGTGGGAATGCCCACCACAGGAAGGGGTGGGCTTCAGCCACCATGACCCATGTCGGATCCCCACGGCGGAAACTAGTCCACATTCCCAGCCACGTCTCAGGCAGCTCCCATCTTGAATGTTCGCGGCCCTGACCCCTAAGGAAACGCTCAAACCCTTGAAAGCCTCGTCCTACATGCCCTCCTCCAGCCCACAGGGCGACACGACCCTACTGGAAACCACAAACATCTTCAGAACACGGGAACACTGAACACCAGGGAAGACAGACCGCAAGCCTGTCTCCTTCGTTGATGCTGATCCCACACCATGCACCCTGGAAATTCTCCACTGCCACAGTGACACTACCGAGTAACTCACAGTGATCAAAGGCATGGTCCCCGAGGACCACAGACAGACTTTCAAAGGAAGACCTCTGCCATGCGAGGGAACTTGGAAGCCTGAAAGGGAACAGTGGCTGGCCACGGCAGCACAGCAGGCATGGCAATGGGGCCCCCATCTCTGCCCCACCAATGGACTGCTCCAGATAAACCTCTGGCTGTTCGAAAGGCCTGCATGCTACACCGGCCGGTCGCGTCATTCCCCCACGGGAGAAACACTTTCGCTTTACACATTGCCAAACAAGGGAACAAAGCGGCCAAAGGGGATGTTCGCATAACTCAACTACCTGCAAGGAGGCCGGCACAGACGCCTCACCATGTCGATCTTCTCTACTTCCCGCAAGACACCCTTTGGGTGTCATTCCTTGGGCAACGGGATCGCAACTCTACACAGCTTACCTACCTCAACTCACCCACTTGAACTGCCAAAGCCATCCGCTCCATAGGCAGCTTATGCCAGCCCATCACGAACAAGACACATTCTTGGGAAGCCGAGGCCAGCGCCTGCAACCCAATGATGACAACCCATCCCACGACATCACACAGGACCTTTCCTCATGATACCCTACCTTTCTCTCCAGGCCAGCAGCCACCACCCAGGCTGAAATGCTTCACTCGATCCACACCCCACTCCACGAAGATCCACTTAGCACCAACAGTGTGCCGGCAACTTCAGCAGAGGAGCTGACAGGGGCAGCACTGAGGCCTAAACCATCAGCCCCCTTCTGCCATCGCCCAACTCCAGCCCACGCCCGCCCACTGCTCCAGCCACACGGGGCAGTCAAGAACCTCACTGCACGAAACACAACAACAGAGAGGGCCACAGGCCTGGCCTGAGGCTCCAGGCTCCAACCAGGGAAGCTTGCTCATGTTGGCTTCCATAATCAACCTCGGAAGCGGCATGCACAAAGTGTGATCCTGTCCAAAAATCACCTCTCCAAGCTGCAAGCTTACTGGGTCTATACCAGAACACACTCCGACCCTGAAGACTAGCAGGAAAGCCTGCCCTCTTGCATTCCCTCAACGGCATTTTAGCAGGGACCGGGGATTCATAGATGACCCAGCTTATGGGCAGACATGGTCGACCCTCAGACAGGAGCCCCTCCAATGCTGGAGCCCTTAGTGGGGTTTGCATGCCTGTCAGCAGGGGACGTTGGCCCTCACTCCTAACTGTCCCATACTCCCGAGAGAGGAAACGTGCTGGACCTCAGTTTCGATGAGGAGACGGTAGAGCGTTCTCACTCATTTTGTTCAGATTTTCCAAGGAATGCATACAAGGGTGTCATCATCGATCCAAGCACATGCTGGGACGCTGCAGAACACAAAAGGGAAGGCCGTGGGTCTCTGCAGAGGAGCCATGACCTGGAAGTACTCCAACTGCCTGGGGAATCCACAGTCCTCAGGCCACTCAGCAAGACCAACAATCAATCCACTCTTGCAACCATTGGGCCCATCTGTGGAAATCCTAATATCCAATGGCACATCTTAGTATGGGTGAATGCCTACCGTCCTGAGCTATCCACAGCCTTGCTCGGCAACGTGCACCCGCCCCACTTTGTCCAGTTCTCCTTAGCACATCCAGTCATCAGACAACGCGAAGGTCTTCTTCTCTTTGCCGACAGCCAGCCTTACTCTGCAACTGCACCTGAGAAGTGGACAGAAATCAGGCAGGTTTCTGAATTGCACAAGGGTCCTCAGAGAACATGATTTTTGGGAACACTTAACCTGGGCGTGAGCCTGGAACCTGCTTCTCAAGTACCACTGTCCCTTACCGAAAACTGATTGTGTGTCTCACAGCACGACTGAAGGAAGTTACGTACGTACATTGCTCGGTGTGTGAGACGCTGTATGTGTGTATTCACACGTGTGGGCGTGTGTGACTGTGACTGTGCACGAGGATGCGTTTGTGGATACCTGTGGGTGCCGCTAAATACGCGTCTTGGTCTCTGGGTGTCCCTGTGGCCCTCTGCAGACGCTTCTAACAGTAAACGTCATAGTTTATACACAGCACCCTGGTTGGACCCCCAACTGAAAGGAGAAAGACCCCTGTCAGCTTCATGAGGCCGCATGCGAACTTTGAACCCCAGGCTGTCAAAATAGGCCACAGACTCCCGCTCTCCCACAGCCACGCCTTCTGACCAAAGCACAAAGACTGGACGAGACCTCCCTCCCGGCCGTGGGTGTCACACCTATGTGGACCTGGAGATCCTGCCACCTACCACCACATCTGATGTGCCCTTGGGGTCACTCCCAGTGCTCCCGGAAGCAAGGTAACCTCCCATGGGCAGGCTGACACCGACCTGCAGTTGCCGACAGGCAAGATGCAGCCTGGCACTTCTCAAGGGGTTAACGGACTTCGGCCCAAGTGCCTCATCTCGCCAACTAGACCAAATCACTTTCCATGACCCCGTGGGAATGCCCTCAATGGGAAGTGTTGGGCTTCAGCAACCATGACACAGGTTGGAACCCCACAGCGGAAATTAGGCCACCTTCCTGGCCACGTATAGGCAAGCTTCCAACTGGTAGGCTTTGCGGCCCTGACCACTGAGGAAACGCTCAAACGCTACACAGCCTCGTCCTAAGTGCCCTCCTCCTGCCTGCAGGGCCACTCGACTCTACTTGAAGCCACAGACATCATGTGAACACGGAGACACTGAACAGCAGGGAAGACACACCGCAAGCCTGTCTGCTTTGATGATGCCCACCCCACCCCATGCATCCTGGCAATTCTCCACTGCCACAGCGACACTACCGAGGCACTCACAGTGATCAAAGGCACTGTCCCCGACGACCACAGACAGACTTTCAAAAGAAAACCTTTGCCACACGAGGGGACCTGGAAACTTGAAAGGGCACAGTGGCTGTCCACGACAGTGCACCTGGCGTCGCAACAGTGCCCCCACCACTGTCCCTCCACCGGACTGCTCCAGGTAAACCTCTGGCTGTTCGCAAGCCGAGTCATGCCCCCCCTGGAGAAGCACTTTCCCTTTACACATTCCCAAACAAGGTAACAAAGAGGCCAAAGGGGATGTTCGCATAACTAAACATCCTCCAAGGAGGCCAGCAGAGACGCGTCACCATGTCAATCTTCTTTACATCTCACAAGACACCCTTTGGGTGTTTTTCCTCTGGCAATGGGATTCCAACTCTACACAGGTTACCTACCTCACCTCATCCACTTGAACTGCCAAAGCCATCCCCTCCATAGGCAGCTGATGCCAGCCCGTCACGAACATGACACATCCTTGGGAAGCCGAGGCCAGCACCTGCAACACAATTATGATAGCCTATTCCACGACATCACAAAGGACATGTCCTCATCTTCCCTTCCCTTCCTGTATGGGCCATCAGTCATCCACGCAGGTTTCAATTCAGCACTCATTCCTCTCCCCACTCCACGATGACCCACTTGGCATCAACACTGTGCCGGGAGTTAAAGTAGAGAAGCAAACAAGGGCAGCAGCGAGGCCTAATCCATCAGCCCCTTTCCGCCGATGCCCAACCGAGCTCACCCCCGCCCATTGCTCCAGCCTCACTAGGCACTCAAGAAGCTCACCGTGAAAAACGCAAGAACAGGGAGGGCCACAGGCCTGGCCTGAGGTTCCAGGCACCAACCAGGGACGCTTGCTCATTTTGGCTTCCAGAATCAACCCCCAAAATGGCATGCACGAAGCGTGATCCTGGCCAAAACTCACCTCCCAACTGCAAGCTAACTGGGCCTAGACCAGCACACACTCTGACTCTTAAGACCAGCAGGAGAGCCTGCCCCCTCGCATTCCCTCAACAGCCATTCAGCAGGGACCCGGGATTCACAGATAACACAGCTTATGTGCAGACACGGTCAACCCTCAGACAGGAGCCCCTCCAATACTGGAGTCCTTGGTGGTGTTTGCATGCATGTCAGCGGAAGACGCTGGCCCTCATTCCTAACTGTCCTCTCCCCCTGAGAGAGGAAACGTGCTGAACCTCAGTTTCGATGACGAGACGGTAGAGTGTTCTCACTCATTTGGCTCAGATTTTCCAAGGAATGCATGCAAGGGTGTCATCATCAATCCAAGCACATGCTGGGACGCTGCAGAACACAACCGGAGTCTGCGCGGGACTCTGTACAGGAGCCATGAGCCTGGGCTACCCCAAAAGCCTGGAGAATCCACAGCCCTCAGGCCACTCAGCAAGGGGAACAATCAATCCACTCTTGCAGCCATTGGGCCCGTCTGAGGAAAACCTAATATCTAACGGCACATCTTGGGGTGCTTGAATACCTACCATCCTGAGTTATCCACGACCACGCTCGGGGACGTGGGCCCGCCTCACTTTTTCCAGTTCTTCTTAGCACCTCCAGTCATCAGAGCACACGAAGGTCTTCTTGTTTGTGCCGACGGCCAGCCTTTCCCAGCAACTGCACCTGAGAAGTGGACAGAAATCACCGAGGCTTCATAAGTGGACCGGTGTCCTCACAGGACATGATCCATAAAAACAGTTACCTGGCCTTGAGCTCTGAAACTGCTTCCCAAGGACCTCTAACCCTGACCGAGAATTGACTGCATGTCTGATAGTACGACTGCAGGAAGTTACGCACATATGTTGGCCGGTGTCTGAGAGGCTGTATGTGTGTGTTCACACGTGTGGGCGTGTGTGACTGTGACTGCGCATGCGGACATGCTTGTGGGTTCCTCTGTGTGCCGCTGCATACGCGTCTTGGTCTCTGTGTGTCCCTATGGCCCTGTGAAGAGGAGTCCAACAATAAAAGAAATAGTTTATACACAGCACCCTGGTTAGACCCCTAACTGAAAGGAGAAAGAATCCTGTCAGCTTTAAGAGGCCGCAGACACACTTTGACCCCCAGGGGCTGTTGAAATAGTCCACGGACTCCCGCTCTCCTACAGCCACGCCTTCTGACCAAAACACAAAGCCTTGATGAGACCTGCCTCGGGGCCTTGGCTGTGACATCGACATGCACCTCGAGACTCTGTCAGCTACCAGTATATCTGATGGGCATTTGGGGTCACTCGCAGCACTTCCGGAAGCAAGGGAACTCCCATGGTCGGGCCGACACCGATCGGCAGCTGTCTACTGCCAAGATGCAGTCTGAAAACACTCAAGGGGCTAACGAACATGGGCCCACGTGCCACTTCTCGCCAACTAGGCCTAATCACTTTCCATTGACCCGTGGGAATGCCCACCACAGGAAGTGGTGGGCTTCAGCCACCATGACCCATGTCGGATCCCCATGGCGGAAACTAGTCCACATTCCCAGCCACGTCTCAGGCAGCTCCCATCTTGAATGTTCGTGGCCCTGACCCCTAAGGAAACGCTCAAACCCTTGAAAGCCTCGTCCTACATGCCCTCCTCCAGCCCACAGGGCGACACGACCCTACTGGAAACCACAAACATCTTCAGAACACGGGAACACTGAACACCAGGGAAGACAGACCGCAAGCCTGTCTCCTTCGTTGATGCTGATCCCACACCATGCATCCTGGAAATTCTCCACTGCCACAGTGACACTACCGAGTAACTCACAGTGATCAAAGGCATGGTCCCCGAGGACCACAGACAGACTTTCAAAGGAAGACCTCTGCCATGCGAGGGAACTTGGAAGCCTGAAAGGGAACAGTGGCTGGCCACGGCAGCACAGCAGGCATGGCAATGGGGCCCCCATCTCTGCCCCACCAATGGACTGCTCCAGATAAACCTCTGGCTGTTCGAAAGGCCTGCGTGCTACACCGGCCGGTCGCGTCATTCCCCCACGGGAGAAACACTTTCGCTTTACACATTGCCAAACAAGGGAACAAAGCGGCCAAAGGGGATGTTCGCATAACTCAACTACCTGCAAGGAGGCCGGCACAGACGCCTCACCATGTCGATCTTCTCTACTTCCCGCAAGACACCCTTTGGGTGTCATTCCTCGGGCAACGGGATCGCAACTCTACACAGCTTACCTACCTCAACTCACCCACTTGAACTGCCAAAGCCATCCGCTCCATAGGCAGCTTATGCCAGCCCATCACGAACAAGACACATTCTTGGGAAGCCGAGGCCAGCGCCTGCAACCCAATGATGACAACCCATCCCACGACATCACACAGGACCTTTCCTCATGATACCCTACCTTTCTCTCCAGGCCAGCAGCCACCACCCAGGCTGAAATGCTTCACTCGATCCACACCCCACTCCACGAAGATCCACTTAGCGCCAACAGTGTGCCGGCAACTTCAGCAGAGGAGCTGACAGGGGCAGCACTGAGGCCTAAACCATCAGCCCCCTTCCGCCATCGCCCAACTCCAGCCCACGCCCGCCCACTGCTCCAGCCACACGGGGCAGTCAAGAACCTCACTGCACGAAACACAACAACACAGAGGGCCACAGGCCTGGCCTGAGGCTCCAGGCTCCAACCAGGGAAGCTTGCTCATGTTGGCTTCCATAATCAACCTCGGAAGCGGCATGCACAAAGTGTGATCCTGTCCAAAAATCACCTCTCCAAGATGCAAGCTTACTGGGTCTATACCAGAACACACTCCGACCCTGAAGACTAGCAGGAAAGCCTGCCCTCTTGCATTCCCTCAACGGCATTTTAGCAGGGACCGGGGATTCATAGATGACCCAGCTTATGGGCAGACATGGTCGACCCTCAGACAGGAGCCCCTCCAATGCTGGAGCCCTTAGTGGGGTTTGCATGCCTGTCAGCAGGGGACGTTGGCCCTCACTCCTAACTGTCCCATACTCCCGAGAGAGGAAACGTGCTGGACCTCAGTTTCGATGAGGAGACGGTAGAGCGTTCTCACTCATGTTGTTCAGATTTTCCAAGGAATGCATACAAGGGTGTCATCATCGATCCAAGCACATGCTGGGACGCTGCAGAACACAAAAGGGAAGGCCGTGGGTCTCTGCAGAGGAGCCATGACCTGGAAGTACTCCAACTGCCTGGGGAATCCACAGTCCTCAGGCCACTCAGCAAGACCAACAATCAATCCACTCTTGCAACCATTGGGCCCATCTGTGGAAATCCTAATATCCAATGGCACATCTTAGTATGGGTGAATGCCTACCGTCCTGAGCTATCCACAGCCTTGCTCGGCAACGTGCACCCGCCCCACTTTGTCCAGTTCTCCTTAGCACATCCAGTCATCAGACAACGCGAAGGTCTTCTTCTCTTTGCCGACAGCCAGCCTTACTCTGCAACTGCACCTGAGAAGTGGACAGAAATCAGGCAGGTTTCTGAATTGCACAAGGGTCCTCAGAGAACATGATTTTTGGGAACACTTAACCTGGGCGTGAGCCTGGAACCTGCTTCTCAAGTACCACTGTCCCTTACCGAAAACTGATTGTGTGTCTCACAGCACGACTGAAGGAAGTTACGTACGTACATTGCTCGGTGTGTGAGACGCTGTATGTGTGTATTCACACGTGTGGGCGTGTGTGACTGTGACTGTGCACGAGGATGCGTTTGTGGATACCTGTGGGTGCCGCTAAATACGCGTCTTGGTCTCTGGGTGTCCCTGTGGCCCTCTGCAGACGCTTCTAACAGTAAACGTCATAGTTTATACACAGCACCCTGGTTGGACCCCCAACTGAAAGGAGAAAGACCCCTGTCAGCTTCATGAGGCCGCATGCGAACTTTGAGCCCCAGGCTGTCAAAATAGGCCACAGACTCCCGCTCTCCCACAGCCACGCCTTCTGACCAAAGCACAAAGACTGGACGAGACCTCCCTCCCGGCCGTGGGTGTCACACCTATGTGGACCTGGAGATCCTGCCACCTACCACCACATCTGATGTGCCCTTGGGGTCACTCCCAGTGCTCCCGGAAGCAAGGTAACCTCCCATGGGCAGGCTGACACCGACCTGCAGTTGCCGACAGGCAAGATGCAGCCTGGCACTTCTCAAGGGGTTAACGGACTTCGGCCCAAGTGCCTCATCTCGCCAACTAGACCAAATCACTTTCCATGACCCCGTGGGAATGCCCTCAATGGGAAGTGTTGGGCTTCAGCAACCATGACACAGGTTGGAACCCCACAGCGGAAATTAGGCCACCTTCCTGGCCACGTATAGGCAAGCTTCCAACTGGTAGGCTTTGCGGCCCTGACCACTGAGGAAACGCTCAAACGCTACACAGCCTCGTCCTAAGTGCCCTCCTCCTGCCTGCAGGGCCACTCGACTCTACTTGAAGCCACAGACATCATGTGAACACGGAGACACTGAACAGCAGGGAAGACACACCGCAAGCCTGTCTGCTTTGATGATGCCCACCCCACCCCATGCATCCTGGCAATTCTCCACTGCCACAGCGACACTACCGAGGCACTCACAGTGATCAAAGGCACTGTCCCCGACGACCACAGACAGACTTTCAAAAGAAAACCTTTGCCACACGAGGGGACCTGGAAACTTGAAAGGGCACAGTGGCTGTCCACGACAGTGCACCTGGCGTCGCAACAGTGCCCCCACCACTGTCCCTCCACCGGACTGCTCCAGGTAAACCTCTGGCTGTTCGCAAGCCGAGTCATGCCCCCCCTGGAGAAGCACTTTCCCTTTACACATTCCCAAACAAGGTAACAAAGAGGCCAAAGGGGATGTTCGCATAACTAAACATCCTCCAAGGAGGCCAGCAGAGACGCGTCACCATGTCAATCTTCTTTACATCTCACAAGACACCCTTTGGGTGTTTTTCCTCTGGCAATGGGATTCCAACTCTACACAGGTTACCTACCTCACCTCATCCACTTGAACTGCCAAAGCCATCCCCTCCATAGGCAGCTGATGCCAGCCCGTCACGAACATGACACATCCTTGGGAAGCCGAGGCCAGCACCTGCAACACAATTATGATAGCCTATTCCACGACATCACAAAGGACATGTCCTCATCTTCCCTTCCCTTCCTGTATGGGCCATCAGTCATCCACGCAGGTTTCAATTCAGCACTCATTCCTCTCCCCACTCCACGATGACCCACTTGGCATCAACACTGTGCCGGGAGTTAAAGTAGAGAAGCAAACAAGGGCAGCAGCGAGGCCTAATCCATCAGCCCCTTTCCGCCGATGCCCAACCGAGCTCACCCCCGCCCATTGCTCCAGCCTCACTAGGCACTCAAGAAGCTCACCGTGAAAAACGCAAGAACAGGGAGGGCCACAGGCCTGGCCTGAGGTTCCAGGCACCAACCAGGGACGCTTGCTCATTTTGGCTTCCAGAATCAACCCCCAAAATGGCATGCACGAAGCGTGATCCTGGCCAAAACTCACCTCCCAACTGCAAGCTAACTGGGCCTAGACCAGCACACACTCTGACTCTTAAGACCAGCAGGAGAGCCTGCCCCCTCGCATTCCCTCAACAGCCATTCAGCAGGGACCCGGGATTCACAGATAACACAGCTTATGTGCAGACACGGTCAACCCTCAGACAGGAGCCCCTCCAATACTGGAGTCCTTGGTGGTGTTTGCATGCATGTCAGCGGAAGACGCTGGCCCTCATTCCTAACTGTCCTCTCCCCCTGAGAGAGGAAACGTGCTGAACCTCAGTTTCGATGACGAGACGGTAGAGTGTTCTCACTCATTTGGCTCAGATTTTCCAAGGAATGCATGCAAGGGTGTCATCATCAATCCAAGCACATGCTGGGACGCTGCAGAACACAACCGGAGTCTGCGCGGGACTCTGTACAGGAGCCATGAGCCTGGGCTACCCCAAAAGCCTGGAGAATCCACAGCCCTCAGGCCACTCAGCAAGGGGAACAATCAATCCACTCTTGCAGCCATTGGGCCCGTCTGAGGAAAACCTAATATCTAACGGCACATCTTGGGGTGCTTGAATACCTACCATCCTGACTTATCCACGACCACGCTCGGGGACATGGGCCCGCCTCACTTTTTCCAGTTCTTCTTAGCACCTCCAGTCATCAGAGCACACGAAGGTCTTCTTGTTTGTGCCGACGGCCAGCCTTTCCCAGCAACTGCACCTGAGAAGTGGACAGAAATCACCGAGGCTTCATAAGTGGACCGGTGTCCTCACAGGACATGATCCATAAAAACAGTTACCTGGCCTTGAGCTCTGAAACTGCTTCCCAAGGACCTCTAACCCTGACCGAGAATTGACTGCATGTCTGATAGTACGACTGCAGGAAGTTACGCACATATGTTGGCCGGTGTCTGAGAGGCTGTATGTGTGTGTTCACACGTGTGGGCGTGTGTGACTGTGACTGCGCATGCGGACATGCTTGTGGGTTCCTCTGTGTGCCGCTGCATACGCGTCTTGGTCTCTGTGTGTCCCTATGGCCCTGTGAAGAGGAGTCCAACAATAAAAGAAATAGTTTATACACAGCACCCTGGTTAGACCCCTAACTGAAAGGAGAAAGAATCCTGTCAGCTTTAAGAGGCCGCAGACACACTTTGACCCCCAGGGGCTGTTGAAATAGTCCACGGACTCCCGCTCTCCTACAGCCACGCCTTCTGACCAAAACACAAAGCCTTGATGAGACCTGCCTCGGGGCCTTGGCTGTGACATCGACATGCACCTCGAGACTCTGTCAGCTACCAGTATATCTGATGGGCATTTGGGGTCACTCGCAGCACTTCCGGAAGCAAGGGAACTCCCATGGTCGGGCCGACACCGATCGGCAGCTGTCTACTGCCAAGATGCAGTCTGAAAACACTCAAGGGGCTAACGAACATGGGCCCACGTGCCACTTCTCGCCAACTAGGCCTAATCACTTTCCATTGACCCGTGGGAATGCCCACCACAGGAAGTGGTGGGCTTCAGCCACCATGACCCATGTCGGATCCCCATGGCGGAAACTAGTCCACATTCCCAGCCACGTCTCAGGCAGCTCCCATCTTGAATGTTCGTGGCCCTGACCCCTAAGGAAACGCTCAAACCCTTGAAAGCCTCGTCCTACATGCCCTCCTCCAGCCCACAGGGCGACACGACCCTACTGGAAACCACAAACATCTTCAGAACACGGGAACACTGAACACCAGGGAAGACAGACCGCAAGCCTGTCTCCTTCGTTGATGCTGATCCCACACCATGCATCCTGGAAATTCTCCACTGCCACAGTGACACTACCGAGTAACTCACAGTGATCAAAGGCATGGTCCCCGAGGACCACAGACAGACTTTCAAAGGAAGACCTCTGCCATGCGAGGGAACTTGGAAGCCTGAAAGGGAACAGTGGCTGGCCACGGCAGCACAGCAGGCATGGCAATGGGGCCCCCATCTCTGCCCCACCAATGGACTGCTCCAGATAAACCTCTGGCTGTTCGAAAGGCCTGCGTGCTACACCGGCCGGTCGCGTCATTCCCCCACGGGAGAAACACTTTCGCTTTACACATTGCCAAACAAGGGAACAAAGCGGCCAAAGGGGATGTTCGCATAACTCAACTACCTGCAAGGAGGCCGGCACAGACGCCTCACCATGTCGATCTTCTCTACTTCCCGCAAGACACCCTTTGGGTGTCATTCCTCGGGCAACGGGATCGCAACTCTACACAGCTTACCTACCTCAACTCACCCACTTGAACTGCCAAAGCCATCCGCTCCATAGGCAGCTTATGCCAGCCCATCACGAACAAGACACATTCTTGGGAAGCCGAGGCCAGCGCCTGCAACCCAATGATGACAACCCATCCCACGACATCACACAGGACCTTTCCTCATGATACCCTACCTTTCTCTCCAGGCCAGCAGCCACCACCCAGGCTGAAATGCTTCACTCGATCCACACCCCACTCCACGAAGATCCACTTAGCGCCAACAGTGTGCCGGCAACTTCAGCAGAGGAGCTGACAGGGGCAGCACTGAGGCCTAAACCATCAGCCCCCTTCCGCCATCGCCCAACTCCAGCCCACGCCCGCCCACTGCTCCAGCCACACGGGGCAGTCAAGAACCTCACTGCACGAAACACAACAACACAGAGGGCCACAGGCCTGGCCTGAGGCTCCAGGCTCCAACCAGGGAAGCTTGCTCATGTTGGCTTCCATAATCAACCTCGGAAGCGGCATGCACAAAGTGTGATCCTGTCCAAAAATCACCTCTCCAAGATGCAAGCTTACTGGGTCTATACCAGAACACACTCCGACCCTGAAGACTAGCAGGAAAGCCTGCCCTCTTGCATTCCCTCAACGGCATTTTAGCAGGGACCGGGGATTCATAGATGACCCAGCTTATGGGCAGACATGGTCGACCCTCAGACAGGAGCCCCTCCAATGCTGGAGCCCTTAGTGGGGTTTGCATGCCTGTCAGCAGGGGACGTTGGCCCTCACTCCTAACTGTCCCATACTCCCGAGAGAGGAAACGTGCTGGACCTCAGTTTCGATGAGGAGACGGTAGAGCATTCTCACTCATGTTGTTCAGATTTTCCAAGGAATGCATACAAGGGTGTCATCATCGATCCAAGCACATGCTGGGACGCTGCAGAACACAAAAGGGAAGGCCGTGGGTCTCTGCAGAGGAGCCATGACCTGGAAGTACTCCAACTGCCTGGGGAATCCACAGTCCTCAGGCCACTCAGCAAGACCAACAATCAATCCACTCTTGCAACCATTGGGCCCATCTGTGGAAATCCTAATATCCAATGGCACATCTTAGTATGGGTGAATGCCTACCGTCCTGAGCTATCCACAGCCTTGCTCGGCAACGTGCACCCGCCCCACTTTGTCCAGTTCTCCTTAGCACATCCAGTCATCAGACAACGCGAAGGTCTTCTTCTCTTTGCCGACAGCCAGCCTTACTCTGCAACTGCACCTGAGAAGTGGACAGAAATCAGGCAGGTTTCTGAATTGCACAAGGGTCCTCAGAGAACATGATTTTTGGGAACACTTAACCTGGGCGTGAGCCTGGAACCTGCTTCTCAAGTACCACTGTCCCTTACCGAAAACTGATTGTGTGTCTCACAGCACGACTGAAGGAAGTTACGTACGTACATTGCTCGGTGTGTGAGACGCTGTATGTGTGTATTCACACGTGTGGGTGTGTGTGACTGTGACTGTGCACGAGGATGCGTTTGTGGATACCTGTGGGTGCCGCTAAATACGCGTCTTGGTCTCTGGGTGTCCCTGTGGCCCTCTGCAGACGCTTCTAACAGTAAACGTCATAGTTTATACACAGCACCCTGGTTGGACCCCCAACTGAAAGGAGAAAGACCCCTGTCAGCTTCATGAGGCCGCATGCGAACTTTGAACCCCAGGCTGTCAAAATAGGCCACAGACTCCCGCTCTCCCACAGCCACGCCTTCTGACCAAAGCACAAAGACTGGACGAGACCTCCCTCCCGGCCGTGGGTGTCACACCTATGTGGACCTGGAGATCCTGCCACCTACCACCACATCTGATGTGCCCTTGGGGTCACTCCCAGTGCTCCCGGAAGCAAGGTAACCTCCCATGGGCAGGCTGACACCGACCTGCAGTTGCCAACCGGCAAGATGCAGCCTGGCACTTCTCAAGGGGTTAACGGACTTCGGCCCAAGTGCCTCATCTCGCCAACTAGACCAAATCACTTTCCATGACCCCGTGGGAATGCCCTCAATGGGAAGTGTTGGGCTTCAGCAACCATGACACAGGTTGGAACCCCACAGCGGAAATTAGGCCACCTTCCTGGCCACGTATAGGCAAGCTTCCAACTGGTAGGCTTTGCGGCCCTGACCACTGAGGAAACGCTCAAACGCTACACAGCCTCGTCCTAAGTGCCCTCCTCCTGCCTGCAGGGCCACTCGACTCTACTTGAAGCCACAGACATCATGTGAACACGGAGACACTGAACAGCAGGGAAGACACACCGCAAGCCTGTCTGCTTTGATGATGCCCACCCCACCCCATGCATCCTGGCAATTCTCCACTGCCACAGCGACACTACCGAGGCACTCACAGTGATCAAAGGCACTGTCCCCGACGACCACAGACAGACTTTCAAAAGAAAACCTTTGCCACACGAGGGGACCTGGAAACTTGAAAGGGCACAGTGGATGTCCACGACAGTGCGCCTGGCGTCGCAACAGTGCCCCCACCTCTGTCCCTCCACCGGACTGCTCCAGGTAAACCTCTGGCTGTTCGCAAGCCGAGTCATGCCCCCCCGGGAGAAGCACTTTCCCTTTACACATTCCCAAACAAGGTAACAAAGAGGCCAAAGGGGATGTTCGCATAACTAAACATCCTCCAAGGAGGCCAGCAGAGACACGTCACCATGTCAATCTTCTTTACATCTCGCAAGACACCCTTTGGGTGTCTTCCCTCTGGCAATGGGATTCCAACTCTACACAGGTTACCTACCTCACCTCATCCACTTGAACTGCCAAAGCCATCCCCTCCATAGGCAGCTGATGCCAGCCCGTCACGAACATGACACATCCTTGGGAATCCGAGGCCAGCACCTGCAACACAATTATGATAGCCTATTCCACGACATCACAAAGGACATGTCCTCATCTTCCCTTCCCTTCCTGTACGGGCCATCAGTCATCCACGCAGGTTTCAATTCAGCACTCATTCCTCTCCCCACTCCACGATGACCCACTTGGCATCAACACTGTGCCGGGAGTTAAAGTAGAGAAGCAAACAAGGGCAGCAGCGAGGCCTAATCCATCAGCCCCTTTCCGCCGATGCCCAACCGAGCTCACCCCCGCCCATTGCTCCAGCCTCACTAGGCACTCAAGAAGCTCACCGTGAAAAATGCAAGAACAGGGAGGGCCACAGGCCTGGCCTGAGGTTCCAGGCACCAACCAGGGACGCTTGCTCATTTTGGCTTCCAGAATCAACCCCCAAAATGGCATGCACGAAGCGTGATCCTGGCCAAAACTCACCTCCCAACTGCAAGCTAACTGGGCCTAGACCAGCACACACTCTGACTCTTAAGACCAGCAGGAGAGCCTGCCCCCTCGCATTCCCTCAACAGCCATTCAGCAGGGACCCGGGATTCACAGATAACACAGCTTATGTGCAGACACGGTCAACCCTCAGACAGGAGCCCCTCCAATACTGGAGTCCTTGGTGGTGTTTGCATGCATGTCAGCGGAAGACGCTGGCCCTCATTCCTAACTGTCCTCTCCCCCTGAGAGAGGAAACGTGCTGAACCTCAGTTTCGATGACGAGACGGTAGAGTGTTCTCACTCATTTGGCTCAGAATTTCCAAGGAATGCATGCAAGGGTGTCATCATCAATCCAAGCACATGCTGGGACGCTGCAGAACACAACCGGAGTCTGCGCGGGACTCTGTACAGGAGCCATGAGCCTGGGCTACCCCAAAAGCCTGGAGAATCCACAGCCCTCAGGCCACTCAGCAAGGGGAACAATCAATCCACTCTTGCAGCCATTGGGCCCGTCTGAGGAAAACCTAATATCTAACGGCACATCTTGGGGTGCTTGAATACCTACCATCCTGAGTTATCCACGACCACGCTCGGGGACATGGGCCCGCCTCACTTTTTCCAGTTCTTCTTAGCACCTCCAGTCATCAGAGCACACGAAGGTCTTCTTGTTTGTGCCGACGGCCAGCCTTTCCCAGCAACTGCACCTGAGAAGTGGACAGAAATCACCGAGGCTTCATAAGTGGACCGGTGTCCTCACAGGACATGATCCATAAAAACAGTTACCTGGCCTTGAGCTCTGAAACTGCTTCCCAAGGACCTCTAACCCTTACCGAGAATTGACTGCATGTCTGATAGTACGACTGCAGGAAGTTACGCACATATGTTGGCCGGTGTCTGAGAGGCTGTATGTGTGTGTTCACGCGTGTGGGCGTGTGTGACTGTGACTGCGCATGCGGACGTGCTTGTGGGTTCCTCTGTGTGCCGCTGCATACGCGTCTTGGTCTCTGTGTGTCCCTATGGCCCTGTGAAGAGGAGTCCAACAATAAAAGAAATAGTTTATACACAGCACCCTGGTTAGACCCCTAACTGAAAGGAGAAAGAATCCTGTCAGCTTTAAGAGGCCGCAGACACACTTTGACCCCCAGGGGCTGTTGAAATAGTCCACGGACTCCCGCTCTCCTACAGCCACGCCTTCTGACCAAGACACAAAACCTTGATGAGACCTGCCTCGGGGCCTTGGCTGTGACATCGACATGCACCGCGAGACTCTCTCAGCTACCAGTATATCTGATGGGCATTTGGGGTCACTCGCAGCACTTCCGGAAGCAAGGGAACTCCCATGGTCGGGCCGACACTGACCGGCAGCTGTCTACTGCCAAGATGCAGTCTGAAAACACTCAAGGGGCTAACAAACGTGGGCCCACGTGCCACTTCTCGCCAACTAGGCCTAATCACTTTCCATTGACCCGTGGGAATGCCCACCACAGGAAGTGGTGGGCTTCAGCCACCATGACCCATGTCGGATCCCCACGGCGGAAACTAGTCCACATTCCCAGCCACATCTCAGGCAGCTCCCATCTTGAATGTTCGCGGCCCTGACCCCTAAGGAAACGCTCAAACCCTTGAAAGCCTCGTCCTACATGCCCTCCTCCAGCCCACAGGGCGACACGACCCTACTGGAAACCACAAACATCTTCAGAACACGGGAACACTGAACACCAGGGAAGACAGACCGCAAGCCTGTCTCCTTCGTTGATGCTGATCCCACACCATGCATCCTGGAAATTCTCCACTGCCACAGTGACACTACCGAGTAACTCACAGTGATCAAAGGCATGGTCCCCGAGGACCACAGACAGACTTTCAAAGGAAGACCTCTGTCATGCGAGGGAACTTGGAAGCCTGAAAGGGAACAGTGGCTGGCCACGGCAGCACAGCAGGCATGGCAATGGGGCCCCCATCTCTGCCCCACCAATGGACTGCTCCAGATAAACCTCTGGCTGTTCGAAAGGCCTGCGTGCTACACCGGCCAGTCGCGTCATTCCCCCACGGGAGAAACACTTTCGCTTTACACATTGCCAAACAAGGGAACAAAGCGGCCAAAGGGGATGTTCGCATAACTCAACTACCTGCAAGGAGGCCGGCACAGACGCCTCACCATGTCGATCTTCTCTACTTCCCGCAAGACACCCTTTGGGTGTCATTCCTCGGGCAACGGGATCGCAACTCTACACAGCTTACCAACCTCAACTCACCCACTTGAACTGCCAAAGCCATCCGCTCCATAGGCAGCTTATGCCAGCCCATCACGAACAAGACACATTCTTGGGAAGCCGAGGCCAGCGCCTGCAACCCAATGATGACAACCCATCCCACGACATCACACAGGACCTTTCCTCATGATACCTTACCTTTCTCTCCAGGCCAGCAGCCACCACCCAGGCTGAAATGCTTCACTCGATCCACACCCCACTCCACGACGTTCCACTTAGCGCCAACAGTGTGCCGGCAACTTCAGCAGAGGAGCTGACAGGGGCAGCACTGAGGCCTAAACCATCAGCCCCCTTCCGCCATCGCCCAACTCCAGCCCACGCCCGCCCACTGCTCCAGCCACACGGGGCAGTCAAGAACCTCACTGCACGAAACACAACAACAGAGAGGGCCACAGGCCTGGCCTGAGGCTCCAGGCTCCAACCAGGGAAGCTTGCTGCACGAAACACAACAACAGAGAGGGCCACAGGCCTGGCCTGAGGCTCCAGGCTCCAACCAGGGAAGCTTGCTCATGTTGGCTTCCATAATCAACCTCGGAAGCGGCATGCACAAAGTGTGATCCTGTCCAAAAATCACCTCTCCAAGCTGCAAGCTTACTGGGTCTATACCAGAACACACTCCGACCCTGAAAACTAGCAGGAAAGCCTGCCCTCTTGCATTCCCTTAACGGCATTTTAGCAGGGACCGGGGATTCATAGATGACCCAGCTTATGGGCAGACATGGTCGACCCTCAGACAGGAGCCCCTCCAATGCTGGGGCCCTTAGTGGGGTTTGCATGCCTGTCAGCAGGGGACGTTGGCCCTCACTCCTAACTGTCCCATACTCCCGAGAGAGGAAACGTGCTGGACCTCAGTTTCGATGAGGAGACGGTAGAGCGTTCTCACTCATTTTGTTCAGATTTTCCAAGGAATGCATACAAGGGTGTCATCATCGATCCAAGCACATGCTGGGACGCTGCAGAACACAAAAGGGAAGGCTGTGGGTCTCTGCAGAGGAGCCATGACCTGGAAGTACTCCAACTGCCTGGGGAATCCACAGTCCTCAGGCCACTCAGCAAGACCAACAATCAATCCACTCTTGCAACCATTGGGCCCATCTGTGGAAATCCTAATATCCAATGGCACATCTTAGTATGGGTGAATGCCTACCGTCCTGAGCTATCCACAGCCTTGCTCGGCAACGTGCACCCGCCCCACTTTGTCCAGTTCTCCTTAGCACATCCAGTCATCAGACAACGCGAAGGTCTTCTTCTCTTTGCCGACAGCCAGCCTTACTCTGCAACTGCACCTGAGAAGTGGACAGAAATCAGGCAGGTTTCTGAATTGCACAAGGGTCCTCAGAGAACATGATTTTTGGGAACACTTAACCTGGGCGTGAGCCTGGAACCTGCTTCTCAAGTACCACTGTCCCTTACCGAAAACTGATTGTGTGTCTCACAGCACGACTGAAGGAAGTTACGTACGTACATTGCTCGGTGTGTGAGACGCTGTATGTGTGTATTCACACGTGTGGGCGTGTGTGACTGTGACTGTGCATGAGGATGCGTTTGTGGATACCTGTGGGTGCCGCTAAATACGCGTCTTGGTCTCTGGGTGTCCCTGTGGCCCTCTGCAGACGCTTCTAACAGTAAACGTCATAGTTTATACACAGCACCCTGGTTGGACCCCCAACTGAAAGGAGAAAGACCCCTGTCAGCTTCATGAGGCCGCATGCGAACTTTGAACCCCAGGCTGTCAAAATAGGCCACAGACTCCCGCTCTCCCACAGCCACGCCTTCTGACCAAAGCACAAAGACTGGACGAGACCTCCCTCCCGGCCGTGGGTGTCACACCTATGTGGACCTGGAGATCCTGCCACCTACCACCACATCTGATGTGCCCTTGGGGTCACTCCCAGTGCTCCCGGAAGCAAGGTAACCTCCCATGGGCAGGCTGACACCGACCTGCAGTTGCCGACAGGCAAGATGCAGCCTGGCACTTCTCAAGGGGTTAACGGACTTCGGCCCAAGTGCCTCATCTCGCCAACTAGACCAAATCACTTTCCATGACCCCGTGGGAATGCCCTCAATGGGAAGTGTTGGGCTTCAGCAACCATGACACAGGTTGGAACCCCACAGCGGAAATTAGGCCACCTTCCTGGCCACGTATAGGCAAGCTTCCAACTGGTAGGCTTTGCGGCCCTGACCACTGAGGAAACGCTCAAACGCTACACAGCCTCGTCCTAAGTGCCCTCCTCCTGCCTGCAGGGCCACTCGACTCTACTTGAAGCCACAGACATCATGTGAACACGGAGACACTGAACAGCAGGGAAGACACACCGCAAGCCTGTCTGCTTTGATGATGCCCACCCCACCCCATGCATCCTGGCAATTCTCCACTGCCACAGCGACACTACCGAGGCACTCACAGTGATCAAAGGCACTGTCCCCGACGACCACAGACAGACTTTCAAAAGAAAACCTTTGCCACACGAGGGGACCTGGAAACTTGAAAGGGCACAGTGGCTGTCCACGACAGTGCGCCTGGCGTCGCAACAGTGCCCCCACCTCTGTCCCTCCACCGGACTGCTCCAGGTAAACCTCTGGCTGTTCGCAAGCCGAGTCATGCCCCCCAGGGAGAAGCACTTTCCCTTTACACATTCCCAAACAAGGTAACAAAGAGGCCAAAGGGGATGTTCGCATAACTAAACATCCTCCAAGGAGGCCAGCAGAGACGCGTCACCATGTCAATCTTCTTTACGTCTCACAAGACACCCTTTGGGTGTTTTTCCTCTGGCAATGGGATTCCAACTCTACACAGGTTACCTACCTCACCTCATCCACTTGAACTGCCAAAGCCATCCCCTCCATAGGCAGCTGATGCCAGCCCGTCACGAACATGACACATTCTTGGGAAGCCGAGGCCAGCACCTGCAACACAATTATGATAGCCTATTCCATGACATCACAAAGGACATGTCCTCATCTTCCCTTCCCTTCCTGTACGGGCCATCAGTCATCCACGCAGGTTTCAATTCAGCACTCATTCCTCTCCCCACTCCACGATGACCCACTTGGCATCAACACTGTGCCGGGAGTTAAAGTAGAGAAGCAAACAAGGGCAGCAGCGAGGCCTAATCCATCAGCCCCTTTCCGCCGATGCCCAACCGAGCTCACCCCCGCCCATTGCTCCAGCCTCACTAGGCACTCAAGAAGCTCACCGTGAAAAACGCAAGAACAGGGAGGGCCACAGGCCTGGCCTGAGGTTCCAGGCACCAACCAGGGACGCTTGCTCATTTTGGCTTCCAGAATCAACCCCCAAAATGGCATGCACGAAGCGTGATCCTGGCCAAAACTCACCTCCCAACTGCAAGCTAACTGGGCCTAGACCAGCACACACTCTGACTCTTAAGACCAGCAGGAGAGCCTGCCCCCTCGCATTCCCTCAACAGCCATTCAGCAGGGACCCGGGATTCACAGATAACACAGCTTATGTGCAGACACGGTCAACCCTCAGACAGGAGCCCCTCCAATACTGGAGTCCTTGGTGGTGTTTGCATGCATGTCAGCGGAAGACGCTGGCCCTCATTCCTAACTGTCCTCTCCCCCTGAGAGAGGAAACGTGCTGAACCTCAGTTTCGATGACGAGACGGTAGAGTGTTCTCACTCATTTGGCTCAGATTTTCCAAGGAATGCATGCAAGGGTGTCATCATCAACCCAAGCACATGCTGGGACGCTGCAGAACACAACCGGAGTCTGCGCGGGACTCTGTACAGGAGCCATGAGCCTGGGCTACCCCAAAAGCCTGGAGAATCCACAGCCCTCAGGCCACTCAGCAAGGGGAACAATCAATCCACTCTTGCAGCCATTGGGCCCATCTGAGGAAAACCTAATATCTAATGGCACATCATGGGGTGCTTGAATACCTACCACCCTGAGTTATCCACGACCACGCTCGGGGACGTGGGCCCGCCTCACTTTTTCCACTTCTTCTTAGCACCTCCAGTCATCAGAGCACACGAAGGTCTTCTTGTTTGTGCCGACGGCCAGCCTTTCCCACCAAATGTACCTAAGAATTGGACAGAAATCACCGAGGCTTCATAAGTGGACCGGTGTCCTCACAGGACATGATCCATAAAAACATTTACCTGGCCTTGAGCTCTGAAACTGCTTCCCAAGGACCTCTAACCCTTACCGAGAATTGACTGCATGTCTGATAGTACGACTGCAGGAAGTTACGCACATATGTTGGCCAGTGTCTGAGAGGCTGTATGTGTGTGTTCACGCGTGTGGGCGTGTGTGACTGTGACTGCGCATGCGGACGTGCTTCTGGGTTTCTCTGTGTGCCGCTGCATACGCGTCTTGGTCTCTGTGTGTCCCTATGGCCCTGTGAAGAGGAGTCCAACAATAAAAGAAATAGTTTATACACAGCACCCTGGTTAGACCCCTAACTGAAAGGAGAAAGAACCCTGTCAGCTTTAAGAGGCCGCAGGCACACTTTGACCCCCAGGGGCTGTTGAAATAGTCCACGGATTCCCGCTCTCCTACAGCCACGCCTTCTGACCAAAACACAAAGCCTCAACGAGACCTGCCTCCGGGCCTTGGCTGTGACATCTACATGCACCTCGAGACTCTGTCAGCTACCAGTATATCTGATGGGCATTTGGGGTCACTCGCAGCACTTCCGGAAGCAAGGGAACTCCCATGGTCGGACCGACACCGACCGGCAGCTGTCTGCTGCCAAGATGCAGTCTGAAAACACTCAAGGGGCTAACGAACGTTGGCCCACGTGCCACATCTCGCCAACTAGGCCTAATCACTTTCCATTGACCCGTGGGAATGCCCACCACAGGAAGTGGTGGGCTTCAGCCACCATGACCCATGTCGGATCCCCACGGCGGAAACTAGTCCACATTCCCAGCCACGTCTCAGGCAGCTCCCATCTTGAATGTTCGCGGCCCTGACCCAGAAGGAAATGCTCAAACCCTTGAAAGCCTCGTCCTACATGCCCTCCTCCAGCCCACAGGGCGACACGACCCTACTGGAAACCACAAACATCTTCAGAACACGGGAACACTGAACACCAGGGAAGACAGACCGCAAGCCTGTCTCCTTCGTTGATGCTGATCCCACACCATGCACCCTGGAAATTCTCCACTGCCACAGTGACACTATCGAGTAACTCACAGTGATCAAAGGCATGGTCCCCGAGGACCACAGACAGACTTTCAATGGAAGACCTCTGCCATGCGAGGGAACTTGGAAGCCTGAAAGGGAACAGTGGCTGGCCACGGCAGCACAGCAGGCATGGCAATGGGGCCCCCATCTCTGCCCCACCAATGGACTGCTCCAGATAAACCTCTGGCTGTTCGAAAGGCCTGCGTGCTACACCGGCCAGTCGCGTCATTCCCCCACGGGAGAAACACTTTCGCTTTACACATTGCCAAACAAGGGAACAAAGCGGCCAAAGGGGATGTTCGCATAACTCAACTACCTGCAAGGAGGCCGGCACAGACGCCTCACCATGTCGATCTTCTCTACTTCCCGCAAGACACCCTTTGGGTGTCATTCCTCGGGCAACGGGATCGCAACTCTACACAGCTTACCTACCTCAACTCACCCACTTGAACTGCCAAAGCCATCCGCTCCATAGGCAGCTTATGCCAGCCCATCACGAACAAGACACATTCTTGGGAAGCCGAGGCCAGCGCCTGCAACCCAATGATGACAACCCATCCCACGACATCACACAGGACCTTTCCTCATGATACCCTACCTTTCTCTCCAGGCCAGCAGCCACCACCCAGGCTGAAATGCTTCACTCGATCCACACCCCACTCCACGAAGTTCCACTTAGCGCCAACAGTGTGCCGGCAACTTCAGCAGAGGAGCTGACAGGGGCAGCACTGAGGCCTAAACCATCAGCCCCCTTCCGCCATCGCCCAACTCCAGCCCACGCCCGCCCACTGCTCCAGCCACACGGGGCAGTCAAGAACCTCACTGCACGAAACACAACAACAGAGAGGGCCACAGGCCTGGCCTGAGGCTCCAGGCTCCAACCAGGGAAGCTTGCTCATGTTGGCTTCCTTAATCAACCTCGGAAGCGGCATGCACAAAGTGTGATCCTGTCCAAAAATCACCTCTCCAAGCTGCAAGCTTACTGGGTCTATACCAGAACACACTCCGACCCTGAAGACTAGCAGGAAAGCCTGCCCTCTTGCATTCCCTCAATGGCATTTTAGCAGGGAGCGGGGATTCATAGATGACCCAGCTTATGGGCAGACATGGTCGACCCTCAGACAGGAGCCCCTCCAATGCTGGAGCCCTTAGTGGGGTTTGCATGCCTGTCAGCAGGGGACGTTGGCCCTCACTCCTAACTGTCCCATACTCCCGAGAGAGGAAACGTGCTGGACCTCACTTTCGATGAGGAGACGGTAGAGCGTTCTCACTCATTTTGTTCAGATTTTCCAAGGAATGCATACAAGGGTGTCATCATCGATCCAAGCACATGCTGGGACGCTGCAGAACACAAAAGGGAAGGCCGTGGGTCTCTGCAGAGGAGCCATGACCTGGAAGTACTCCAACTGCCTGGGGAATCCACAGTCCTCAGGCCACTCAGCAAGACCAACAATCAATCCACTCTTGCAACCATTGGGCCCATCTGTGGAAATCCTAATATCCAATGGCACATCTTAGTATGGGTGAATGCCTACCGTCCTGAGATATCCACAGCCTTGCTCGGCAACGTGCACCCGCCCCACTTTGTCCAGTTCTCCTTAGCACATCCAGTCATCAGACAACGCGAAGGTCTTCTTCTCTTTGCCGACAGCCAGCCTTACTCTGCAACTGCACCTGAGAAGTGGACAGAAATCAGGCAGGTTTCTGAATTGCACAAGGGTCCTCAGAGAACATGATTTTTGGGAACACTTAACCTGGGCGTGAGCCTGGAACCTGCTTCCCAAGTACCACTGTCCCTTACCGAAAACTGATTGTGTGTCTCACAGCACGACTGAAGGAAGTTACGTACGTACATTGCTCGGTGTGTGAGACGCTGTATGTGTGTATTCACACGTGTGGGCGTGTGTGACTGTGACTGTGCACGAGGATGCGTTTGTGGATACCTGTGGGTGCCGCTAAATACGCGTCTTGGTCTCTGGGTGTCCCTGTGGCCCTCTGCAGACGCTTCTAACAGTAAACGTCATAGTTTATACACAGCACCCTGGTTGGACCCCCAACTGAAAGGAGAAAGACCCCTGTCAGCTTTATGAGGCCGCATGCGAACTTTGAACCCCAGGCTGTCAAAATAGGCCACAGACTCCCGCTCTCCCACAGCCACGCCTTCTGACCAAAGCACAAAGACTGGACGAGACCTCCCTCCCGGCCGTGGGTGTCACACCTATGTGGACCTGGAGATCCTGCCACCTACCACCACATCTGATGTGCCCTTGGGGTCACTCCCAGTGCTCCCGGAAGCAAGGTAACCTCCCATGGGCAGGCTGACACCGACCTGCAGTTGCCGACAGGCAAGATGCAGCCTGGCACTTCTCAAAGGGTTAACAGACTTTGGCCCAAGTGCCTCATCTCGCCAACTAGACCAAATCACTTTCCATAACCCCGTGGGAATGCCCTCAATGGGAAGTGTTGGGCTTCAGCAACCATGACACAGGTTGGAACCCCACAGCAGAAATTAGGCCACCTTCCCGGCCACGTATAGGCAAGCTTCCAACTGGTAGGCTTTGCGGCCCTGACCACTGAGGAAATGCTCAAACGCTACACAGCCTCGGCCTAAGTGCCCTCCTCCTGCCTGCAGGGCGACTCGACTCTACTTGAAGCCACAGACATCATGTGAACACGGAGACACTGAACAGCAGGGAAGACACACCGCAAGCCTGTCTGCTTTGATGATGCCCACCCCACCCCACGCATCCTGGCAATTCTCCACTGCCACAGCGACACTACCGAGGCACTCACAGTGATCAAAGGCACTGTCCCTGAGGACCACAGACAGACTTTCAACGGAAAACCTTTGCCACACGAGGGGACCTGGAAACTTGAAAGGGCACAGTGGCTGTCCACGACAGTGCGCCGGGCGTCGCAACAGTGCCCCCACCTCTGTCCCCCCAACGGACTGCTGCAGGTAAACCTCTGGCTGTTCGCAAGCCGAGTCATGCCCCCCCGGGAGAAGCACTTTCGCTTTGCACATTTACAAACAACAGAACGATTAGGCCAAAGGGGATGTTCGCATAACTAAACATCCTCCAATGAGGCCAGCAGAGACGCGTCACCATGTCAATCTTCTTTACATCTCGCAAGACACCCTTTGGGTGTCTTTCCTCTGGCAATGGGATTCCAACTCTACACAGGTTACCTACCTCACCTCATCCACTTGAACTGCCAAAGCCACCCCCTCCATAGGCAGCTGATGCCAGCCAGTCACGAACATGACACATCCTTGGAAAGCCGAGGCCAGCACCTGCAACCCAATTATGATAGCCTATTCCACGACATCACAAAGGACATGTCCTCATCTTCCCTTCCCTTCCTGTACGGGCCATCAGTCATCCACGCAGGTTTCAATTCAGCACTCATTCCTCTCCCCACTCCACGATGACCCACTTGGCATCAACACTGTGCCGGGAGTTAAAGTAGAGAAGCAAACAAGGGCAGCAGCGAGGCCTAATCCATCAGCCCCTTTCCGCCGATGCCCAACCGAGCTCACCCCCGCCCATTGCTCCAGCCTCACTAGGCACTCAAGAAGCTCACCGTGAAAAACGCAAGAACAGGGAGGGCCACAGGCCTGGCCTGAGGTTCCAGGCACCAACCAGGGATGCTTGCTCATTTTGGCTTCCAGAATCAACCCCCAAAATGGCATGCACGAAGCGTGATCCTGGCCAAAACTCACCTCCCAACTGCAAGCTAACTGGGCCTAGACCAGCACACACTCTGACTCTTAAGACCAGCAGGAGAGCCTGCCCCCTCGCATTCCCTCAACAGCCATTCAGCAGGGACCCGGGATTCACAGATAACACAGCTTATGTGCAGACACGGTCAACCCTCAGACAGGAGCCCCTCCAATACTGGAGTCCTTGGTGGTGTTTGCATGCATGTCAGCAGAAGACGCTGGCCCTCATTCCTAACTGTCCTCTCCCCCTGAGAGAGGAAACGTGCTGAACCTCAGTTTCGATGACGAGACGGTAGAGTGTTCTCACTCATTTGGCTCAGATTTTCCAAGGAATGCATGCAAGGGTGTCATCATCAATCCAAGCACATGCTGGGACGCTGCAGAACACAACCGGAGTCTGCGCGGGACTCTGTACAGGAGCCATGAGCCTGGGCTACCCCAAAAGCCTGGAGAATCCACAGCCCTCAGGCCACTCAGCAAGGGGAACAATCAATCCACTCTTGCAGCCATTGGGCCCATCTGAGGAAAACCTAATATCTAATGGCACATCATGGGGTGCTTGAATACCTACCAGCCTGAGTTATCCACGACCACGCTCGGGGACGTGGGCCCGCCTCACTTTTTCCACTTCTTCTTAGCACCTCCAGTCATCAGAGCACACGAAGGTCTTCTTGTTTGTGCCGACGGCCAGCCTTTCCCAGCAACTGCACCTGAGAAGTGGACAGAAATCACCGAGGCTTCATAAGTGGACCGGTGTCCTCACAGGACATGATCCATAAAAACATTTACCTGGCCTTGAGCTCTGAAACTGCTTCCCAAGGACCTCTAACCCTCACCGAGAATTGACTGCATGTCTGATAGTACGACTGCAGGAAGTTACGCACATATGTTGGCCAGTGTCTGAGAGGCTGTATGTGTGTGTTCACGCGTGTGGGCGTGTGTGACTGTGACTGCGCATGCGGACGTGCTTGTGGGTTTCTCTGTGTGCCGCTGCATACGCGTCTTGGTCTCTGTGTGTCCCTATGGCCCTGTGAAGAGGAGTCCAACAATAAAAGAAATAGTTTATACACAGCACCCTGGTTAGACCCCTAACTGAAAGGAGAAAGAACCCTGTCAGCTTTAAGAGGCCGCAGGCACACTTTGACCCCCAGGGGCTGTTAAAATAGTCCACGGACTCCCGCTCTCCTACAGCCAGGCCTTCTGACCAAAACACAAAGCCTCAACGAGACCCGCCTCCGGGACTTGGCTGTGACATCTACATGCACCTCGAGACTCTGTCAGCTACCAGTATATCTGATGGGCATTTGGGGTCACTCGCAGCACTTCCGAAAGCAAGGGAACTCCCATGGTCGGACCGACACCGACTGGCAGCTGTCTACTGCCAAGATGCAGTCTGAAAACACTCAAGGGGCTAACGAACGTTGGCCCACGTGCCACATCTCGCCAACTAGGCCTAATCACTTTCCATTGACCCGTGGGAATGCCCACCACAGGAAGGGGTGGGCTTCAGCCACCATGACCCATGTCGGATCCCCACGGCGGAAACTAGTCCACATTCCCAGCCACGTCTCAGGCAGCTCCCATCTTGAATGTTCGCGGCCCTGACCCCTAAGGAAACGCTCAAACCCTTGAAAGCCTCGTCCTACATGCCCTCCTCCAGCCCACAGGGCGACACGACCCTACTGGAAACCACAAACATCTTCAGAACACGGGAACACTGAACACCAGGGAAGACAGACCGCAAGCCTGTCTCCTTCGTTGATGCTGATCCCACACCATGCACCCTGGAAATTCTCCACTGCCACAGTGACACTACCGAGTAACTCACAGTGATCAAAGGCATGGTCCCCGAGGACCACAGACAGACTTTCAAAGGAAGACCTCTGCCATGCGAGGGAACTTGGAAGCCTGAAAGGGAACAGTGGCTGGCCACGGCAGCACAGCAGGCATGGCAATGGGGCCCCCATCTCTGCCCCACCAATGGACTGCTCCAGATAAACCTCTGGCTGTTCGAAAGGCCTGCATGCTACACCGGCCGGTCGCGTCATTCCCCCACGGGAGAAACACTTTCGCTTTACACATTGCCAAACAAGGGAACAAAGCGGCCAAAGGGGATGTTCGCATAACTCAACTACCTGCAAGGAGGCCGGCACAGACGCCTCACCATGTCGATCTTCTCTACTTCCCGCAAGACACCCTTTGGGTGTCATTCCTTGGGCAACGGGATCGCAACTCTACACAGCTTACCTACCTCAACTCACCCACTTGAACTGCCAAAGCCATCCGCTCCATAGGCAGCTTATGCCAGCCCATCACGAACAAGACACATTCTTGGGAAGCCGAGGCCAGCGCCTGCAACCCAATGATGACAACCCATCCCACGACATCACACAGGACCTTTCCTCATGATACCCTACCTTTCTCTCCAGGCCAGCAGCCACCACCCAGGCTGAAATGCTTCACTCGATCCACACCCCACTCCACGAAGATCCACTTAGCACCAACAGTGTGCCGGCAACTTCAGCAGAGGAGCTGACAGGGGCAGCACTGAGGCCTAAACCATCAGCCCCCTTCTGCCATCGCCCAACTCCAGCCCACGCCCGCCCACTGCTCCAGCCACACGGGGCAGTCAAGAACCTCACTGCACGAAACACAACAACAGAGAGGGCCACAGGCCTGGCCTGAGGCTCCAGGCTCCAACCAGGGAAGCTTGCTCATGTTGGCTTCCATAATCAACCTCGGAAGCGGCATGCACAAAGTGTGATCCTGTCCAAAAATCACCTCTCCAAGCTGCAAGCTTACTGGGTCTATACCAGAACACACTCCGACCCTGAAGACTAGCAGGAAAGCCTGCCCTCTTGCATTCCCTCAACGGCATTTTAGCAGGGACCGGGGATTCATAGATGACCCAGCTTATGGGCAGACATGGTCGACCCTCAGACAGGAGCCCCTCCAATGCTGGAGCCCTTAGTGGGGTTTGCATGCCTGTCAGCAGGGGACGTTGGCCCTCACTCCTAACTGTCCCATACTCCCGAGAGAGGAAACGTGCTGGACCTCAGTTTCGATGAGGAGACGGTAGAGCGTTCTCACTCATTTTGTTCAGATTTTCCAAGGAATGCATACAAGGGTGTCATCATCGATCCAAGCACATGCTGGGACGCTGCAGAACACAAAAGGGAAGGCCGTGGGTCTCTGCAGAGGAGCCATGACCTGGAAGTACTCCAACTGCCTGGGGAATCCACAGTCCTCAGGCCTCTCAGCAAGACCAACAATCAATCCACTCTTGCAACCATTGGGCCCATCTGTGGAAATCCTAATATCCAATGGCACATCTTAGTATGGGTGAATGCCTACCGTCCTGAGCTATCCACAGCCTTGCTCGGCAACGTGCACCCGCCCCACTTTGTCCAGTTCTCCTTAGCACATCCAGTCATCAGACAACGCGAAGGTCTTCTTCTCTTTGCCGACAGCCAGCCTTACTCTGCAACTGCACCTGAGAAGTGGACAGAAATCAGGCAGGTTTCTGAATTGCACAAGGGTCCTCAGAGAACATGATTTTTGGGAACACTTAACCTGGGCGTGAGCCTGGAACCTGCTTCTCAAGTACCACTGTCCCTTACCGAAAACTGATTGTGTGTCTCACAGCACGACTGAAGGAAGTTACGTACGTACATTGCTCGGTGTGTGAGACGCTGTATGTGTGTATTCACACGTGTGGGCGTGTGTGACTGTGACTGTGCACGAGGATGCGTTTGTGGATACCTGTGGGTGCCGCTAAATACGCGTCTTGGTCTCTGGGTGTCCCTGTGGCCCTCTGCAGACGCTTCTAACAGTAAACGTCATAGTTTATACACAGCACCCTGGTTGGACCCCCAACTGAAAGGAGAAAGACCCCTGTCAGCTTCATGAGGCCGCATGCGAACTTTGAACCCCAGGCTGTCAAAATAGGCCACAGACTCCCGCTCTCCCACAGCCACGCCTTCTGACCAAAGCACAAAGACTGGACGAGACCTCCCTCCCGGCCGTGGGTGTCACACCTATGTGGACCTGGAGATCCTGCCACCTACCACCACATCTGATGTGCCCTTGGGGTCACTCCCAGTGCTCCCGGAAGCAAGGTAACCTCCCATGGGCAGGCTGACACCGACCTGCAGTTGCCGACAGGCAAGATGCAGCCTGGCACTTCTCAAGGGGTTAACGGACTTCGGCCCAAGTGCCTCATCTCGCCAACTAGACCAAATCACTTTCCATGACCCCGTGGGAATGCCCTCAATGGGAAGTGTTGGGCTTCAGCAACCATGACACAGGTTGGAACCCCACAGCGGAAATTAGGCCACCTTCCTGGCCACGTATAGGCAAGCTTCCAACTGGTAGGCTTTGCGGCCCTGACCACTGAGGAAACGCTCAAACGCTACACAGCCTCGTCCTAAGTGCCCTCCTCCTGCCTGCAGGGCCACTCGACTCTACTTGAAGCCACAGACATCATGTGAACACGGAGACACTGAACAGCAGGGAAGACACACCGCAAGCCTGTCTGCTTTGATGATGCCCACCCCACCCCATGCATCCTGGCAATTCTCCACTGCCACAGCGACACTACCGAGGCACTCACAGTGATCAAAGGCACTGTCCCCGACGACCACAGACAGACTTTCAAAAGAAAACCTTTGCCACACGAGGGGACCTGGAAACTTGAAAGGGCACAGTGGCTGTCCACGACAGTGCACCTGGCGTCGCAACAGTGCCCCCACCACTGTCCCTCCACCGGACTGCTCCAGGTAAACCTCTGGCTGTTCGCAAGCCGAGTCATGCCCCCCCTGGAGAAGCACTTTCCCTTTACACATTCCCAAACAAGGTAACAAAGAGGCCAAAGGGGATGTTCGCATAACTAAACATCCTCCAAGGAGGCCAGCAGAGACGCGTCACCATGTCAATCTTCTTTACATCTCACAAGACACCCTTTGGGTGTTTTTCCTCTGGCAATGGGATTCCAACTCTACACAGGTTACCTACCTCACCTCATCCACTTGAACTGCCAAAGCCATCCCCTCCATAGGCAGCTGATGCCAGCCCGTCACGAACATGACACATCCTTGGGAAGCCGAGGCCAGCACCTGCAACACAATTATGATAGCCTATTCCACGACATCACAAAGGACATGTCCTCATCTTCCCTTCCCTTCCTGTATGGGCCATCAGTCATCCACGCAGGTTTCAATTCAGCACTCATTCCTCTCCCCACTCCACGATGACCCACTTGGCATCAACACTGTGCCGGGAGTTAAAGTAGAGAAGCAAACAAGGGCAGCAGCGAGGCCTAATCCATCAGCCCCTTTCCGCCGATGCCCAACCGAGCTCACCCCCGCCCATTGCTCCAGCCTCACTAGGCACTCAAGAAGCTCACCGTGAAAAACGCAAGAACAGGGAGGGCCACAGGCCTGGCCTGAGGTTCCAGGCACCAACCAGGGACGCTTGCTCTTCTTGGCTTCCAGAATCAACCCCCAAAATGGCATGCACGAAGCGTGATCCTGGCCAAAACTCACCTCCCAACTGCAAGCTAACTGGGCCTAGACCAGCACACACTCTGACTCTTAAGACCAGCAGGAGAGCCTGCCCCCTCGCATTCCCTCAACAGCCATTCAGCAGGGACCCGGGATTCACAGATAACACAGCTTATGTGCAGACACGGTCAACCCTCAGACAGGAGCCCCTCCAATACTGGAGTCCTTGGTGGTGTTTGCATGCATGTCAGCGGAAGACGCTGGCCCTCATTCCTAACTGTCCTCTCCCCCTGAGAGAGGAAACGTGCTGAACCTCAGTTTCGATGACGAGACGGTAGAGTGTTCTCACTCATTTGGCTCAGATTTTCCAAGGAATGCATGCAAGGGTGTCATCATCAATCCAAGCACATGCTGGGACGCTGCAGAACACAACCGGAGTCTGCGCGGGACTCTGTACAGGAGCCATGAGCCTGGGCTACCCCAAAAGCCTGGAGAATCCACAGCCCTCAGGCCACTCAGCAAGGGGAACAATCAATCCACTCTTGCAGCCATTGGGCCCGTCTGAGGAAAACCTAATATCTAACGGCACATCTTGGGGTGCTTGAATACCTACCATCCTGAGTTATCCACGACCACGCTCGGGGACGTGGGCCCGCCTCACTTTTTCCAGTTCTTCTTAGCACCTCCAGTCATCAGAGCACACGAAGGTCTTCTTGTTTGTGCCGACGGCCAGCCTTTCCCAGCAACTGCACCTGAGAAGTGGACAGAAATCACCGAGGCTTCATAAGTGGACCGGTGTCCTCACAGGACATGATCCATAAAAACAGTTACCTGGCCTTGAGCTCTGAAACTGCTTCCCAAGGACCTCTAACCCTGACCGAGAATTGACTGCATGTCTGATAGTACGACTGCAGGAAGTTACGCACATATGTTGGCCGGTGTCTGAGAGGCTGTATGTGTGTGTTCACACGTGTGGGCGTGTGTGACTGTGACTGCGCATGCGGACATGCTTGTGGGTTCCTCTGTGTGCCGCTGCATACGCGTCTTGGTCTCTGTGTGTCCCTATGGCCCTGTGAAGAGGAGTCCAACAATAAAAGAAATAGTTTATACACAGCACCCTGGTTAGACCCCTAACTGAAAGGAGAAAGAATCCTGTCAGCTTTAAGAGGCCGCAGACACACTTTGACCCCCAGGGGCTGTTGAAATAGTCCACGGACTCCCGCTCTCCTACAGCCACGCCTTCTGACCAAAACACAAAGCCTTGATGAGACCTGCCTCGGGGCCTTGGCTGTGACATCGACATGCACCTCGAGACTCTGTCAGCTACCAGTATATCTGATGGGCATTTGGGGTCACTCGCAGCACTTCCGGAAGCAAGGGAACTCCCATGGTCGGGCCGACACCGATCGGCAGCTGTCTACTGCCAAGATGCAGTCTGAAAACACTCAAGGGGCTAACGAACATGGGCCCACGTGCCACTTCTCGCCAACTAGGCCTAATCACTTTCCATTGACCCGTGGGAATGCCCACCACAGGAAGTGGTGGGCTTCAGCCACCATGACCCATGTCGGATCCCCATGGCGGAAACTAGTCCACATTCCCAGCCACGTCTCAGGCAGCTCCCATCTTGAATGTTCGTGGCCCTGACCCCTAAGGAAACGCTCAAACCCTTGAAAGCCTCGTCCTACATGCCCTCCTCCAGCCCACAGGGCGACACGACCCTACTGGAAACCACAAACATCTTCTGAACACGGGAACACTGAACACCAGGGAAGACAGACCGCAAGCCTGTCTCCTTCGTTGATGCTGATCCCACACCATGCATCCTGGAAATTCTCCACTGCCACAGTGACACTACCGAGTAACTCACAGTGATCAAAGGCATGGTCCCCGAGGACCACAGACAGACTTTCAAAGGAAGACCTCTGCCATGCGAGGGAACTTGGAAGCCTGAAAGGGAACAGTGGCTGGCCACGGCAGCACAGCAGGCATGGCAATGGGGCCCCCATCTCTGCCCCACCAATGGACTGCTCCAGATAAACCTCTGGCTGTTCGAAAGGCCTGCGTGCTACACCGGCCGGTCGCGTCATTCCCCCACGGGAGAAACACTTTCGCTTTACACATTGCCAAACAAGGGAACAAAGCGGCCAAAGGGGATGTTCGCATAACTCAACTACCTGCAAGGAGGCCGGCACAGACGCCTCACCATGTCGATCTTCTCTACTTCCCGCAAGACACCCTTTGGGTGTCATTCCTCGGGCAACGGGATCGCAACTCTACACAGCTTACCTACCTCAACTCACCCACTTGAACTGCCAAAGCCATCCGCTCCATAGGCAGCTTATGCCAGCCCATCACGAACAAGACACATTCTTGGGAAGCCGAGGCCAGCGCCTGCAACCCAATGATGACAACCCATCCCACGACATCACACAGGACCTTTCCTCATGATACCCTACCTTTCTCTCCAGGCCAGCAGCCACCACCCAGGCTGAAATGCTTCACTCGATCCACACCCCACTCCACGAAGATCCACTTAGCGCCAACAGTGTGCCGGCAACTTCAGCAGAGGAGCTGACAGGGGCAGCACTGAGGCCTAAACCATCAGCCCCCTTCCGCCATCGCCCAACTCCAGCCCACGCCCGCCCACTGCTCCAGCCACACGGGGCAGTCAAGAACCTCACTGCACGAAACACAACAACACAGAGGGCCACAGGCCTGGCCTGAGGCTCCAGGCTCCAACCAGGGAAGCTTGCTCATGTTGGCTTCCATAATCAACCTCGGAAGCGGCATGCACAAAGTGTGATCCTGTCCAAAAATCACCTCTCCAAGATGCAAGCTTACTGGGTCTATACCAGAACACACTCCGACCCTGAAGACTAGCAGGAAAGCCTGCCCTCTTGCATTCCCTCAACGGCATTTTAGCAGGGACCGGGGATTCATAGATGACCCAGCTTATGGGCAGACATGGTCGACCCTCAGACAGGAGCCCCTCCAATGCTGGAGCCCTTAGTGGGGTTTGCATGCCTGTCAGCAGGGGACGTTGGCCCTCACTCCTAACTGTCCCATACTCCCGAGAGAGGAAACGTGCTGGACCTCAGTTTCGATGAGGAGACGGTAGAGCGTTCTCACTCATTTTGTTCAGATTTTCCAAGGAATGCATACAAGGGTGTCATCATCGATCCAAGCACATGCTGGGACGCTGCAGAACACAAAAGGGAAGGCCGTGGGTCTCTGCAGAGGAGCCATGACCTGGAAGTACTCCAACTGCCTGGGGAATCCACAGTCCTCAGGCCACTCAGCAAGACCAACAATCAATCCACTCTTGCAACCATTGGGCCCATCTGTGGAAATCCTAATATCCAATGGCACATCTTAGTATGGGTGAATGCCTACCGTCCTGAGCTATCCACAGCCTTGCTCGGCAACGTGCACCCGCCCCACTTTGTCCAGTTCTCCTTAGCACATCCAGTCATCAGACAACGCGAAGGTCTTCTTCTCTTTGCCGACAGCCAGCCTTACTCTGCAACTGCACCTGAGAAGTGGACAGAAATCAGGCAGGTTTCTGAATTGCACAAGGGTCCTCAGAGAACATGATTTTTGGGAACACTTAACCTGGGCGTGAGCCTGGAACCTGCTTCTCAAGTACCACTGTCCCTTACCGAAAACTGATTGTGTGTCTCACAGCACGACTGAAGGAAGTTACGTACGTACATTGCTCGGTGTGTGAGACGCTGTATGTGTGTATTCACACGTGTGGGCGTGTGTGACTGTGACTGTGCACGAGGATGCGTTTGTGGATACCTGTGGGTGCCGCTAAATACGCGTCTTGGTCTCTGGGTGTCCCTGTGGCCCTCTGCAGACGCTTCTAACAGTAAACGTCATAGTTTATACACAGCACCCTGGTTGGACCCCCAACTGAAAGGAGAAAGACCCCTGTCAGCTTCATGAGGCCGCATGCGAACTTTGAACCCCAGGCTGTCAAAATAGGCCACAGACTCCCGCTCTCCCACAGCCACGCCTTCTGACCAAAGCACAAAGACTGGACGAGACCTCCCTCCCGGCCGTGGGTGTCACACCTATGTGGACCTGGAGATCCTGCCACCTACCACCACATCTGATGTGCCCTTGGGGTCACTCCCAGTGCTCCCGGAAGCAAGGTAACCTCCCATGGGCAGGCTGACACCGACCTGCAGTTGCCGACAGGCAAGATGCAGCCTGGCACTTCTCAAGGGGTTAACGGACTTCGGCCCAAGTGCCTCATCTCGCCAACTAGACCAAATCACTTTCCATGACCCCGTGGGAATGCCCTCAATGGGAAGTGTTGGGCTTCAGCAACCATGACACAGGTTGGAACCCCACAGCGGAAATTAGGCCACCTTCCTGGCCACGTATAGGCAAGCTTCCAACTGGTAGGCTTTGCGGCCCTGACCACTGAGGAAACGCTCAAACGCTACACAGCCTCGTCCTAAGTGCCCTCCTCCTGCCTGCAGGGCCACTCGACTCTACTTGAAGCCACAGACATCATGTGAACACGGAGACACTGAACAGCAGGGAAGACACACCGCAAGCCTGTCTGCTTTGATGATGCCCACCCCACCCCATGCATCCTGGCAATTCTCCACTGCCACAGCGACACTACCGAGGCACTCACAGTGATCAAAGGCACTGTCCCCGACGACCACAGACAGACTTTCAAAAGAAAACCTTTGCCACACGAGGGGACCTGGAAACTTGAAAGGGCACAGTGGCTGTCCACGACAGTGCACCTGGCGTCGCAACAGTGCCCCCACCACTGTCCCTCCACCGGACTGCTCCAGGTAAACCTCTGGCTGTTCGCAAGCCGAGTCATGCCCCCCCTGGAGAAGCACTTTCCCTTTACACATTCCCAAACAAGGTAACAAAGAGGCCAAAGGGGATGTTCGCATAACTAAACATCCTCCAAGGAGGCCAGCAGAGACGCGTCACCATGTCAATCTTCTTTACATCTCACAAGACACCCTTTGGGTGTTTTTCCTCTGGCAATGGGATTCCAACTCTACACAGGTTACCTACCTCACCTCATCCACTTGAACTGCCAAAGCCATCCCCTCCATAGGCAGCTGATGCCAGCCCGTCACGAACATGACACATCCTTGGGAAGCCGAGGCCAGCACCTGCAACACAATTATGATAGCCTATTCCACGACATCACAAAGGACATGTCCTCATCTTCCCTTCCCTTCCTGTATGGGCCATCAGTCATCCACGCAGGTTTCAATTCAGCACTCATTCCTCTCCCCACTCCACGATGACCCACTTGGCATCAACACTGTGCCGGGAGTTAAAGTAGAGAAGCAAACAAGGGCAGCAGCGAGGCCTAATCCATCAGCCCCTTTCCGCCGATGCCCAACCGAGCTCACCCCCGCCCATTGCTCCAGCCTCACTAGGCACTCAAGAAGCTCACCGTGAAAAACGCAAGAACAGGGAGGGCCACAGGCCTGGCCTGAGGTTCCAGGCACCAACCAGGGACGCTTGCTCATTTTGGCTTCCAGAATCAACCCCCAAAATGGCATGCACGAAGCGTGATCCTGGCCAAAACTCACCTCCCAACTGCAAGCTAACTGGGCCTAGACCAGCACACACTCTGACTCTTAAGACCAGCAGGAGAGCCTGCCCCCTCGCATTCCCTCAACAGCCATTCAGCAGGGACCCGGGATTCACAGATAACACAGCTTATGTGCAGACACGGTCAACCCTCAGACAGGAGCCCCTCCAATACTGGAGTCCTTGGTGGTGTTTGCATGCATGTCAGCGGAAGACGCTGGCCCTCATTCCTAACTGTCCTCTCCCCCTGAGAGAGGAAACGTGCTGAACCTCAGTTTCGATGACGAGACGGTAGAGTGTTCTCACTCATTTGGCTCAGATTTTCCAAGGAATGCATGCAAGGGTGTCATCATCAATCCAAGCACATGCTGGGACGCTGCAGAACACAACCGGAGTCTGCGCGGGACTCTGTACAGGAGCCATGAGCCTGGGCTACCCCAAAAGCCTGGAGAATCCACAGCCCTCAGGCCACTCAGCAAGGGGAACAATCAATCCACTCTTGCAGCCATTGGGCCCGTCTGAGGAAAACCTAATATCTAACGGCACATCTTGGGGTGCTTGAATACCTACCATCCTGAGTTATCCACGACCACGCTCGGGGACGTGGGCCCGCCTCACTTTTTCCAGTTCTTCTTAGCACCTCCAGTCATCAGAGCACACGAAGGTCTTCTTGTTTGTGCCGACGGCCAGCCTTTCCCAGCAACTGCACCTGAGAAGTGGACAGAAATCACCGAGGCTTCATAAGTGGACCGGTGTCCTCACAGGACATGATCCATAAAAACAGTTACCTGGCCTTGAGCTCTGAAACTGCTTCCCAAGGACCTCTAACCCTGACCGAGAATTGACTGCATGTCTGATAGTACGACTGCAGGAAGTTACGCACATATGTTGGCCGGTGTCTGAGAGGCTGTATGTGTGTGTTCACACGTGTGGGCGTGTGTGACTGTGACTGCGCATGCGGACATGCTTGTGGGTTCCTCTGTGTGCCGCTGCATACGCGTCTTGGTCTCTGTGTGTCCCTATGGCCCTGTGAAGAGGAGTCCAACAATAAAAGAAATAGTTTATACACAGCACCCTGGTTAGACCCCTAACTGAAAGGAGAAAGAATCCTGTCAGCTTTAAGAGGCCGCAGACACACTTTGACCCCCAGGGGCTGTTGAAATAGTCCACGGACTCCCGCTCTCCTACAGCCACGCCTTCTGACCAAAACACAAAGCCTTGATGAGACCTGCCTCGGGGCCTTGGCTGTGACATCGACATGCACCTCGAGACTCTGTCAGCTACCAGTATATCTGATGGGCATTTGGGGTCACTCGCAGCACTTCCGGAAGCAAGGGAACTCCCATGGTCGGGCCGACACCGATCGGCAGCTGTCTACTGCCAAGATGCAGTCTGAAAACACTCAAGGGGCTAACGAACATGGGCCCACGTGCCACTTCTCGCCAACTAGGCCTAATCACTTTCCATTGACCCGTGGGAATGCCCACCACAGGAAGTGGTGGGCTTCAGCCACCATGACCCATGTCGGATCCCCATGGCGGAAACTAGTCCACATTCCCAGCCACGTCTCAGGCAGCTCCCATCTTGAATGTTCGTGGCCCTGACCCCTAAGGAAACGCTCAAACCCTTGAAAGCCTCGTCCTACATGCCCTCCTCCAGCCCACAGGGCGACACGACCCTACTGGAAACCACAAACATCTTCAGAACACGGGAACACTGAACACCAGGGAAGACAGACCGCAAGCCTGTCTCCTTCGTTGATGCTGATCCCACACCATGCATCCTGGAAATTCTCCACTGCCACAGTGACACTACCGAGTAACTCACAGTGATCAAAGGCATGGTCCCCGAGGACCACAGACAGACTTTCAAAGGAAGACCTCTGCCATGCGAGGGAACTTGGAAGCCTGAAAGGGAACAGTGGCTGGCCACGGCAGCACAGCAGGCATGGCAATGGGGCCCCCATCTCTGCCCCACCAATGGACTGCTCCAGATAAACCTCTGGCTGTTCGAAAGGCCTGCGTGCTACACCGGCCGGTCGCGTCATTCCCCCACGGGAGAAACACTTTCGCTTTACACATTGCCAAACAAGGGAACAAAGCGGCCAAAGGGGATGTTCGCATAACTCAACTACCTGCAAGGAGGCCGGCACAGACGCCTCACCATGTCGATCTTCTCTACTTCCCGCAAGACACCCTTTGGGTGTCATTCCTCGGGCAACGGGATCGCAACTCTACACAGCTTACCTACCTCAACTCACCCACTTGAACTGCCAAAGCCATCCGCTCCATAGGCAGCTTATGCCAGCCCATCACGAACAAGACACATTCTTGGGAAGCCGAGGCCAGCGCCTGCAACCCAATGATGACAACCCATCCCACGACATCACACAGGACCTTTCCTCATGATACCCTACCTTTCTCTCCAGGCCAGCAGCCACCACCCAGGCTGAAATGCTTCACTCGATCCACACCCCACTCCACGAAGATCCACTTAGCGCCAACAGTGTGCCGGCAACTTCAGCAGAGGAGCTGACAGGGGCAGCACTGAGGCCTAAACCATCAGCCCCCTTCCGCCATCGCCCAACTCCAGCCCACGCCCGCCCACTGCTCCAGCCACACGGGGCAGTCAAGAACCTCACTGCACGAAACACAACAACACAGAGGGCCACAGGCCTGGCCTGAGGCTCCAGGCTCCAACCAGGGAAGCTTGCTCATGTTGGCTTCCATAATCAACCTCGGAAGCGGCATGCACAAAGTGTGATCCTGTCCAAAAATCACCTCTCCAAGATGCAAGCTTACTGGGTCTATACCAGAACACACTCCGACCCTGAAGACTAGCAGGAAAGCCTGCCCTCTTGCATTCCCTCAACGGCCTTTTAGCAGGGACCGGGGATTCATAGATGACCCAGCTTATGGGCAGACATGGTCGACCCTCAGACAGGAGCCCCTCCAATGCTGGAGCCCTTAGTGGGGTTTGCATGCCTGTCAGCAGGGGACGTTGGCCCTCACTCCTAACTGTCCCATACTCCCGAGAGAGGAAACGTGCTGGACCTCAGTTTCGATGAGGAGACGGTAGAGCGTTCTCACTCATGTTGTTCAGATTTTCCAAGGAATGCATACAAGGGTGTCATCATCGATCCAAGCACATGCTGGGACGCTGCAGAACACAAAAGGGAAGGCCGTGGGTCTCTGCAGAGGAGCCATGACCTGGAAGTACTCCAACTGCCTGGGGAATCCACAGTCCTCAGGCCACTCAGCAAGACCAACAATCAATCCACTCTTGCAACCATTGGGCCCATCTGTGGAAATCCTAATATCCAATGGCACATCTTAGTATGGGTGAATGCCTACCGTCCTGAGCTATCCACAGCCTTGCTCGGCAACGTGCACCCGCCCCACTTTGTCCAGTTCTCCTTAGCACATCCAGTCATCAGACAACGCGAAGGTCTTCTTCTCTTTGCCGACAGCCAGCCTTACTCTGCAACTGCACCTGAGAAGTGGACAGAAATCAGGCAGGTTTCTGAATTGCACAAGGGTCCTCAGAGAACATGATTTTTGGGAACACTTAACCTGGGCGTGAGCCTGGAACCTGCTTCTCAAGTACCACTGTCCCTTACCGAAAACTGATTGTGTGTCTCACAGCACGACTGAAGGAAGTTACGTACGTACATTGCTCGGTGTGTGAGACGCTGTATGTGTGTATTCACACGTGTGGGCGTGTGTGACTGTGACTGTGCACGAGGATGCGTTTGTGGATACCTGTGGGTGCCGCTAAATACGCGTCTTGGTCTCTGGGTGTCCCTGTGGCCCTCTGCAGACGCTTCTAACAGTAAACGTCATAGTTTATACACAGCACCCTGGTTGGACCCCCAACTGAAAGGAGAAAGACCCCTGTCAGCTTCATGAGGCCGCATGCGAACTTTGAGCCCCAGGCTGTCAAAATAGGCCACAGACTCCCGCTCTCCCACAGCCACGCCTTCTGACCAAAGCACAAAGACTGGACGAGACCTCCCTCCCGGCCGTGGGTGTCACACCTATGTGGACCTGGAGATCCTGCCACCTACCACCACATCTGATGTGCCCTTGGGGTCACTCCCAGTGCTCCCGGAAGCAAGGTAACCTCCCATGGGCAGGCTGACACCGACCTGCAGTTGCCGACAGGCAAGATGCAGCCTGGCACTTCTCAAGGGTTTAACGGACTTCGGCCCAAGTGCCTCATCTCGCCAACTAGACCAAATCACTTTCCATGACCCCGTGGGAATGCCCTCAATGGGAAGTGTTGGGCTTCAGCAACCATGACACAGGTTGGAACCCCACAGCGGAAATTAGGCCACCTTCCTGGCCACGTATAGGCAAGCTTCCAACTGGTAGGCTTTGCGGCCCTGACCACTGAGGAAACGCTCAAACGCTACACAGCCTCGTCCTAAGTGCCCTCCTCCTGCCTGCAGGGCCACTCGACTCTACTTGAAGCCACAGACATCATGTGAACACGGAGACACTGAACAGCAGGGAAGACACACCGCAAGCCTGTCTGCTTTGATGATGCCCACCCCACCCCATGCATCCTGGCAATTCTCCACTGCCACAGCGACACTACCGAGGCACTCACAGTGATCAAAGGCACTGTCCCCGACGACCACAGACAGACTTTCAAAAGAAAACCTTTGCCACACGAGGGGACCTGGAAACTTGAAAGGGCACAGTGGCTGTCCACGACAGTGCACCTGGCGTCGCAACAGTGCCCCCACCACTGTCCCTCCACCGGACTGCTCCAGGTAAACCTCTGGCTGTTCGCAAGCCGAGTCATGCCCCCCCTGGAGAAGCACTTTCCCTTTACACATTCCCAAACAAGGTAACAAAGAGGCCAAAGGGGATGTTCGCATAACTAAACATCCTCCAAGGAGGCCAGCAGAGACGCGTCACCATGTCAATCTTCTTTACATCTCACAAGACACCCTTTGGGTGTTTTTCCTCTGGCAATGGGATTCCAACTCTACACAGGTTACCTACCTCACCTCATCCACTTGAACTGCCAAAGCCATCCCCTCCATAGGCAGCTGATGCCAGCCCGTCACGAACATGACACATCCTTGGGAAGCCGAGGCCAGCACCTGCAACACAATTATGATAGCCTATTCCACGACATCACAAAGGACATGTCCTCATCTTCCCTTCCCTTCCTGTATGGGCCATCAGTCATCCACGCAGGTTTCAATTCAGCACTCATTCCTCTCCCCACTCCACGATGACCCACTTGGCATCAACACTGTGCCGGGAGTTAAAGTAGAGAAGCAAACAAGGGCAGCAGCGAGGCCTAATCCATCAGCCCCTTTCCGCCGATGCCCAACCGAGCTCACCCCCGCCCATTGCTCCAGCCTCACTAGGCACTCAAGAAGCTCACCGTGAAAAACGCAAGAACAGGGAGGGCCACAGGCCTGGCCTGAGGTTCCAGGCACCAACCAGGGACGCTTGCTCATTTTGGCTTCCAGAATCAACCCCCAAAATGGCATGCACGAAGCGTGATCCTGGCCAAAACTCACCTCCCAACTGCAAGCTAACTGGGCCTAGACCAGCACACACTCTGACTCTTAAGACCAGCAGGAGAGCCTGCCCCCTCGCATTCCCTCAACAGCCATTCAGCAGGGACCCGGGATTCACAGATAACACAGCTTATGTGCAGACACGGTCAACCCTCAGACAGGAGCCCCTCCAATACTGGAGTCCTTGGTGGTGTTTGCATGCATGTCAGCGGAAGACGCTGGCCCTCATTCCTAACTGTCCTCTCCCCCTGAGAGAGGAAACGTGCTGAACCTCAGTTTCGATGACGAGACGGTAGAGTGTTCTCACTCATTTGGCTCAGATTTTCCAAGGAATGCATGCAAGGGTGTCATCATCAATCCAAGCACATGCTGGGACGCTGCAGAACACAACCGGAGTCTGCGCGGGACTCTGTACAGGAGCCATGAGCCTGGGCTACCCCAAAAGCCTGGAGAATCCACAGCCCTCAGGCCACTCAGCAAGGGGAACAATCAATCCACTCTTGCAGCCATTGGGCCCGTCTGAGGAAAACCTAATATCTAACGGCACATCTTGGGGTGCTTGAATACCTACCATCCTGACTTATCCACGACCACGCTCGGGGACATGGGCCCGCCTCACTTTTTCCAGTTCTTCTTAGCACCTCCAGTCATCAGAGCACACGAAGGTCTTCTTGTTTGTGCCGACGGCCAGCCTTTCCCAGCAACTGCACCTGAGAAGTGGACAGAAATCACCGAGGCTTCATAAGTGGACCGGTGTCCTCACAGGACATGATCCATAAAAACAGTTACCTGGCCTTGAGCTCTGAAACTGCTTCCCAAGGACCTCTAACCCTGACCGAGAATTGACTGCATGTCTGATAGTACGACTGCAGGAAGTTACGCACATATGTTGGCCGGTGTCTGAGAGGCTGTATGTGTGTGTTCACACGTGTGGGCGTGTGTGACTGTGACTGCGCATGCGGACATGCTTGTGGGTTCCTCTGTGTGCCGCTGCATACGCGTCTTGGTCTCTGTGTGTCCCTATGGCCCTGTGAAGAGGAGTCCAACAATAAAAGAAATAGTTTATACACAGCACCCTGGTTAGACCCCTAACTGAAAGGAGAAAGAATCCTGTCAGCTTTAAGAGGCCGCAGACACACTTTGACCCCCAGGGGCTGTTGAAATAGTCCACGGACTCCCGCTCTCCTACAGCCACGCCTTCTGACCAAAACACAAAGCCTTGATGAGACCTGCCTCGGGGCCTTGGCTGTGACATCGACATGCACCTCGAGACTCTGTCAGCTACCAGTATATCTGATGGGCATTTGGGGTCACTCGCAGCACTTCCGGAAGCAAGGGAACTCCCATGGTCGGGCCGACACCGATCGGCAGCTGTCTACTGCCAAGATGCAGTCTGAAAACACTCAAGGGGCTAACGAACATGGGCCCACGTGCCACTTCTCGCCAACTAGGCCTAATCACTTTCCATTGACCCGTGGGAATGCCCACCACAGGAAGTGGTGGGCTTCAGCCACCATGACCCATGTCGGATCCCCATGGCGGAAACTAGTCCACATTCCCAGCCACGTCTCAGGCAGCTCCCATCTTGAATGTTCGTGGCCCTGACCCCTAAGGAAACGCTCAAACCCTTGAAAGCCTCGTCCTACATGCCCTCCTCCAGCCCACAGGGCGACACGACCCTACTGGAAACCACAAACATCTTCAGAACACGGGAACACTGAACACCAGGGAAGACAGACCGCAAGCCTGTCTCCTTCGTTGATGCTGATCCCACACCATGCATCCTGGAAATTCTCCACTGCCACAGTGACACTACCGAGTAACTCACAGTGATCAAAGGCATGGTCCCCGAGGACCACAGACAGACTTTCAAAGGAAGACCTCTGCCATGCGAGGGAACTTGGAAGCCTGAAAGGGAACAGTGGCTGGCCACGGCAGCACAGCAGGCATGGCAATGGGGCCCCCATCTCTGCCCCACCAATGGACTGCTCCAGATAAACCTCTGGCTGTTCGAAAGGCCTGCGTGCTACACCGGCCGGTCGCGTCATTCCCCCACGGGAGAAACACTTTCGCTTTACACATTGCCAAACAAGGGAACAAAGCGGCCAAAGGGGATGTTCGCATAACTCAACTACCTGCAAGGAGGCCGGCACAGACGCCTCACCATGTCGATCTTCTCTACTTCCCGCAAGACACCCTTTGGGTGTCATTCCTCGGGCAACGGGATCGCAACTCTACACAGCTTACCAACCTCAACTCACCCACTTGAACTGCCAAAGCCATCCGCTCCATAGGCAGCTTATGCCAGCCCATCACGAACAAGACACATTCTTGGGAAGCCGAGGCCAGCGCCTGCAACCCAATGATGACAACCCATCCCACGACATCACACAGGACCTTTCCTCATGATACCCTACCTTTCTCTCCAGGCCAGCAGCCACCACCCAGGCTGAAATGCTTCACTCGATCCACACCCCACTCCACGAAGATCCACTTAGCGCCAACAGTGTGCCGGCAACTTCAGCAGAGGAGCTGACAGGGGCAGCACTGAGGCCTAAACCATCAGCCCCCTTCCGCCATCGCCCAACTCCAGCCCACGCCCGCCCACTGCTCCAGCCACACGGGGCAGTCAAGAACCTCACTGCACGAAACACAACAACACAGAGGGCCACAGGCCTGGCCTGAGGCTCCAGGCTCCAACCAGGGAAGCTTGCTCATGTTGGCTTCCATAATCAACCTCGGAAGCGGCATGCACAAAGTGTGATCCTGTCCAAAAATCACCTCTCCAAGATGCAAGCTTACTGGGTCTATACCAGAACACACTCCGACCCTGAAGACTAGCAGGAAAGCCTGCCCTCTTGCATTCCCTCAACGGCATTTTAGCAGGGACCGGGGATTCATAGATGACCCAGCTTATGGGCAGACATGGTCGACCCTCAGACAGGAGCCCCTCCAATGCTGGAGCCCTTAGTGGGGTTTGCATGCCTGTCAGCAGGGGACGTTGGCCCTCACTCCTAACTGTCCCATACTCCCGAGAGAGGAAACGTGCTGGACCTCAGTTTCGATGAGGAGACGGTAGAGCGTTCTCACTCATGTTGTTCAGATTTTCCAAGGAATGCATACAAGGGTGTCATCATCGATCCAAGCACATGCTGGGACGCTGCAGAACACAAAAGGGAAGGCCGTGGGTCTCTGCAGAGGAGCCATGACCTGGAAGTACTCCAACTGCCTGGGGAATCCACAGTCCTCAGGCCACTCAGCAAGACCAACAATCAATCCACTCTTGCAACCATTGGGCCCATCTGTGGAAATCCTAATATCCAATGGCACATCTTAGTATGGGTGAATGCCTACCGTCCTGAGCTATCCACAGCCTTGCTCGGCAACGTGCACCCGCCCCACTTTGTCCAGTTCTCCTTAGCACATCCAGTCATCAGACAACGCGAAGGTCTTCTTCTCTTTGCCGACAGCCAGCCTTACTCTGCAACTGCACCTGAGAAGTGGACAGAAATCAGGCAGGTTTCTGAATTGCACAAGGGTCCTCAGAGAACATGATTTTTGGGAACACTTAACCTGGGCGTGAGCCTGGAACCTGCTTCTCAAGTACCACTGTCCCTTACCGAAAACTGATTGTGTGTCTCACAGCACGACTGAAGGAAGTTACGTACGTACATTGCTCGGTGTGTGAGACGCTGTATGTGTGTATTCACACGTGTGGGTGTGTGTGACTGTGACTGTGCACGAGGATGCGTTTGTGGATACCTGTGGGTGCCGCTAAATACGCGTCTTGGTCTCTGGGTGTCCCTGTGGCCCTCTGCAGACGCTTCTAACAGTAAACGTCATAGTTTATACACAGCACCCTGGTTGGACCCCCAACTGAAAGGAGAAAGACCCCTGTCAGCTTCATGAGGCCGCATGCGAACTTTGAACCCCAGGCTGTCAAAATAGGCCACAGACTCCCGCTCTCCCACAGCCACGCCTTCTGACCAAAGCACAAAGACTGGACGAGACCTCCCTCCCGGCCGTGGGTGTCACACCTATGTGGACCTGGAGATCCTGCCACCTACCACCACATCTGATGTGCCCTTGGGGTCACTCCCAGTGCTCCCGGAAGCAAGGTAACCTCCCATGGGCAGGCTGACACCGACCTGCAGTTGCCAACCGGCAAGATGCAGCCTGGCACTTCTCAAGGGGTTAACGGACTTCGGCCCAAGTGCCTCATCTCGCCAACTAGACCAAATCACTTTCCATGACCCCGTGGGAATGCCCTCAATGGGAAGTGTTGGGCTTCAGCAACCATGACACAGGTTGGAACCCCACAGCGGAAATTAGGCCACCTTCCTGGCCACGTATAGGCAAGCTTCCAACTGGTAGGCTTTGCGGCCCTGACCACTGAGGAAACGCTCAAACGCTACACAGCCTCGTCCTAAGTGCCCTCCTCCTGCCTGCAGGGCGACTCGACTCTACTTGAAGCCACAGACATCATGTGAACACGGAGACACTGAACAGCAGGGAAGACACACCGCAAGCCTGTCTGCTTTGATGATGCCCACCCCACCCCATGCATCCTGGCAATTCTCCACTGCCACAGCGACACTACCGAGGCACTCACAGTGATCAAAGGCACTGTCCCCGACGACCACAGACAGACTTTCAAAAGAAAACCTTTGCCACACGAGGGGACCTGGAAACTTGAAAGGGCACAGTGGATGTCCACGACAGTGCGCCTGGCGTCGCAACAGTGCCCCCACCTCTGTCCCTCCACCGGACTGCTCCAGGTAAACCTCTGGCTGTTCGCAAGCCGAGTCATGCCCCCCCGGGAGAAGCACTTTCCCTTTACACATTCCCAAACAAGGTAACAAAGAGGCCAAAGGGGATGTTCGCATAACTAAACATCCTCCAAGGAGGCCAGCAGAGACACGTCACCATGTCAATCTTCTTTACATCTCGCAAGACACCCTTTGGGTGTCTTCCCTCTGGCAATGGGATTCCAACTCTACACAGGTTACCTACCTCACCTCATCCACTTGAACTGCCAAAGCCATCCCCTCCATAGGCAGCTGATGCCAGCCCGTCACGAACATGACACATCCTTGGGAATCCGAGGCCAGCACCTGCAACACAATTATGATAGCCTATTCCACGACATCACAAAGGACATGTCCTCATCTTCCCTTCCCTTCCTGTACGGGCCATCAGTCATCCACGCAGGTTTCAATTCAGCACTCATTCCTCTCCCCACTCCACGATGACCCACTTGGCATCAACACTGTGCCGGGAGTTAAAGTAGAGAAGCAAACAAGGGCAGCAGCGAGGCCTAATCCATCAGCCCCTTTCCGCCGATGCCCAACCGAGCTCACCCCCGCCCATTGCTCCAGCCTCACTAGGCACTCAAGAAGCTCACCGTGAAAAATGCAAGAACAGGGAGGGCCACAGGCCTGGCCTGAGGTTCCAGGCACCAACCAGGGACGCTTGCTCATTTTGGCTTCCAGAATCAACCCCCAAAATGGCATGCACGAAGCGTGATCCTGGCCAAAACTCACCTCCCAACTGCAAGCTAACTGGGCCTAGACCAGCACACACTCTGACTCTTAAGACCAGCAGGAGAGCCTGCCCCCTCGCATTCCCTCAACAGCCATTCAGCAGGGACCCGGGATTCACAGATAACACAGCTTATGTGCAGACACGGTCAACCCTCAGACAGGAGCCCCTCCAATACTGGAGTCCTTGGTGGTGTTTGCATGCATGTCAGCGGAAGACGCTGGCCCTCATTCCTAACTGTCCTCTCCCCCTGAGAGAGGAAACGTGCTGAACCTCAGTTTCGATGACGAGACGGTAGAGTGTTCTCACTCATTTGGCTCAGATTTTCCAAGGAATGCATGCAAGGGTGTCATCATCAACCCAAGCACATGCTGGGACGCTGCAGAACACAACCGGAGTCTGCGCGGGACTCTGTACAGGAGCCATGAGCCTGGGCTACCCCAAAAGCCTGGAGAATCCACAGCCCTCAGGCCACTCAGCAAGGGGAACAATCAATCCACTCTTGCAGCCATTGGGCCCGTCTGAGGAAAACCTAATATCTAACGGCACATCTTGGGGTGCTTGAATACCTACCATCCTGAGTTATCCACGACCACGCTCGGGGACATGGGCCCGCCTCACTTTTTCCAGTTCTTCTTAGCACCTCCAGTCATCAGAGCACACGAAGGTCTTCTTGTTTGTGCCGACGGCCAGCCTTTCCCAGCAACTGCACCTGAGAAGTGGACAGAAATCACCGAGGCTTCATAAGTGGACCGGTGTCCTCACAGGACATGATCCATAAAAACAGTTACCTGGCCTTGAGCTCTGAAACTGCTTCCCAAGGACCTCTAACCCTTACCGAGAATTGACTGCATGTCTGATAGTACGACTGCAGGAAGTTACGCACATATGTTGGCCGGTGTCTGAGAGGCTGTATGTGTGTGTTCACGCGTGTGGGCGTGTGTGACTGTGACTGCGCATGCGGACGTGCTTGTGGGTTCCTCTGTGTGCCGCTGCATATGCGTCTTGGTCTCTGTGTGTCCCTATGGCCCTGTGAAGAGGAGTCCAACAATAAAAGAAATAGTTTATACACAGCACCCTGGTTAGACCCCTAACTGAAAGGAGAAAGAATCCTGTCAGCTTTAAGAGGCCGCAGACACACTTTGACCCCCAGGGGCTGTTGAAATAGTCCACGGACTCCCGCTCTCCTACAGCCACGCCTTCTGACCAAGACACAAAACCTTGATGAGACCTGCCTCGGGGCCTTGGCTGTGACATCGACATGCACCGCGAGACTCTCTCAGCTACCAGTATATCTGATGGGCATTTGGGGTCACTCGCAGCACTTCCGGAAGCAAGGGAACTCCCATGGTCGGGCCGACACCGACCGGCAGCTGTCTACTGCCAAGATGCAGTCTGAAAACACTCAAGGGGCTAACAAACGTGGGCCCACGTGCCACTTCTCGCCAACTAGGCCTAATCACTTTCCATTGACCCGTGGGAATGCCCACCACAGGAAGTGGTGGGCTTCAGCCACCATGACCCATGTCGGATCCCCACGGCGGAAACTAGTCCACATTCCCAGCCACATCTCAGGCAGCTCCCATCTTGAATGTTCGCGGCCCTGACCCCTAAGGAAACGCTCAAACCCTTGAAAGCCTCGTCCTACATGCCCTCCTCCAGCCCACAGGGCGACACGACCCTACTGGAAACCACAAACATCTTCAGAACACGGGAACACTGAACACCAGGGAAGACAGACCGCAAGCCTGTCTCCTTCGTTGATGCTGATCCCACACCATGCATCCTGGAAATTCTCCACTGCCACAGTGACACTACCGAGTAACTCACAGTGATCAAAGGCATGGTCCCCGAGGACCACAGACAGACTTTCAAAGGAAGACCTCTGTCATGCGAGGGAACTTGGAAGCCTGAAAGGGAACAGTGGCTGGCCACGGCAGCACAGCAGGCATGGCAATGGGGCCCCCATCTCTGCCCCACCAATGGACTGCTCCAGATAAACCTCTGGCTGTTCGAAAGGCCTGCGTGCTACACCGGCCAGTCGCGTCATTCCCCCACGGGAGAAACACTTTCGCTTTACACATTGCCAAACAAGGGAACAAAGCGGCCAAAGGGGATGTTCGCATAACTCAACTACCTGCAAGGAGGCCGGCACAGACGCCTCACCATGTCGATCTTCTCTACTTCCCGCAAGACACCCTTTGGGTGTCATTCCTCGGGCAACGGGATCGCAACTCTACACAGCTTACCAACCTCAACTCACCCACTTGAACTGCCAAAGCCATCCGCTCCATAGGCAGGTTATGCCAGCCCATCACGAACAAGACACATTCTTGGGAAGCCGAGGCCAGCGCCTGCAACCCAATGATGACAACCCATCCCACGACATCACACAGGACCTTTCCTCATGATACCTTACCTTTCTCTCCAGGCCAGCAGCCACCACCCAGGCTGAAATGCTTCACTCGATCCACACCCCACTCCACGACGTTCCACTTAGCGCCAACAGTGTGCCGGCAATTTCAGCAGAGGAGCTGACAGGGGCAGCACTGAGGCCTAAACCATCAGCCCCCTTCCGCCATCGCCCAACTCCAGCCCACGCCCGCCCACTGCTCCAGCCACACGGGGCAGTCAAGAACCTCACTGCACGAAACACAACAACAGAGAGGGCCACAGGCCTGGCCTGAGGCTCCAGGCTCCAACCAGGGAAGCTTGCTGCACGAAACACAACAACAGAGAGGGCCACAGGCCTGGCCTGAGGCTCCAGGCTCCAACCAGGGAAGCTTGCTCATGTTGGCTTCCATAATCAACCTCGGAAGCGGCATGCACAAAGTGTGATCCTGTCCAAAAATCACCTCTCCAAGCTGCAAGCTTACTGGGTCTATACCAGAACACACTCCGACCCTGAAAACTAGCAGGAAAGCCTGCCCTCTTGCATTCCCTTAACGGCATTTTAGCAGGGACCGGGGATTCATAGATGACCCAGCTTATGGGCAGACATGGTCGACCCTCAGACAGGAGCCCCTCCAATGCTGGGGCCCTTAGTGGGGTTTGCATGCCTGTCAGCAGGGGACGTTGGCCCTCACTCCTAACTGTCCCATACTCCCGAGAGAGGAAACGTGCTGGACCTCAGTTTCGATGAGGAGACGGTAGAGCGTTCTCACTCATTTTGTTCAGATTTTCCAAGGAATGCATACAAGGGTGTCATCATCGATCCAAGCACATGCTGGGACGCTGCAGAACACAAAAGGGAAGGCTGTGGGTCTCTGCAGAGGAGCCATGACCTGGAAGTACTCCAACTGCCTGGGGAATCCACAGTCCTCAGGCCACTCAGCAAGACCAACAATCAATCCACTCTTGCAACCATTGGGCCCATCTGTGGAAATCCTAATATCCAATGGCACATCTTAGTATGGGTGAATGCCTACCGTCCTGAGCTATCCACAGCCTTGCTCGGCAACGTGCACCCGCCCCACTTTGTCCAGTTCTCCTTAGCACATCCAGTCATCAGACAACGCGAAGGTCTTCTTCTCTTTGCCGACAGCCAGCCTTACTCTGCAACTGCACCTGAGAAGTGGACAGAAATCAGGCAGGTTTCTGAATTGCACAAGGGTCCTCAGAGAACATGATTTTTGGGAACACTTAACCTGGGCGTGAGCCTGGAACCTGCTTCTCAAGTACCACTGTCCCTTACCGAAAACTGATTGTGTGTCTCACAGCACGACTGAAGGAAGTTACGTACGTACATTGCTCGGTGTGTGAGACGCTGTATGTGTGTATTCACACGTGTGGGCGTGTGTGACTGTGACTGTGCATGAGGATGCGTTTGTGGATACCTGTGGGTGCCGCTAAATACGCGTCTTGGTCTCTGGGTGTCCCTGTGGCCCTCTGCAGACGCTTCTAACAGTAAACGTCATAGTTTATACACAGCACCCTGGTTGGACCCCCAACTGAAAGGAGAAAGACCCCTGTCAGCTTCATGAGGCCGCATGCGAACTTTGAACCCCAGGCTGTCAAAATAGGCCACAGACTCCCGCTCTCCCACAGCCACGCCTTCTGACCAAAGCACAAAGACTGGACGAGACCTCCCTCCCGGCCGTGGGTGTCACACCTATGTGGACCTGGAGATCCTGCCACCTACCACCACATCTGATGTGCCCTTGGGGTCACTCCCAGTGCTCCCGGAAGCAAGGTAACCTCCCATGGGCAGGCTGACACCGACCTGCAGTTGCCGACAGGCAAGATGCAGCCTGGCACTTCTCAAGGGGTTAACGGACTTCGGCCCAAGTGCCTCATCTCGCCAACTAGACCAAATCACTTTCCATGACCCCGTGGGAATGCCCTCAATGGGAAGTGTTGGGCTTCAGCAACCATGACACAGGTTGGAACCCCACAGCGGAAATTAGGCCACCTTCCTGGCCACGTATAGGCAAGCTTCCAACTGGTAGGCTTTGCGGCCCTGACCACTGAGGAAACGCTCAAACGCTACACAGCCTCGTCCTAAGTGCCCTCCTCCTGCCTGCAGGGCGACTCGACTCTACTTGAAGCCACAGACATCATGTGAACACGGAGACACTGAACAGCAGGGAAGACACACCGCAAGCCTGTCTGCTTTGATGATGCCCACCCCACCCCATGCATCCTGGCAATTCTCCACTGCCACAGCGACACTACCGAGGCACTCACAGTGATCAAAGGCACTGTCCCCGACGACCACAGACAGACTTTCAAAAGAAAACCTTTGCCACACGAGGGGACCTGGAAACTTGAAAGGGCACAGTGGCTGTCCACGACAGTGCGCCTGGCGTCGCAACAGTGCCCCCACCTCTGTCCCTCCACCGGACTGCTCCAGGTAAACCTCTGGCTGTTCGCAAGCCGAGTCATGCCCCCCCGGGAGAAGCACTTTCCCTTTACACATTCCCAAACAAGGTAACAAAGAGGCCAAAGGGGATGTTCGCATAACTAAACATCCTCCAAGGAGGCCAGCAGAGACGCGTCACCATGTCAATCTTCTTTACGTCTCACAAGACACCCTTTGGGTGTTTTTCCTCTGGCAATGGGATTCCAACTCTACACAGGTTACCTACCTCACCTCATCCACTTGAACTGCCAAAGCCATCCCCTCCATAGGCAGCTGATGCCAGCCCGTCACGAACATGACACATTCTTGGGAAGCCGAGGCCAGCACCTGCAACACAATTATGATAGCCTATTCCATGACATCACAAAGGACATGTCCTCATCTTCCCTTCCCTTCCTGTACGGGCCATCAGTCATCCACGCAGGTTTCAATTCAGCACTCATTCCTCTCCCCACTCCACGATGACCCACTTGGCATCAACACTGTGCCGGGAGTTAAAGTAGAGAAGCAAACAAGGGCAGCAGCGAGGCCTAATCCATCAGCCCCTTTCCGCCGATGCCCAACCGAGCTCACCCCCGCCCATTGCTCCAGCCTCACTAGGCACTCAAGAAGCTCACCGTGAAAAACGCAAGAACAGGGAGGGCCACAGGCCTGGCCTGAGGTTCCAGGCACCAACCAGGGACGCTTGCTCATTTTGGCTTCCAGAATCAACCCCCAAAATGGCATGCACGAAGCGTGATCCTGGCCAAAACTCACCTCCCAACTGCAAGCTAACTGGGCCTAGACCAGCACACACTCTGACTCTTAAGACCAGCAGGAGAGCCTGCCCCCTCGCATTCCCTCAACAGCCATTCAGCAGGGACCCGGGATTCACAGATAACACAGCTTATGTGCAGACACGGTCAACCCTCAGACAGGAGCCCCTCCAATACTGGAGTCCTTGGTGGTGTTTGCATGCATGTCAGCGGAAGACGCTGGCCCTCATTCCTAACTGTCCTCTCCCCCTGAGAGAGGAAACGTGCTGAACCTCAGTTTCGATGACAAGACGGTAGAGTGTTCTCACTCATTTGGCTCAGATTTTCCAAGGAATGCATGCAAGGGTGTCATCATCAATCCAAGCACATGCTGGGACGCTGCAGAACACAACCGGAGTCTGCGCGGGACTCTGTACAGGAGCCATGAGCCTGGGCTACCCCAAAAGCCTGGAGAATCCACAGCCCTCAGGCCACTCAGCAAGGGGAACAATCAATCCACTCTTGCAGCCATTGGGCCCGTCTGAGGAAAACCTAATATCTAACGGCACATCTTGGGGTGCTTGAATACCTACCATCCTGAGTTATCCACGACCACGCTCGGGGACATGGGCCCGCCTCACTTTTTCCAGTTCTTCTTAGCACCTCCAGTCATCAGAGCACACGAAGGTCTTCTTGTTTGTGCCGACGGCCAGCCTTTCCCAGCAACTGCACCTGAGAAGTGGACAGAAATCACCGAGGCTTCATAAGTGGACCGGTGTCCTCACAGGACATGATCCATAAAAACAGTTACCTGGCCTTGAGCTCTGAAACTGCTTCCCAAGGACCTCTAACCCTTACCGAGAATTGACTGCATGTCTGATAGTACGACTGCAGGAAGTTACGCACATATGTTGGCCGGTGTCTGAGAGGCTGTATGTGTGTGTTCACACGTGTGGGCGTGTGTGACTGTGACTGCGCATGCAGACGTGCTTGTGGGTTCCTCTGTGTGCCGCTGCATACGCGTCTTGGTCTCTGTGTGTCCCTATGGCCCTGTGAAGAGGAGTCCAACAATAAAAGAAATAGTTTATACACAGCACCCTGGTTAGACCCCTAACTGAAAGGAGAAAGAATCCTGTCAGCTTTAAGAGGCCGCAGACACACTTTGACCCCCAGGGGCTGTTGAAATAGTCCACGGACTCCCGCTCTCCTACAGCCACGCCTTCTGACCAAAACACAAAGCCTTGATGAGACCTGCCTCGGGGCCTTGGCTGTGACATCGACATGCACCTCGAGACTCTGTCAGCTACCAGTATATCTGATGGGCATTTGGGGTCACTCGCAGCACTTCCGGAAGCAAGGGAACTCCCATGGTCGGGCCGACACCGATCGGCAGCTGTCTACTGCCAAGATGCAGTCTGAAAACACTCAAGGGGCTAACGAACGTGGGCCCACGTGCCACTTCTCGCCAACTAGGCCTAATCACTTTCCATTGACCCGTGGGAATGCCCACCACAGGAAGTGGTGGGCTTCAGCCACCATGACCCATGTCGGATCCCCACGGCGGAAACTAGTCCACATTCCCAGCCACGTCTCAGGCAGCTCCCATCTTGAATGTTCGCGGCCCTGACCCCTAAGGAAACGCTCAAACCCTTGAAAGCCTCGTCCTACATGCCCTCCTCCAGCCCACAGGGCGACACGACCCTACTGGAAACCACAAACATCTTCAGAACACGGGAACACTGAACACCAGGGAAGACAGACCGCAAGCCTGTCTCCTTCGTTGATGCTGATCCCACACCATGCATCCTGGAAATTCTCCACTGCCACAGTGACACTACCGAGTAACTCACAGTGATCAAAGGCATGGTCCCCGAGGACCACAGACAGACTTTCAATGGAAGACCTCTGCCATGCGAGGGAACTTGGAAGCCTGAAAGGGAACAGTGGCTGGCCACGGCAGCACAGCAGGCATGGCAATGGGGCCCCCATCTCTGCCCCACCAATGGACTGCTCCAGATAAACCTCTGGCTGTTCGAAAGGCCTGCGTGCTACACCGGCCGGTCGCGTCATTCCCCCACGGGAGAAACACTTTCGCTTTACACATTGCCAAACAAGGGAACAAAGCGGCCAAAGGGGATGTTCGCATAACTCAACTACCTGCAAGGAGGCCGGCACAGACGCCTCACCATGTCGATCTTCTCTACTTCCCGCAAGACACCCTTTGGGTGTCATTCCTCGGGCAACGGGATCGCAACTCTACACAGCTTACCAACCTCAACTCACCCACTTGAACTGCCAAAGCCATCCGCTCCATAGGCAGGTTATGCCAGCCCATCACGAACAAGACACATTCTTGGGAAGCCGAGGCCAGCGCCTGCAACCCAATGATGACAACCCATCCCACGACATCACACAGGACCTTTCCTCATGATACCTTACCTTTCTCTCCAGGCCAGCAGCCACCACCCAGGCTGAAATGCTTCACTCGATCCACAACCCACTCCACGAAGTTCCACTTAGCGCCAACAGTGTGCCGGCAACTTCAGCAGAGGAGCTGACAGGGGCAGCAATGAGGCCTAAACCATCAGCCCCCTTCCGCCATCGCCCAACTCCAGCCCACGCCCGCCCACTGCTCCAGCCACACGGGGCAGTCAAGAACCTCACTGCACGAAACACAACAACAGAGAGGGCCACAGGCCTGGCCTGAGGCTCCAGGCTCCAACCAGGGAAGCTTGCTCATGTTGGCTTCCATAATCAACCTCGGAAGCGGCATGCACAAAGTGTGATCCTGTCCAAAAATCACCTCTCCAAGCTGCAAGCTTACTGGGTCTATACCAGAACACACTCCGACCCTGAAGACTAGCAGGAAAGCCTGCCCTCTTGCATTCCCTCAACGGCCTTTTAGCAGGGACCGGGGATTCATAGATGACCCAGCTTATGGGCAGACATGGTCGACCCTCAGACAGGAGCCCCTCCAATGCTGGAGCCCTTAGTGGGGTTTGCATGCCTGTCAGCAGGGGACGTTGGCCCTCACTCCTAACTGTCCCATACTCCCGAGAGAGGAAACGTGCTGGACCTCACTTTCGATGAGGAGACGGTAGAGCGTTCTCACTCATTTTGTTCAGATTTTCCAAGGAATGCATACAAGGGTGTCATCATCGATCCAAGCACATGCTGGGACGCTGCAGAACACAAAAGGGAAGGCCGTGGGTCTCTGCAGAGGAGCCATGACCTGGAAGTACTCCAACTGCCTGGGGAATCCACAGTCCTCAGGCCACTCAGCAAGACCAACAATCAATCCACTCTTGCAACCATTGGGCCCATCTGTGGAAATCCTAATATCCAATGGCACATCTTAGTATGGGTGAATGCCTACCGTCCTGAGATATCCACAGCCTTGCACAGCAACGTGCACCCGCCCCACTTTGTCCAGTTCTCCTTAGCACATCCAGTCATCAGACAACGCGAAGGTCTTCTTCTCTTTGCCGACAGCCAGCCTTACTCTGCAACTGCACCTGAGAAGTGGACAGAAATCAGGCAGGTTTCTGAATTGCACAAGGGTCCTCAGAGAACATGATTTTTGGGAACACTTAACCTGGGCGTGAGCCTGGAACCTGCTTCCCAAGTACCACTGTCCCTTACCGAAAACTGATTGTGTGTCTCACAGCACGACTGAAGGAAGTTACGCATGTACATTGCTCGGTGTGTGAGACGCTGTATGTGTGTATTCACACGTGTGGGCGTGTGTGACTGTGACTGCGCACGAGGATGCGTTTGTGGATACCTGTGGGTGCCGCTAAATACGCGTCTTGGTCTCTGGGTGTCCCTGTGGCCCTCTGCAGACGCTTCTAACAGTAAACGTCATAGTTTATACACAGCACCCTGGATGGACCCCCAACTAAAAGGAGAAAGACCCCTGTCAGCTTCATGAGGCCGCATGCGAACTTTGAACCCCAGGCTGTCAAAATAGGCCACAGACTCCCGCTCTCCCACAGCCACGCCTTCTGACCAAAGCACAAAGACTGGACGAGACCTCCCTCCCGGCCGTGGGTGTCACACCTATGTGGACCTGGAGATCCTGCCACCTACCACCACATCTGATGTGCCCTTGGGGTCACTCCCAGTGCTCCCGGAAGCAAGGTAACCTCCCATGGGCAGGCTGACACCGACCTGCAGTTGCCGACAGGCAAGATGCAGCCTGGCACTTCTCAAAGGGTTAACAGACTTTGGCCCAAGTGCCTCATCTCGCCAACTAGACCAAATCACTTTCCATAACCCCGTGGGAATGCCCTCAATGGGAAGTGTTGGGCTTCAGCAACCATGACACAGGTTGGAACCCCACAGCAGAAATTAGGCCACCTTCCCGGCCACGTATAGGCAAGCTTCCAACTGGTAGGCTTTGCGGCCCTGACCACTGAGGAAATGCTCAAACGCTACACAGCCTCGGCCTAAGTGCCCTCCTCCTGCCTGCAGGGCGACTCGACTCTACTTGAAGCCACAGACATCATGTGAACACGGAGACACTGAACAGCAGGGAAGACACACCGCAAGCCTGTCTGCTTTGATGATGCCCACCCCACCCCATGCATCCTGGCAATTCTCCACTGCCACAGCGACACTACCGAGGCACTCACAGTGATCAAAGGCACTGTCCCTGAGGACCACAGACAGACTTTCAACGGAAAACCTTTGCCACACGAGGGGACCTGGAAACTTGAAAGGGCACAGTGGCTGTCCACGACAGTGCGCCTGGCGTCGCAACAGTGCCCCCACCTCTGTCCCCCCAACGGACTGCTCCAGGTAAACCTCTGGCTGTTCGCAAGCCGAGTCATGCCCCCCCGGGAGAAGCACTTTCGCTTTGCACATTCACAAACAACAGAACGATTAGGCCAAAGGGGATGTTCGCATAACTAAACATCCTCCAATGAGGCCAGCAGAGACGCGTCACCATGTCAATCTTCTTTACATCTCGCAAGACACCCTTTGGGTGTCTTTCCTCTGGCAATGGGATTCCAACTCTACACAGGTTACCTACCTCACCTCATCCACTTGAACTGCCAAAGCCATCCCCTCCATAGGCAGCTGATGCCAGCCAGTCACGAACATGACACATCCTTGGAAAGCCGAGGCCAGCACCTGCAACCCAATTATGATAGCCTATTCCACGACATCACAAAGGACATGTCCTCATCTTCCCTTCCCTTCCTGTACGGGCCATCAGTCATCCACGCAGGTTTCAATTCAGCACTCATTCCTCTCCCCACTCCACGATGACCCACTTGGCATCAACACTGTGCCGGGAGTTAAAGTAGAGAAGCAAACAAGGGCAGCAGCGAGGCCTAATCCATCAGCCCCTTTCCGCCGATGCCCAACCGAGCTCACCCCCGCCCATTGCTCCAGCCTCACTAGGCACTCAAGAAGCTCACCGTGAAAAACGCAAGAACAGGGAGGGCCACAGGCCTGGCCTGAGGTTCCAGGCACCAACCAGGGACGCTTGCTCATTTTGGCTTCCAGAATCAACCCCCAAAATGGCATGCACGAAGCGTGATCCTGGCCAAAACTCACCTCCCAACTGCAAGCTAACTGGGCCTAGACCAGCACACACTCTGACTCTTAAGACCAGCAGGAGAGCCTGCCCCCTCGCATTCCCTCAACAGCCATTCATCAGGGACCCGGGATTCACAGATAACACAGCTTATGTGCAGACACGGTCAACCCTCAGACAGGAGCCCCTCCAATACTGGAGTCCTTGGTGGTGTTTGCATGCATGTCAGCGGAAGACGCTGGCCCTCATTCCTACCTGTCCTCTCCCCCTGAGAGAGGAAACGTGCTGAACCTCAGTTTCGATGATGAGACGGTAGAGTGTTCTCACTCATTTGGCTCAGATTTTCCAAGGAATGCATGCAAGGGTGTCATCATCAATCCAAGCACATGCTGGGACGCTGCAGAACACAACCGGAGTCTGCGCGGGACTCTGTACAGGAGCCATGAGCCTGGGCTACCCCAAAAGCCTGGAGAATCCACAGCCCTCAGGCCACTCAGCAAGGGGAACAATCAATCCACTCTTGCAGCCATTGGGCCCATCTGAGGAAAACCTAATATCTAATGGCACATCATGGGGTGCTTGAATACCTACCACCCTGAGTTATCCACGACCACGCTCGGGGACGTGGGCCCGCCTCACTTTTTCCACTTCTTCTTAGCACCTCCAGTCATCAGAGCACACGAAGGTCTTCTTGTTTGTGCCGACGGCCAGCCTTTCCCACCAAATGTACCTAAGAATTGGACAGAAATCACCGAGGCTTCATAAGTGGACCGGTGTCCTCACAGGACATGATCCATAAAAACATTTACCTGGCCTTGAGCTCTGAAACTGCTTCCCAAGGACCTCTAACCCTTACCGAGAATTGACTGCATGTCTGATAGTACGACTGCAGGAAGTTACGCACATATGTTGGCCAGTGTCTGAGAGGCTGTATGTGTGTGTTCACGCGTGTGGGCGTGTGTGACTGTGACTGCGCATGCGGACGTGCTTCTGGGTTTCTCTGTGTGCCGCTGCATACGCGTCTTGGTCTCTGTGTGTCCCTATGGCCCTGTGAAGAGGAGTCCAACAATAAAAGAAATAGTTTATACACAGCACCCTGGTTAGACCCCTAACTGAAAGGAGAAAGAACCCTGTCAGCTTTAAGAGGCCGCAGGCACACTTTGACCCCCAGGGGCTGTTGAAATAGTCCACGGACTCCCGCTCTCCTACAGCCACGCCTTCTGACCAAAACACAAAGCCTCAACGAGACCTGCCTCCGGGCCTTGGCTGTGACATCTACATGCACCTCGAGACTCTGTCAGCTACCAGTATATCTGATGGGCATTTGGGGTCACTCGCAGCACTTCCGGAAGCAAGGGAACTCCCATGGTCGGACCGACACCGACTGGCAGCTGTCTGCTGCCAAGATGCAGTCTGAAAACACTCAAGGGGCTAACGAACGTTGGCCCACGTGCCACATCTCGCCAACTAGGCCTAATCACTTTCCATTGACCCGTGGGAATGCCCACCACAGGAAGTGGTGGGCTTCAGCCACCATGACCCATGTCGGATCCCCACGGCGGAAACTAGTCCACATTCCCAGCCACGTCTCAGGCAGCTCCCATCTTGAATGTTCGCGGCCCTGACCCAGAAGGAAATGCTCAAACCCTTGAAAGCCTCGTCCTACATGCCCTCCTCCAGCCCACAGGGCGACACGACCCTACTGGAAACCACAAACATCTTCAGAACACGGGAACACTGAACACCAGGGAAGACAGACCGCAAGCCTGTCTCCTTCGTTGATGCTGATCCCACACCATGCACCCTGGAAATTCTCCACTGCCACAGTGACACTATCGAGTAACTCACAGTGATCAAAGGCATGGTCCCCGAGGACCACAGACAGACTTTCAATGGAAGACCTCTGCCATGCGAGGGAACTTGGAAGCCTGAAAGGGAACAGTGGCTGGCCACGGCAGCACAGCAGGCATGGCAATGGGGCCCCCATCTCTGCCCCACCAATGGACTGCTCCAGATAAACCTCTGGCTGTTCGAAAGGCCTGCGTGCTACACCGGCCAGTCGCGTCATTCCCCCACGGGAGAAACACTTTCGCTTTACACATTGCCAAACAAGGGAACAAAGCGGCCAAAGGGGATGTTCGCATAACTCAACTACCTGCAAGGAGGCCGGCACAGACGCCTCACCATGTCGATCTTCTCTACTTCCCGCAAGACACCCTTTGGGTGTCATTCCTCGGGCAACGGGATCGCAACTCTACACAGCTTACCAACCTCAACTCACCCACTTGAACTGCCAAAGCCATCCGCTCCATAGGCAGCTTATGCCAGCCCATCACGAACAAGACACATTCTTGGGAAGCCGAGGCCAGCGCCTGCAACCCAATGATGACAACCCATCCCACGACATCACACAGGACCTTTCCTCATGATACCTTACCTTTCTCTCCAGGCCAGCAGCCACCACCCAGGCTGAAATGCTTCACTCGATCCACACCCCACTCCACGAAGTTCCACTTAGCGCCAACAGTGTGCCGGCAACTTCAGCAGAGGAGCTGACAGGGGCAGCAATGAGGCCTAAACCATCAGCCCCCTTCCGCCATCGCCCAACTCCAGCCCACGCCCGCCCACTGCTCCAGCCACACGGGGCAGTCAAGAACCTCACTGCACGAAACACAACAACAGAGAGGGCCACAGGCCTGGCCTGAGGCTCCAGGCTCCAACCAGGGAAGCTTGCTCATGTTGGCTTCCATAATCAACCTCGGAAGCGGCATGCACAAAGTGTGATCCTGTCCAAAAATCACCTCTCCAAGCTGCAAGCTTACTGGGTCTATACCAGAACACACTCCGACCCTGAAGACTAGCAGGAAAGCCTGCCCTCTTGCATTCCCTCAACGGCCTTTTAGCAGGGACCGGGGATTCATAGATGACCCAGCTTATGGGCAGACATGGTCGACCCTCAGACAGGAGCCCCTCCAATGCTGGAGCCCTTAGTGGGGTTTGCATGCCTGTCAGCAGGGGACGTTGGCCCTCACTCCTAACTGTCCCATACTCCCGAGAGAGGAAACGTGCTGGACCTCAGTTTCGATGAGGAGACGGTAGAGCGTTCTCACTCATTTTGTTCAGATTTTCCAAGGAATGCATACAAGGGTGTCATCATCGATCCAAGCACATGCTGGGACGCTGCAGAACACAAAAGGGAAGGCCGTGGGTCTCTGCAGAGGAGCCATGACCTGGAAGTACTCCAACTGCCTGGGGAATCCACAGTCCTCAGGCCACTCAGCAAGACCAACAATCAATCCACTCTTGCAACCATTGGGCCCATCTGTGGAAATCCTAATATCCAATGGCACATCTTAGTATGGGTGAATGCCTACCGTCCTGAGATATCCACAGCCTTGCACAGCAACGTGCACCCGCCCCACTTTGTCCAGTTCTCCTTAGCACATCCAGTCATCAGACAACGCGAAGGTCTTCTTCTCTTTGCCGACAGCCAGCCTTACTCTGCAACTGCACCTGAGAAGTGGACAGAAATCAGGCAGGTTTCTGAATTGCACAAGGGTCCTCAGAGAACATGATTTTTGGGAACACTTAACCTGGGCGTGAGCCTGGAACCTGCTTCCCAAGTACCACTGTCCCTTACCGAAAACTGATTGTGTGTCTCACAGCACGACTGAAGGAAGTTACGCATGTACATTGCTCGGTGTGTGAGACGCTGTATGTGTGTATTCACACGTGTGGGCGTGTGTGACTGTGACTGCGCACGAGGATGCGTTTGTGGATACCTGTGGGTGCCGCTAAATACGCGTCTTGGTCTCTGGGTGTCCCTGTGGCCCTCTGCAGACGCTTCTAACAGTAAACGTCATAGTTTATACACAGCACCCTGGATGGACCCCCAACTAAAAGGAGAAAGACCCCTGTCAGCTTCATGAGGCCGCATGCGAACTTTGAACCCCAGGCTGTCAAAATAGGCCACAGACTCCCGCTCTCCCACAGCCACGCCTTCTGACCAAAGCACAAAGACTGGACGAGACCTCCCTCCCGGCCGTGGGTGTCACACCTATGTGGACCTGGAGATCCTGCCACCTACCACCACATCTGATGTGCCCTTGGGGTCACTCCCAGTGCTCCCGGAAGCAAGGTAACCTCCCATGGGCAGGCTGACACCGACCTGCAGTTGCCGACAGGCAAGATGCAGCCTGGCACTTCTCAAGGGTTTAACAGTCTTCGGCCCAAGTGCCTCATCTCGCCAACTAGACCAAATCACTTTCCATGACCCCGTGGGAATGCCCTCAATGGGAAGTGTTGGGCTTCAGCAACCATGACACAGGTTGGAACCCCACAGCAGAAATTAGGCCACCTTCCCGGCCACGTATAGGCAAGCTTCCAACTGGTAGGCTTTGCGGCCCTGACCACTGAGGAAACGCTCAAACGCTACACAGCCTCGGCCTAAGTGCCCTCCTCCTGCCTGCAGGGCGACTCGACTCTACTTGAAGCCACAGACATCATGTGAACACGGAGACACTGAACAGCAGGGAAGACACACCGCAAGCCTGTCTGCTTTGATGATGCCCACCCCACCCCATGCATCCTGGCAATTCTCCACTGCCACAGCGACACTACCGAGGCACTCACAGTGATCAAAGGCACTGTCCCTGAGGACCACAGACAGACTTTCAACGGAAAACCTTTGCCACACGAGGGGACCTGGAAACTTGAAAGGGCACAGTGGCTGTCCACGACAGTGCGCCTGGCGTCGCAACAGTGCCCCCACCTCTGTCCCCCCAACGGACTGCTCCAGGTAAACCTCTGGCTGTTCGCAAGCCGAGTCATGCCCCCCCGGGAGAAGCACTTTCGCTTTGCACATTCACAAACAACAGAACGATTAGGCCAAAGGGGATGTTCGCATAACTAAACATCCTCCAATGAGGCCAGCAGAGACGCGTCACCATGTCAATCTTCTTTACATCTCGCAAGACACCCTTTGGGTGTCTTTCCTCTGGCAATGGGATTCCAACTCTACACAGGTTACCTACCTCACCTCATCCACTTGAACTGCCAAAGCCATCCCCTCCATAGGCAGCTGATGCCAGCCAGTCACGAACATGACACATCCTTGGAAAGCCGAGGCCAGCACCTGCAACCCAATTATGATAGCCTATTCCACGACATCACAAAGGACATGTCCTCATCTTCCCTTCCCTTCCTGTACGGGCCATCAGTCATCCACGCAGGTTTCAATTCAGCACTCATTCCTCTCCCCACTCCACGATGACCCACTTGGCATCAACACTGTGCCGGGAGTTAAAGTAGAGAAGCAAACAAGGGCAGCAGCGAGGCCTAATCCATCAGCCCCTTTCCGCCGATGCCCAACCGAGCTCACCCCCGCCCATTGCTCCAGCCTCACTAGGCACTCAAGAAGCTCACCGTGAAAAACGCAAGAACAGGGAGGGCCACAGGCCTGGCCTGAGGTTCCAGGCACCAACCAGGGACGCTTGCTCATTTTGGCTTCCAGAATCAACCCCCAAAATGGCATGCACGAAGCGTGATCCTGGCCAAAACTCACCTCCCAACTGCAAGCTAACTGGGCCTAGACCAGCACACACTCTGACTCTTAAGACCAGCAGGAGAGCCTGCCCCCTCGCATTCCCTCAACAGCCATTCATCAGGGACCCGGGATTCACAGATAACACAGCTTATGTGCAGACACGGTCAACCCTCAGACAGGAGCCCCTCCAATACTGGAGTCCTTGGTGGTGTTTGCATGCATGTCAGCGGAAGACGCTGGCCCTCATTCCTACCTGTCCTCTCCCCCTGAGAGAGGAAACGTGCTGAACCTCAGTTTCGATGATGAGACGGTAGAGTGTTCTCACTCATTTGGCTCAGATTTTCCAAGGAATGCATGCAAGGGTGTCATCATCAATCCAAGCACATGCTGGGACGCTGCAGAACACAACCGGAGTCTGCGCGGGACTCTGTACAGGAGCCATGAGCCTGGGCTACCCCAAAAGCCTGGAGAATCCACAGCCCTCAGGCCACTCAGCAAGGGGAACAATCAATCCACTCTTGCAGCCATTGGGCCCATCTGAGGAAAACCTAATATCTAATGGCACATCATGGGGTGCTTGAATACCTACCACCCTGAGTTATCCACGACCACGCTCGGGGACGTGGGCCCGCCTCACTTTTTCCACTTCTTCTTAGCACCTCCAGTCATCAGAGCACACGAAGGTCTTCTTGTTTGTGCCGACGGCCAGCCTTTCCCACCAAATGTACCTAAGAATTGGACAGAAATCACCGAGGCTTCATAAGTGGACCGGTGTCCTCACAGGACATGATCCATAAAAACATTTACCTGGCCTTGAGCTCTGAAACTGCTTCCCAAGGACCTCTAACCCTTACCGAGAATTGACTGCATGTCTGATAGTACGACTGCAGGAAGTTACGCACATATGTTGGCCAGTGTCTGAGAGGCTGTATGTGTGTGTTCACGCGTGTGGGCGTGTGTGACTGTGACTGCGCATGCGGACGTGCTTCTGGGTTTCTCTGTGTGCCGCTGCATACGCGTCTTGGTCTCTGTGTGTCCCTATGGCCCTGTGAAGAGGAGTCCAACAATAAAAGAAATAGTTTATACACAGCACCCTGGTTAGACCCCTAACTGAAAGGAGAAAGAACCCTGTCAGCTTTAAGAGGCCGCAGGCACACTTTGACCCCCAGGGGCTGTTGAAATAGTCCACGGACTCCCGCTCTCCTACAGCCACGCCTTCTGACCAAAACACAAAGCCTCAACGAGACCTGCCTCCGGGCCTTGGCTGTGACATCTACATGCACCTCGAGACTCTGTCAGCTACCAGTATATCTGATGGGCATTTGGGGTCACTCGCAGCACTTCCGGAAGCAAGGGAACTCCCATGGTCGGACCGACACCGACCGGCAGCTGTCTGCTGCCAAGATGCAGTCTGAAAACACTCAAGGGGCTAACGAACGTTGGCCCACGTGCCACATCTCGCCAACTAGGCCTAATCACTTTCCATTGACCCGTGGGAATGCCCACCACAGGAAGTGGTGGGCTTCAGCCACCATGACCCATGTCGGATCCCCACGGCGGAAACTAGTCCACATTCCCAGCCACGTCTCAGGCAGCTCCCATCTTGAATGTTCGCGGCCCTGACCCAGAAGGAAATGCTCAAACCCTTGAAAGCCTCGTCCTACATGCCCTCCTCCAGCCCACAGGGCGACACGACCCTACTGGAAACCACAAACATCTTCAGAACACGGGAACACTGAACACCAGGGAAGACAGACCGCAAGCCTGTCTCCTTCGTTGATGCTGATCCCACACCATGCACCCTGGAAATTCTCCACTGCCACAGTGACACTATCGAGTAACTCACAGTGATCAAAGGCATGGTCCCCGAGGACCACAGACAGACTTTCAATGGAAGACCTCTGCCATGCGAGGGAACTTGGAAGCCTGAAAGGGAACAGTGGCTGGCCACGGCAGCACAGCAGGCATGGCAATGGGGCCCCCATCTCTGCCCCACCAATGGACTGCTCCAGATAAACCTCTGGCTGTTCGAAAGGCCTGCGTGCTACACCGGCCAGTCGCGTCATTCCCCCACGGGAGAAACACTTTCGCTTTACACATTGCCAAACAAGGGAACAAAGCGGCCAAAGGGGATGTTCGCATAACTCAACTACCTGCAAGGAGGCCGGCACAGACGCCTCACCATGTCGATCTTCTCTACTTCCCGCAAGACACCCTTTGGGTGTCATTCCTCGGGCAACGGGATCGCAACTCTACACAGCTTACCTACCTCAACTCACCCACTTGAACTGCCAAAGCCATCCGCTCCATAGGCAGCTTATGCCAGCCCATCACGAACAAGACACATTCTTGGGAAGCCGAGGCCAGCGCCTGCAACCCAATGATGACAACCCATCCCACGACATCACACAGGACCTTTCCTCATGATACCCTACCTTTCTCTCCAGGCCAGCAGCCACCACCCAGGCTGAAATGCTTCACTCGATCCACACCCCACTCCACGAAGTTCCACTTAGCGCCAACAGTGTGCCGGCAACTTCAGCAGAGGAGCTGACAGGGGCAGCACTGAGGCCTAAACCATCAGCCCCCTTCCGCCATCGCCCAACTCCAGCCCACGCCCGCCCACTGCTCCAGCCACACGGGGCAGTCAAGAACCTCACTGCACGAAACACAACAACAGAGAGGGCCACAGGCCTGGCCTGAGGCTCCAGGCTCCAACCAGGGAAGCTTGCTCATGTTGGCTTCCTTAATCAACCTCGGAAGCGGCATGCACAAAGTGTGATCCTGTCCAAAAATCACCTCTCCAAGCTGCAAGCTTACTGGGTCTATACCAGAACACACTCCGACCCTGAAGACTAGCAGGAAAGCCTGCCCTCTTGCATTCCCTCAATGGCATTTTAGCAGGGAGCGGGGATTCATAGATGACCCAGCTTATGGGCAGACATGGTCGACCCTCAGACAGGAGCCCCTCCAATGCTGGAGCCCTTAGTGGGGTTTGCATGCCTGTCAGCAGGGGACGTTGGCCCTCACTCCTAACTGTCCCATACTCCCGAGAGAGGAAACGTGCTGGACCTCACTTTCGATGAGGAGACGGTAGAGCGTTCTCACTCATTTTGTTCAGATTTTCCAAGGAATGCATACAAGGGTGTCATCATCGATCCAAGCACATGCTGGGACGCTGCAGAACACAAAAGGGAAGGCCGTGGGTCTCTGCAGAGGAGCCATGACCTGGAAGTACTCCAACTGCCTGGGGAATCCACAGTCCTCAGGCCACTCAGCAAGACCAACAATCAATCCACTCTTGCAACCATTGGGCCCATCTGTGGAAATCCTAATATCCAATGGCACATCTTAGTATGGGTGAATGCCTACCGTCCTGAGATATCCACAGCCTTGCTCGGCAACGTGCACCCGCCCCACTTTGTCCAGTTCTCCTTAGCACATCCAGTCATCAGACAACGCGAAGGTCTTCTTCTCTTTGCCGACAGCCAGCCTTACTCTGCAACTGCACCTGAGAAGTGGACAGAAATCAGGCAGGTTTCTGAATTGCACAAGGGTCCTCAGAGAACATGATTTTTGGGAACACTTAACCTGGGCGTGAGCCTGGAACCTGCTTCTCAAGTACCACTGTCCCTTACCGAAAACTGATTGTGTGTCTCACAGCACGACTGAAGGAAGTTACGTACGTACATTGCTCGGTGTGTGAGACGCTGTATGTGTGTATTCACACGTGTGGGCGTGTGTGACTGTGACTGTGCACGAGGATGCGTTTGTGGATACCTGTGGGTGCCGCTAAATACGCGTCTTGGTCTCTGGGTGTCCCTGTGGCCCTCTGCAGACGCTTCTAACAGTAAACATCATAGTTTATACACAGCACCCTGGTTGGACCCCCAACTGAAAGGAGAAAGACCCCTGTCAGCTTTATGAGGCCGCATGCGAACTTTGAACCCCAGGCTGTCAAAATAGGCCACAGACTCCCGCTCTCCCACAGCCACGCCTTCTGACCAAAGCACAAAGACTGGACGAGACCTCCCTCCCGGCCGTGGGTGTCACACCTATGTGGACCTGGAGATCCTGCCACCTACCACCACATCTGATGTGCCCTTGGGGTCACTCCCAGTGCTCCCGGAAGCAAGGTAACCTCCCATGGGCAGGCTGACACCGACCTGCAGTTGCCGACAGGCAAGATGCAGCCTGGCACTTCTCAAAGGGTTAACAGACTTTGGCCCAAGTGCCTCATCTCGCCAACTAGACCAAATCACTTTCCATAACCCCGTGGGAATGCCCTCAATGGGAAGTGTTGGGCTTCAGCAACCATGACACAGGTTGGAACCCCACAGCAGAAATTAGGCCACCTTCCCGGCCACGTATAGGCAAGCTTCCAACTGGTAGGCTTTGCGGCCCTGACCACTGAGGAAATGCTCAAACGCTACACAGCCTCGGCCTAAGTGCCCTCCTCCTGCCTGCAGGGCGACTCGACTCTACTTGAAGCCACAGACATCATGTGAACACGGAGACACTGAACAGCAGGGAAGACACACCGCAAGCCTGTCTGCTTTGATGATGCCCACCCCACCCCACGCATCCTGGCAATTCTCCACTGCCACAGCGACACTACCGAGGCACTCACAGTGATCAAAGGCACTGTCCCTGAGGACCACAGACAGACTTTCAACGGAAAACCTTTGCCACACGAGGGGACCTGGAAACTTGAAAGGGCACAGTGGCTGTCCACGACAGTGCGCCTGGCGTCGCAACAGTGCCCCCACCTCTGTCCCCCCAACGGACTGCTGCAGGTAAACCTCTGGCTGTTCGCAAGCCGAGTCATGCCCCCCCGGGAGAAGCACTTTCGCTTTGCACATTTACAAACAACAGAACGATTAGGCCAAAGGGGATGTTCGCATAACTAAACATCCTCCAATGAGGCCAGCAGAGACGCATCACCATGTCAATCTTCTTTACATCTCGCAAGACACCCTTTGGGTGTCTTTCCTCTGGCAATGGGATTCCAACTCTACACAGGTTACCTACCTCACCTCATCCACTTGAACTGCCAAAGCCACCACCTCCATAGGCAGCTGATGCCAGCCAGTCACGAACATGACACATCCTTGGAAAGCCGAGGCCAGCACCTGCAACCCAATTATGATAGCCTATTCCACGACATCACAAAGGACATGTCCTCATCTTCCCTTCCCTTCCTGTACGGGCCATCAGTCATCCACGCAGGTTTCAATTCAGCACTCATTCCTCTCCCCACTCCACGATGACCCACTTGGCATCAACACTGTGCCGGGAGTTAAAGTAGAGAAGCAAACAAGGGCAGCAGCGAGGCCTAATCCATCAGCCCCTTTCCGCCGATGCCCAACCGAGCTCACCCCCGCCCATTGCTCCAGCCTCACTAGGCACTCAAGAAGCTCACCGTGAAAAACGCAAGAACAGGGAGGGCCACAGGCCTGGCCTGAGGTTCCAGGCACCAACCAGGGACGCTTGCTCATTTTGGCTTCCAGAATCAACCCCCAAAATGGCATGCACGAAGCGTGATCCTGGCCAAAACTCACCTCCCAACTGCAAGCTAACTGGGCCTAGACCAGCACACACTCTGACTCTTAAGACCAGCAGGAGAGCCTGCCCCCTCGCATTCCCTCAACAGCCATTCAGCAGGGACCCGGGATTCACAGATAACACAGCTTATGTGCAGACACGGTCAACCCTCAGACAGGAGCCCCTCCAATACTGGAGTCCTTGGTGGTGTTTGCATGCATGTCAGCGGAAGACGCTGGCCCTCATTCCTAACTGTCCTCTCCCCCTGAGAGAGGAAACGTGCTGAACCTCAGTTTCGATGACGAGACGGTAGAGTGTTCTCACTCATTTGGCTCAGATTTTCCAAGGAATGCATGCAAGGGTGTCATCATCAATCCAAGCACATGCTGGGACGCTGCAGAACACAACCGGAGTCTGCGCGGGACTCTGTACAGGAGCCATGAGCCTGGGCTACCCCAAAAGCCTGGAGAATCCACAGCCCTCAGGCCACTCAGCAAGGGGAACAATCAATCCACTCTTGCAGCCATTGGGCCCATCTGAGGAAAACCTAATATCTAATGGCACATCATGGGGTGCTTGAATACCTACCACCCTGAGTTATCCACGACCACGCTCGGGGACGTGGGCCCGCCTCACTTTTTCCACTTCTTCTTAGCACCTCCAGTCATCAGAGCACACGAAGGTCTTCTTGTTTGTGCCGACGGCCAGCCTTTCCCAGCAACTGCACCTGAGAAGTGGACAGAAATCACCGAGGCTTCATAAGTGGACCGGTGTCCTCACAGGACATGATCCATAAAAACATTTACCTGGCCTTGAGCTCTGAAACTGCTTCCCAAGGACCTCTAACCCTCACCGAGAATTGACTGCATGTCTGATAGTACGACTGCAGGAAGTTACGCACATATGTTGGCCAGTGTCTGAGAGGCTGTATGTGTGTGTTCACGCGTGTGGGCGTGTGTGACTGTGACTGCGCATGCGGACGTGCTTGTGGGTTTCTCTGTGTGCCGCTGCATACGCGTCTTGGTCTCTGTGTGTCCCTATGGCCCTGTGAAGAGGAGTCCAACAATAAAAGAAATAGTTTATACACAGCACCCTGGTTAGACCCCTAACTGAAAGGAGAAAGAACCCTGTCAGCTTTAAGAGGCCGCAGGCACACTTTGACCCCCAGGGGCTGTTAAAATAGTCCACGGACTCCCGCTCTCCTACAGCCACGCCTTCTGACCAAAACACAAAGCCTCAACGAGACCCGCCTCCGGGCCTTGGCTGTGACATCTACATGCACCTCGAGACTCTGTCAGCTACCAGTATATCTGATGGGCATTTGGGGTCACTCGCAGCACTTCCGAAAGCAAGGGAACTCCCATGGTCGGACCGACACCGACTGGCAGCTGTCTACTGCCAAGATGCAGTCTGAAAACACTCAAGGGGCTAACGAACGTTGGCCCACGTGCCACATCTCGCCAACTAGGCCTAATCACTTTCCATTGACCCGTGGGAATGCCCACCACAGGAAGGGGTGGGCTTCAGCCACCATGACCCATGTCGGATCCCCACGGCGGAAACTAGTCCACATTCCCAGCCACGTCTCAGGCAGCTCCCATCTTGAATGTTCGCGGCCCTGACCCCTAAGGAAACGCTCAAACCCTTGAAAGCCTCGTCCTACATGCCCTCCTCCAGCCCACAGGGCGACACGACCCTACTGGAAACCACAAACATCTTCAGAACACGGGAACACTGAACACCAGGGAAGACAGACCGCAAGCCTGTCTCCTTCGTTGATGCTGATCCCACACCATGCACCCTGGAAATTCTCCACTGCCACAGTGACACTACCGAGTAACTCACAGTGATCAAAGGCATGGTCCCCGAGGACCACAGACAGACTTTCAAAGGAAGACCTCTGCCATGCGAGGGAACTTGGAAGCCTGAAAGGGAACAGTGGCTGGCCACGGCAGCACAGCAGGCATGGCAATGGGGCCCCCATCTCTGCCCCACCAATGGACTGCTCCAGATAAACCTCTGGCTGTTCGAAAGGCCTGCATGCTACACCGGCCGGTCGCGTCATTCCCCCACGGGAGAAACACTTTCGCTTTACACATTGCCAAACAAGGGAACAAAGCGGCCAAAGGGGATGTTCGCATAACTCAACTACCTGCAAGGAGGCCGGCACAGACGCCTCACCATGTCGATCTTCTCTACTTCCCGCAAGACACCCTTTGGGTGTCATTCCTTGGGCAACGGGATCGCAACTCTACACAGCTTACCTACCTCAACTCACCCACTTGAACTGCCAAAGCCATCCGCTCCATAGGCAGCTTATGCCAGCCCATCACGAACAAGACACATTCTTGGGAAGCCGAGGCCAGCGCCTGCAACCCAATGATGACAACCCATCCCACGACATCACACAGGACCTTTCCTCATGATACCCTACCTTTCTCTCCAGGCCAGCAGCCACCACCCAGGCTGAAATGCTTCACTCGATCCACACCCCACTCCACGAAGATCCACTTAGCACCAACAGTGTGCCGGCAACTTCAGCAGAGGAGCTGACAGGGGCAGCACTGAGGCCTAAACCATCAGCCCCCTTCTGCCATCGCCCAACTCCAGCCCACGCCCGCCCACTGCTCCAGCCACACGGGGCAGTCAAGAACCTCACTGCACGAAACACAACAACAGAGAGGGCCACAGGCCTGGCCTGAGGCTCCAGGCTCCAACCAGGGAAGCTTGCTCATGTTGGCTTCCATAATCAACCTCGGAAGCGGCATGCACAAAGTGTGATCCTGTCCAAAAATCACCTCTCCAAGCTGCAAGCTTACTGGGTCTATACCAGAACACACTCCGACCCTGAAGACTAGCAGGAAAGCCTGCCCTCTTGCATTCCCTTAACGGCATTTTAGCAGGGACCGGGGATTCATAGATGACCCAGCTTATGGGCAGACATGGTCGACCCTCAGACAGGAGCCCCTCCAATGCTGGAGCCCTTAGTGGGGTTTGCATGCCTGTCAGCAGGGGACGTTGGCCCTCACTCCTAACTGTCCCATACTCCCGAGAGAGGAAACGTGCTGGACCTCAGTTTCGATGAGGAGACGGTAGAGCGTTCTCACTCATTTTGTTCAGATTTTCCAAGGAATGCATACAAGGGTGTCATCATCGATCCAAGCACATGCTGGGACGCTGCAGAACACAAAAGGGAAGGCCGTGGGTCTCTGCAGAGGAGCCATGACCTGGAAGTACTCCAACTGCCTGGGGAATCCACAGTCCTCAGGCCACTCAGCAAGACCAACAATCAATCCACTCTTGCAACCATTGGGCCCATCTGTGGAAATCCTAATATCCAATGGCACATCTTAGTATGGGTGAATGCCTACCGTCCTGAGCTATCCACAGCCTTGCTCGGCAACGTGCACCCGCCCCACTTTGTCCAGTTCTCCTTAGCACATCCAGTCATCAGACAACGCGAAGGTCTTCTTCTCTTTGCCGACAGCCAGCCTTACTCTGCAACTGCACCTGAGAAGTGGACAGAAATCAGGCAGGTTTCTGAATTGCACAAGGGTCCTCAGAGAACATGATTTTTGGGAACACTTAACCTGGGCGTGAGCCTGGAACCTGCTTCTCAAGTACCACTGTCCCTTACCGAAAACTGATTGTGTGTCTCACAGCACGACTGAAGGAAGTTACGTACGTACATTGCTCGGTGTGTGAGACGCTGTATGTGTGTATTCACACGTGTGGGCGTGTGTGACTGTGACTGTGCACGAGGATGCGTTTGTGGATACCTGTGGGTGCCGCTAAATACGCGTCTTGGTCTCTGGGTGTCCCTGTGGCCCTCTGCAGACGCTTCTAACAGTAAACATCATAGTTTATACACAGCACCCTGGTTGGACCCCCAACTGAAAGGAGAAAGACCCCTGTCAGCTTCATGAGGCCGCATGCGAACTTTGAACCCCAGGCTGTCAAAATAGGCCACAGACTCCCGCTCTCCCACAGCCACGCCTTCTGACCAAAGCACAAAGACTGGACGAGACCTCCCTCCCGGCCGTGGGTGTCACACCTATGTGGACCTGGAGATCCTGCCACCTACCACCACATCTGATGTGCCCTTGGGGTCACTCCCAGTGCTCCCGGAAGCAAGGTAACCTCCCATGGGCAGGCTGACACCGACCTGCAGTTGCCGACAGGCAAGATGCAGCCTGGCACTTCTCAAGGGGTTAACGGACTTCGGCCCAAGTGCCTCATCTCGCCAACTAGACCAAATCACTTTCCATGACCCCGTGGGAATGCCCTCAATGGGAAGTGTTGGGCTTCAGCAACCATGACACAGGTTGGAACCCCACAGCGGAAATTAGGCCACCTTCCTGGCCACGTATAGGCAAGCTTCCAACTGGTAGGCTTTGCGGCCCTGACCACTGAGGAAACGCTCAAACGCTACACAGCCTCGTCCTAAGTGCCCTCCTCCTGCCTGCAGGGCCACTCGACTCTACTTGAAGCCACAGACATCATGTGAACACGGAGACACTGAACAGCAGGGAAGACACACCGCAAGCCTGTCTGCTTTGATGATGCCCACCCCACCCCATGCATCCTGGCAATTCTCCACTGCCACAGCGACACTACCGAGGCACTCACAGTGATCAAAGGCACTGTCCCCGACGACCACAGACAGACTTTCAAAAGAAAACCTTTGCCACACGAGGGGACCTGGAAACTTGAAAGGGCACAGTGGCTGTCCACGACAGTGCACCTGGCGTCGCAACAGTGCCCCCACCACTGTCCCTCCACCGGACTGCTCCAGGTAAACCTCTGGCTGTTCGCAAGCCGAGTCATGCCCCCCCTGGAGAAGCACTTTCCCTTTACACATTCCCAAACAAGGTAACAAAGAGGCCAAAGGGGATGTTCGCATAACTAAACATCCTCCAAGGAGGCCAGCAGAGACGCGTCACCATGTCAATCTTCTTTACATCTCACAAGACACCCTTTGGGTGTTTTTCCTCTGGCAATGGGATTCCAACTCTACACAGGTTACCTACCTCACCTCATCCACTTGAACTGCCAAAGCCATCCCCTCCATAGGCAGCTGATGCCAGCCCGTCACGAACATGACACATCCTTGGGAAGCCGAGGCCAGCACCTGCAACACAATTATGATAGCCTATTCCACGACATCACAAAGGACATGTCCTCATCTTCCCTTCCCTTCCTGTATGGGCCATCAGTCATCCACGCAGGTTTCAATTCAGCACTCATTCCTCTCCCCACTCCACGATGACCCACTTGGCATCAACACTGTGCCGGGAGTTAAAGTAGAGAAGCAAACAAGGGCAGCAGCGAGGCCTAATCCATCAGCCCCTTTCCGCCGATGCCCAACCGAGCTCACCCCCGCCCATTGCTCCAGCCTCACTAGGCACTCAAGAAGCTCACCGTGAAAAACGCAAGAACAGGGAGGGCCACAGGCCTGGCCTGAGGTTCCAGGCACCAACCAGGGACGCTTGCTCATCTTGGCTTCCAGAATCAACCCCCAAAATGGCATGCACGAAGCGTGATCCTGGCCAAAACTCACCTCCCAACTGCAAGCTAACTGGGCCTAGACCAGCACACACTCTGACTCTTAAGACCAGCAGGAGAGCCTGCCCCCTCGCATTCCCTCAACAGCCATTCAGCAGGGACCCGGGATTCACAGATAACACAGCTTATGTGCAGACACGGTCAACCCTCAGACAGGAGCCCCTCCAATACTGGAGTCCTTGGTGGTGTTTGCATGCATGTCAGCGGAAGACGCTGGCCCTCATTCCTAACTGTCCTCTCCCCCTGAGAGAGGAAACGTGCTGAACCTCAGTTTCGATGACGAGACGGTAGAGTGTTCTCACTCATTTGGCTCAGATTTTCCAAGGAATGCATGCAAGGGTGTCATCATCAATCCAAGCACATGCTGGGACGCTGCAGAACACAACCGGAGTCTGCGCGGGACTCTGTACAGGAGCCATGAGCCTGGGCTACCCCAAAAGCCTGGAGAATCCACAGCCCTCAGGCCACTCAGCAAGGGGAACAATCAATCCACTCTTGCAGCCATTGGGCCCGTCTGAGGAAAACCTAATATCTAACGGCACATCTTGGGGTGCTTGAATACCTACCATCCTGACTTATCCACGACCACGCTCGGGGACATGGGCCCGCCTCACTTTTTCCAGTTCTTCTTAGCACCTCCAGTCATCAGAGCACACGAAGGTCTTCTTGTTTGTGCCGACGGCCAGCCTTTCCCAGCAACTGCACCTGAGAAGTGGACAGAAATCACCGAGGCTTCATAAGTGGACCGGTGTCCTCACAGGACATGATCCATAAAAACAGTTACCTGGCCTTGAGCTCTGAAACTGCTTCCCAAGGACCTCTAACCCTGACCGAGAATTGACTGCATGTCTGATAGTACGACTGCAGGAAGTTACGCACATATGTTGGCCGGTGTCTGAGAGGCTGTATGTGTGTGTTCACACGTGTGGGCGTGTGTGACTGTGACTGCGCATGCGGACATGCTTGTGGGTTCCTCTGTGTGCCGCTGCATACGCGTCTTGGTCTCTGTGTGTCCCTATGGCCCTGTGAAGAGGAGTCCAACAATAAAAGAAATAGTTTATACACAGCACCCTGGTTAGACCCCTAACTGAAAGGAGAAAGAATCCTGTCAGCTTTAAGAGGCCGCAGACACACTTTGACCCCCAGGGGCTGTTGAAATAGTCCACGGACTCCCGCTCTCCTACAGCCACGCCTTCTGACCAAAACACAAAGCCTTGATGAGACCTGCCTCGGGGCCTTGGCTGTGACATCGACATGCACCTCGAGACTCTGTCAGCTACCAGTATATCTGATGGGCATTTGGGGTCACTCGCAGCACTTCCGGAAGCAAGGGAACTCCCATGGTCGGGCCGACACCGATCGGCAGCTGTCTACTGCCAAGATGCAGTCTGAAAACACTCAAGGGGCTAACGAACATGGGCCCACGTGCCACTTCTCGCCAACTAGGCCTAATCACTTTCCATTGACCCGTGGGAATGCCCACCACAGGAAGTGGTGGGCTTCAGCCACCATGACCCATGTCGGATCCCCATGGCGGAAACTAGTCCACATTCCCAGCCACGTCTCAGGCAGCTCCCATCTTGAATGTTCGTGGCCCTGACCCCTAAGGAAACGCTCAAACCCTTGAAAGCCTCGTCCTACATGCCCTCCTCCAGCCCACAGGGCGACACGACCCTACTGGAAACCACAAACATCTTCAGAACACGGGAACACTGAACACCAGGGAAGACAGACCGCAAGCCTGTCTCCTTCGTTGATGCTGATCCCACACCATGCATCCTGGAAATTCTCCACTGCCACAGTGACACTACCGAGTAACTCACAGTGATCAAAGGCATGGTCCCCGAGGACCACAGACAGACTTTCAAAGGAAGACCTCTGTCATGCGAGGGAACTTGGAAGCCTGAAAGGGAACAGTGGCTGGCCACGGCAGCACAGCAGGCATGGCAATGGGGCCCCCATCTCTGCCCCACCAATGGACTGCTCCAGATAAACCTCTGGCTGTTCGAAAGGCCTGCGTGCTACACCGGCCGGTTGCGTCATTCCCCCACGGGACAAACACTTTCACTTTACACATTGCCAAACAAGGGAACAAAGCGGCCAAAGGGGATGTTCGCATAACTCAACTACCTGCAAGGAGGCCGGCACAGACGCCTCACCATGTTGATCTTCTCTACTTCCCGCAAGACACCCTTTGGGTGTCATTACTCGGGCAACGGGATCGCAACTCTACACAGCTTACCAACCTCAACTCACCCACTTGAACTGCCAAAGCCATCCGCTCCATAGGCAGCTTATGCCAGCCCATCACGAACAAGACACATTCTTGGGAAGCCGAGGCCAGCGCCTGCAACCCAATGATGACAACCCATCCCACGACATCACACAGGACCTTTCCTCATGATACCTTACCTTTCTCTCCAGGCCAGCAGCCACCACCCAGGCTGAAATGCTTCACTCGATCCACACCCCACTCCACGAAGTTCCACTTAGCGCCAACAGTGTGCCGGCAACTTCAGCAGAGGAGCTGACAGGGGCAGCAATGAGGCCTAAACCATCAGCCCCCTTCCGCCATCGCCCAACTCCAGCCCACGCCCGCCCACTGCTCCAGCCACACGGGGCAGTCAAGAACCTCACTGCACGAAACACAACAACAGAGAGGGCCACAGGCCTGGCCTGAGGCTCCAGGCTCCAACCAGGGAAGCTTGCTCATGTTGGCTTCCATAATCAACCTCGGAAGCGGCATGCACAAAGTGTGATCCTGTCCAAAAATCACCTCTCCAAGCTGCAAGCTTACTGGGTCTATACCAGAACACACTCCGACCCTGAAGACTAGCAGGAAAGCCTGCCCTCTTGCATTCCCTCAACTGCCTTTTAGCAGGGACCGGGGATTCATAGATGACCCAGCTTATGGGCAGACATGGTCGACCCTCAGACAGGAGCCCCTCCAATGCTGGAGCCCTTAGTGGGGTTTGCATGCCTGTCAGCAGGGGACGTTGGCCCTCACTCCTAACTGTCCCATACTCCCGAGAGAGGAAACGTGCTGGACCTCACTTTCGATGAGGAGACGGTAGAGCGTTCTCACTCATTTTGTTCAGATTTTCCAAGGAATGCATACAAGGGTGTCATCATCGATCCAAGCACATGCTGGGACGCTGCAGAACACAAAAGGGAAGGCCGTGGGTCTCTGCAGAGGAGCCATGACCTGGAAGTACTCCAACTGCCTGGGGAATCCACAGTCCTCAGGCCACTCAGCAAGACCAACAATCAATCCACTCTTGCAACCATTGGGCCCATCTGTGGAAATCCTAATATCCAATGGCACATCTTAGTATGGGTGAATGCCTACCGTCCTGAGATATCCACAGCCTTGCACAGCAACGTGCACCCGCCCCACTTTGTCCAGTTCTCCTTAGCACATCCAGTCATCAGACAACGCGAAGGTCTTCTTCTCTTTGCCGACAGCCAGCCTTACTCTGCAACTGCACCTGAGAAGTGGACAGAAATCAGGCAGGTTTCTGAATTGCACAAGGGTCCTCAGAGAACATGATTTTTGGGAACACTTAACCTGGGCGTGAGCCTGGAACCTGCTTCCCAAGTCCCACTGTCCCTTACCGAAAACTCATTGTGTGTCTCACAGCACGACTGAAGGAAGTTACGCATGTACATTGCTCGGTGTGTGAGACGCTGTATGTGTGTATTCACACGTGTGGGCGTGTGTGACTGTGACTGCGCACGAGGATGCGTTTGTGGATACCTGTGGGTGCCGCTAAATACGCGTCTTGGTCTCTGGGTGTCCCTGTGGCCCTCTGCAGACGCTTCTAACAGTAAACGTCATAGTTTATACACAGCACCCTGGATGGACCCCCAACTAAAAGGAGAAAGACCCCTGTCAGCTTCATGAGGCCGCATGCGAACTTTGAACCCCAGGCTGTCAAAATAGGCCACAGACTCCCGCTCTCCCACAGCCACGCCTTCTGACCAAAGCACAAAGACTGGACGAGACCTCCCTCCCGGCCGTGGGTGTCACACCTATGTGGACCTGGAGATCCTGCCACCTACCACCACATCTGATGTGCCCTTGGGGTCACTCCCAGTGCTCCCGGAAGCAAGGTAACCTCCCATGGGCAGGCTGACACCGACCTGCAGTTGCCGACAGGCAAGATGCAGCCTGGCACTTCTCAAGGGGTTAACAGTCTTCGGCCCAAGTGCCTCATCTCGCCAACTAGACCAAATCACTTTCCATGACCCCGTGGGAATGCCCTCAATGGGAAGTGTTGGGCTTCAGCAACCATGACACAGGTTGGAACCCCACAGCGGAAATTAGGCCACCTTCCCGGCCACGTATAGGCAAGCTTCCAACTGGTAGGCTTTGCGGCCCTGACCACTGAGGAAACGCTCAAACGCTACACAGCCTCGGCCTAAGTGCCCTCCTCCTGCCTGCAGGGCGACTCGACTCTACTTGAAGCCACAGACATCATGTGAACACGGAGACACTGAACAGCAGGGAAGACACACCGCAAGCCTGTCTGCTTTGATGATGCCCACCCCACCCCATGCATCCTGGCAATTCTCCACTGCCACAGCGACACTACCGAGGCACTCACAGTGATCAAAGGCACTGTCCCTGAGGACCACAGACAGACTTTCAACGGAAAACCTTTGCCACACGAGGGGACCTGGAAACTTGAAAGGGCACAGTGGCTGTCCACGACAGTGCGCCTGGCGTCGCAACAGTGCCCCCACCTCTGTACCCCCAACGGACTGCTCCAGGTAAACCTCTGGCTGTTCGCAAGCCGAGTCATGCACCCCCGGGAGAAGCATTTTCGCTTTGCACATTCACAAACAACAGAACGATTAGGCCAAAGGGGATGTTCGCATAACTAAACATCCTCCAATGAGGCCAGCAGAGACGCGTCACCATGTCAATCTTCTTTACATCTCGCAAGACACCCTTTGGGTGTCTTTCCTCTGGCAATGGGATTCCAACTCTACACAGGTTACCTACCTCACCTCATCCACTTGAACTGCCAAAGCCATCCCCTCCATAGGCAGCTGATGCCAGCCAGTCACGAACATGACACATCCTTGGAAAGCCGAGGCCAGCACCTGCAACCCAATTATGATAGCCTATTCCACGACATCACAAAGGACATGTCCTCATCTTCCCTTCCCTTCCTGTACGGGCCATCAGTCATACACGCAGGTTTCAATTCAGCACTCATTCCTCTCCCCACTCCACGATGACCCACTTGGCATCAACACTGTGCCGGGAGTTAAAGTAGAGAAGCAAACAAGGGCAGCAGCGAGGCCTAATCCATCAGCCCCTTTCCGCCGATGCCCAACCGAGCTCACCCCCGCCCATTGCTCCAGCCTCACTAGGCACTCAAGAAGCTCACCGTGAAAAACGCAAGAACAGGGAGGGCCACAGGCCTGCCCTGAGGTTCCAGGCACCAACCAGGGACGCTTGCTCATTTTGGCTTCCAGAATCAACCCCCAAAATGGCATGCACGAAGTGTGATCCTGGCCAAAACTCACCTCCCAACTGCAAGCTAACTGGGCCTAGACCAGCACACACTCTGACTCTTAAGACCAGCAGGAGAGCCTGCCCCCTCGCATTCCCTCAACAGCCATTCAGCAGGGACCCGGGATTCACAGATAACACAGCTTATGTGCAGACACGGTCAACCCTCAGACAGGAGCCCCTCCAATACTGGAGTCCTTGGTGGTGTTTGCATGCATGTCAGCGGAAGACGCTGGCCCTCATTCCTAACTGTCCTCTCCCCCTGAGAGAGGAAACGTGCTGAACCTCAGTTTCGATGACGAGACGGTAGAGTGTTCTCACTCATTTGGCTCAGATTTTCCAAGGAATGCATGCAAGGGTGTCATCATCAATCCAAGCACATGCTGGGACGCTGCAGAACACAACCGGAGTCTGCGCGGGACTCTGTACAGGAGCCATGAGCCTGGGCTACCCCAAAAGCCTGGAGAATCCACAGCCCTCAGGCCACTCAGCAAGGGGAACAATCAATCCACTCTTGCAGCCATTGGGCCCGTCTGAGGAAAACCTAATATCTAACGGCACATCTTGGGGTGCTTGAATACCTACCATCCTGACTTATCCACGACCACGCTCGGGGACATGGGCCCGCCTCACTTTTTCCAGTTCTTCTTAGCACCTCCAGTCATCAGAGCACACGAAGGTCTTCTTGTTTGTGCCGACGGCCAGCCTTTCCCAGCAACTGCACCTGAGAAGTGGACAGAAATCACCGAGGCTTCATAAGTGGACCGGTGTCCTCACAGGACATGGTCCATAAAAACAGTTACCTGGCCTTGAGCTCTGAAACTGCTTCCCAAGGACCTCTAACCCTTACCGAGAATTGACTGCATGTCTGATAGTACGACTGCAGGAAGTTACGCACATATGTTGGCCGGTGTCTGAGAGGCTGTATGTGTGTGTTCACACGTGTGGGCGTGTGTGACTGTGACTGCGCATGCGGACATGCTTGTGGGTTCCTCTGTGTGCCGCTGCATACGCGTCTTGGTCTCTGTGTGTCCCTATGGCCCTGTGAAGAGGAGTCCAACAATAAAAGAAATAGTTTATACACAGCACCCTGGTTAGACCCCTAACTGAAAGGAGAAAGAATCCTGTCAGCTTTAAGAGGCCGCAGACACACTTTGACCCCCAGGGGCTGTTGAAATAGTCCACGGACTCCCGCTCTCCTACAGCCACGCCTTCTGACCAAAACACAAAGCCTTGATGAGACCTGCCTCGGGGCCTTGGCTGTGACATCGACATGCACCTCGAGACTCTGTCAGCTACCAGTATATCTGATGGGCATTTGGGGTCACTCGCAGCACTTCCGGAAGCAAGGGAACTCCCATGGTCGGGCCGACACCGATCGGCAGCTGTCTACTGCCAAGATGCAGTCTGAAAACACTCAAGGGGCTAACGAACGTGGGCCCACGTGCCACTTCTCGCCAACTAGGCCTAATCACTTTCCATTGACCCGTGGGAATGCCCACCACAGGAAGTGGTGGGCTTCAGCCACCATGACCCATGTCGGATCCCCATGGCGGAAACTAGTCCACATTCCCAGCCACGTCTCAGGCAGCTCCCATCTTCAATGTTCGTGGCCCTGACCCCTAAGGAAACGCTCAAACCCTTGAAAGCCTCGTCCTACATGCCCTCCTCCAGCCCACAGGGCGACACGACCCTACTGGAAACCACAAACATCTTCAGAACACGGGAACACTGAACACCAGGGAAGACAGACCGCAAGCCTGTCTCCTTCGTTGATGCTGATCCCACACCATGCATCCTGGAAATTCTCCACTGCCACAGTGACACTACCGAGTAACTCACAGTGATCAAAGGCATGGTCCCCGAGGACCACAGACAGACTTTCAAAGGAAGACCTCTGTCATGCGAGGGAACTTGGAAGCCTGAAAGGGAACAGTGGCTGGCCACGGCAGCACAGCAGGCATGGCAATGGGGCCCCCATCTCTGCCCCACCAATGGACTGCTCCAGATAAACCTCTGGCTGTTCGAAAGGCCTGCGTGCTACACCGGCCGGTTGCGTCATTCCCCCACGGGACAAACACTTTCACTTTACACATTGCCAAACAAGGGAACAAAGCGGCCAAAGGGGATGTTCGCATAACTCAACTACCTGCAAGGAGGCCGGCACAGACGCCTCACCATGTCGATCTTCTCTACTTCCCGCAAGACACCCTTTGGGTGTCATTACTCGGGCAACGGGATCGCAACTCTACACAGCTTACCAACCTCAACTCACCCACTTGAACTGCCAAAGCCATCCGCTCCATAGGCAGCTTATGCCAGCCCATCACGAACAAGACACATTCTTGGGAAGCCGAGGCCAGCGCCTGCAACCCAATGATGACAACCCATCCCACGACATCACACAGGACCTTTCCTCATGATACCTTACCTTTCTCTCCAGGCCAGCAGCCACCACCCAGGCTGAAATGCTTCACTCGATCCACACCCCACTCCACGAAGTTCCACTTAGCGCCAACAGTGTGCCGGCAACTTCAGCAGAGGAGCTGACAGGGGCAGCAATGAGGCCTAAACCATCAGCCCCCTTCCGCCATCGCCCAACTCCAGCCCACGCCCGCCCACTGCTCCAGCCACACGGGGCAGTCAAGAACCTCACTGCACGAAACACAACAACAGAGAGGGCCACAGGCCTGGCCTGAGGCTCCAGGCTCCAACCAGGGAAGCTTGCTCATGTTGGCTTCCATAATCAACCTCGGAAGCGGCATGCACAAAGTGTGATCCTGTCCAAAAATCACCTCTCCAAGCTGCAAGCTTACTGGGTCTATACCAGAACACACTCCGACCCTGAAGACTAGCAGGAAAGCCTGCCCTCTTGCATTCCCTCAACTGCCTTTTAGCAGGGACCGGGGATTCATAGATGACCCAGCTTATGGGCAGACATGGTCGACCCTCAGACAGGAGCCCCTCCAATGCTGGAGCCCTTAGTGGGGTTTGCATGCCTGTCAGCAGGGGACGTTGGCCCTCACTCCTAACTGTCCCATACTCCCGAGAGAGGAAACGTGCTGGACCTCACTTTCGATGAGGAGACGGTAGAGCGTTCTCACTCATTTTGTTCAGATTTTCCAAGGAATGCATACAAGGGTGTCATCATCGATCCAAGCACATGCTGGGACGCTGCAGAACACAAAAGGGAAGGCCGTGGGTCTCTGCAGAGGAGCCATGACCTGGAAGTACTCCAACTGCCTGGGGAATCCACAGTCCTCAGGCCACTCAGCAAGACCAACAATCAATCCACTCTTGCAACCATTGGGCCCATCTGTGGAAATCCTAATATCCAATGGCACATCTTAGTATGGGTGAATGCCTACCGTCCTGAGCTATCCACAGCCTTGCACAGCAACGTGCACCCGCCCCACTTTGTCCAGTTCTCCTTAGCACATCCAGTCATCAGACAACGCGAAGGTCTTCTTCTCTTTGCCGACAGCCAGCCTTACTCTGCAACTGCACCTGAGAAGTGGACAGAAATCAGGCAGGTTTCTGAATTGCACAAGGGTCCTCAGAGAACATGATTTTTGGGAACACTTAACCTGGGCGTGAGCCTGGAACCTGCTTCCCAAGTCCCACTGTCCCTTACCGAAAACTGATTGTGTGTCTCACAGCACGACTGAAGGAAGTTACGCATGTACATTGCTCGGTGTGTGAGACGCTGTATGTGTGTATTCACACGTGTGGGCGTGTGTGACTGTGACTGCGCACGAGGATGCGTTTGTGGATACCTGTGGGTGCCGCTAAATACGCGTCTTGGTCTCTGGGTGTCCCTGTGGCCCTCTGCAGACGCTTCTAACAGTAAACGTCATAGTTTATACACAGCACCCTGGATGGACCCCCAACTAAAAGGAGAAAGACCCCTGTCAGCTTCATGAGGCCGCATGCGAACTTTGAACCCCAGGCTGTCAAAATAGGCCACAGACTCCCGCTCTCCCACAGCCACGCCTTCTGACCAAAGCACAAAGACTGGACGAGACCTCCCTCCCGGCCGTGGGTGTCACACCTATGTGGACCTGGAGATCCTGCCACCTACCACCACATCTGATGTGCCCTTGGGGTCACTCCCAGTGCTCCCGGAAGCAAGGTAACCTCCCATGGGCAGGCTGACACCGACCTGCAGTTGCCGACAGGCAAGATGCAGCCTGGCACTTCTCAAGGGGTTAACAGTCTTCGGCCCAAGTGCCTCATCTCGCCAACTAGACCAAATCACTTTCCATGACCCCGTGGGAATGCCCTCAATGGGAAGTGTTGGGCTTCAGCAACCATGACACAGGTTGGAACCCCACAGCGGAAATTAGGCCACCTTCCCGGCCACGTATAGGCAAGCTTCCAACTGGTAGGCTTTGCGGCCCTGACCACTGAGGAAACGCTCAAACGCTACACAGCCTCGGCCTAAGTGCCCTCCTCCTGCCTGCAGGGCGACTCGACTCTACTTGAAGCCACAGACATCATGTGAACACGGAGACACTGAACAGCAGGGAAGACACACCGCAAGCCTGTCTGCTTTGATGATGCCCACCCCACCCCACGCATCCTGGCAATTCTCCACTGCCACAGCGACACTACCGAGGCACTCACAGTGATCAAAGGCACTGTCCCTGAGGACCACAGACAGACTTTCAACGGAAAACCTTTGCCACACGAGGGGACCTGGAAACTTGAAAGGGCACAGTGGCTGTCCACGACAGTGCGCCTGGCGTCGCAACAGTGCCCCCACCTCTGTCCCCCCAACGGACTGCTCCAGGTAAACCTCTGGCTGTTCGCAAGCCGAGTCATGCACCCCCGGGAGAAGCATTTTCGCTTTGCACATTCACAAACAACAGAACGATTAGGCCAAAGGGGATGTTCGCATAACTAAACATCCTCCAATGAGGCCAGCAGAGACGCGTCACCATGTCAATCTTCTTTACATCTCGCAAGACACCCTTTGGGTGTCTTTCCTCTGGCAATGGGATTCCAACTCTACACAGGTTACCTACCTCACCTCATCCACTTGAACTGCCAAAGCCATCCCCTCCATAGGCAGCTGATGCCAGCCAGTCACGAACATGACACATCCTTGGAAAGCCGAGGCCAGCACCTGCAACCCAATTATGATAGCCTATTCCACGACATCACAAAGGACATGTCCTCATCTTCCCTTCCCTTCCTGTACGGGCCATCAGTCATCCACGCAGGTTTCAATTCAGCACTCATTCCTCTCCCCACTCCACGATGACCCACTTGGCATCAACACTGTGCCGGGAGTTAAAGTAGAGAAGCAAACAAGGGCAGCAGCGAGGCCTAATCCATCAGCCCCTTTCCGCCGATGCCCAACCGAGCTCACCCCCGCCCATTGCTCCAGCCTCACTAGGCACTCAAGAAGCTCACCGTGAAAAACGCAAGAACAGGGAGGGCCACAGGCCTGGCCTGAGGTTCCAGGCACCAACCAGGGACGCTTGCTCATTTTGGCTTCCAGAATCAACCCCCAAAATGGCATGCACGAAGCGTGATCCTGGCCAAAACTCACCTCCCAACTGCAAGCTAACTGGGCCTAGACCAGCACACACTCTGACTCTTAAGACCAGCAGGAGAGCCTGCCCCCTCGCATTCCCTCAACAGCCATTCAGCAGGGACCCGGGATTCACAGATAACACAGCTTATGTGCAGACACGGTCAACCCTCAGACAGGAGCCCCTCCAATACTGGAGTCCTTGGTGGTGTTTGCATGCATGTCAGCGGAAGACGCTGGCCCTCATTCCTAACTGTCCTCTCCCCCTGAGAGAGGAAACGTGCTGAACCTCAGTTTCGATGACGAGACGGTAGAGTGTTCTCACTCATTTGGCTCAGATTTTCCAAGGAATGCATGCAAGGGTGTCATCATCAATCCAAGCACATGCTGGGACGCTGCAGAACACAACCGGAGTCTGCGCGGGACTCTGTACAGGAGCCATGAGCCTGGGCTACCCCAAAAGCCTGGAGAATCCACAGCCCTCAGGCCACTCAGCAAGGGGAACAATCAATCCACTCTTGCAGCCATTGGGCCCATCTGAGGAAAACCTAATATCTAATGGCACATCATGGGGTGCTTGAATACCTACCACCCTGAGTTATCCACGACCACGCTCGGGGACGTGGGCCCGCCTCACTTTTTCCACTTCTTCTTAGCACCTCCAGTCATCAGAGCACACGAAGGTCTTCTTGTTTGTGCCGACGGCCAGCCTTTCCCAGCAACTGCACCTGAGAAGTGGACAGAAATCACCGAGGCTTCATAAGTGGACCGGTGTCCTCACAGGACATGATCCATAAAAACATTTACCTGGCCTTGAGCTCTGAAACTGCTTCCCAAGGACCTCTAACCCTCACCGAGAATTGACTGCATGTCTGATAGTATGACTGCAGGAAGTTACGCACATATGTTGGCCGGTGTCTGAGAGGCTGTATGTGTGTGTTCACACGTGTGGGCGTGTGTGACTGTGACTGCGCATGCGGACATGCTTGTGGGTTCCTCTGTGTGCCGCTGCATACGCGTCTTGGTCTCTGTGTGTCCCTATGGCCCTGTGAAGAGGAGTCCAACAATAAAAGAAATAGTTTATACACAGCACCCTGGTTAGACCCCTAACTGAAAGGAGAAAGAATCCTGTCAGCTTTAAGAGGCCGCAGACACACTTTGACCCCCAGGGGCTGTTGAAATAGTCCACGGACTCCCGCTCTCCTACAGCCACGCCTTCTGACCAAAACACAAAGCCTTGATGAGACCTGCCTCGGGGCCTTGGCTGTGACATCGACATGCACCTCGAGACTCTGTCAGCTACCAGTATATCTGATGGGCATTTGGGGTCACTCGCAGCACTTCCGGAAGCAAGGGAACTCCCATGGTCGGGCCGACACCGATCGGCAGCTGTCTACTGCCAAGATGCAGTCTGAAAACACTCAAGGGGCTAACGAACGTGGGCCCACGTGCCACTTCTCGCCAACTAGGCCTAATCACTTTCCATTGACCCGTGGGAATGCCCACCACAGGAAGTGGTGGGCTTCAGCCACCATGACCCATGTCGGATCCCCATGGCGGAAACTAGTCCACATTCCCAGCCACGTCTCAGGCAGCTCCCATCTTCAATGTTCGTGGCCCTGACCCCTAAGGAAACGCTCAAACCCTTGAAAGCCTCGTCCTACATGCCCTCCTCCAGCCCACAGGGCGACACGACCCTACTGGAAACCACAAACATCTTCAGAACACGGGAACACTGAACACCAGGGAAGACAGACCGCAAGCCTGTCTCCTTCGTTGATGCTGATCCCACACCATGCATCCTGGAAATTCTCCACTGCCACAGTGACACTACCGAGTAACTCACAGTGATCAAAGGCATGGTCCCCGAGGACCACAGACAGACTTTCAAAGGAAGACCTCTGCCATGCGAGGGAACTTGGAAGCCTGAAAGGGAACAGTGGCTGGCCACGGCAGCACAGCAGGCATGGCAATGGGGCCCCCATCTCTGCCCCACCAATGGACTGCTCCAGATAAACCTCTGGCTGTTCGAAAGGCCTGCGTGCTACACCGGCCGGTTGCGTCATTCCCCCACGGGACAAACACTTTCACTTTACACATTGCCAAACAAGGGAACAAAGCGGCCAAAGGGGATGTTCGCATAACTCAACTACCTGCAAGGAGGCCGGCACAGACGCCTCACCATGTCGATCTTCTCTACTTCCCGCAAGACACCCTTTGGGTGTCATTCCTCGGGCAACGGGATCGCAACTCTACACAGCTTACCTACCTCAACTCACCCACTTGAACTGCCAAAGCCATCCGCTCCATAGGCAGCTTATGCCAGCCCATCACGAACAAGACACATTCTTGGGAAGCCGAGGCCAGCGCCTGCAACCCAATGATGACAACCCATCCCACGACATCACACAGGACCTTTCCTCATGATACCTTACCTTTCTCTCCAGGCCAGCAGCCACCACCCAGGCTGAAATGCTTCACTCGATCCACACCCCACTCCACGAAGTTCCACTTAGCGCCAACAGTGTGCCGGCAACTTCAGCAGAGGAGCTGACAGGGGCAGCAATGAGGCCTAAACCATCAGCCCCCTTCCGCCATCGCCCAACTCCAGCCCACGCCCGCCCACTGCTCCAGCCACACGGGGCAGTCAAGAACCTCACTGCACGAAACACAACAACAGAGAGGGCCACAGGCCTGGCCTGAGGCTCCAGGCTCCAACCAGGGAAGCTTGCTCATGTTGGCTTCCATAATCAACCTCGGAAGCGGCATGCACAAAGTGTGATCCTGTCCAAAAATCACCTCTCCAAGCTGCAAGCTTACTGGGTCTATACCAGAACACACTCCGACCCTGAAGACTAGCAGGAAAGCCTGCCCTCTTGCATTCCCTCAACTGCCTTTTAGCAGGGACCGGGGATTCATAGATGACCCAGCTTATGGGCAGACATGGTCGACCCTCAGACAGGAGCCCCTCCAATGCTGGAGCCCTTAGTGGGGTTTGCATGCCTGTCAGCAGGGGACGTTGGCCCTCACTCCTAACTGTCCCATACTCCCGAGAGAGGAAACGTGCTGGACCTCACTTTCGATGAGGAGACGGTAGAGCGTTCTCACTCATTTTGTTCAGATTTTCCAAGGAATGCATACAAGGGTGTCATCATCGATCCAAGCACATGCTGGGACGCTGCAGAACACAAAAGGGAAGGCCGTGGGTCTCTGCAGAGGAGCCATGACCTGGAAGTACTCCAACTGCCTGGGGAATCCACAGTCCTCAGGCCACTCAGCAAGACCAACAATCAATCCACTCTTGCAACCATTGGGCCCATCTGTGGAAATCCTAATATCCAATGGCACATCTTAGTATGGGTGAATGCCTACCGTCCTGAGATATCCACAGCCTTGCACAGCAACGTGCACCCGCCCCACTTTGTCCAGTTCTCCTTAGCACATCCAGTCATCAGACAACGCGAAGGTCTTCTTCTCTTTGCCGACAGCCAGCCTTACTCTGCAACTGCACCTGAGAAGTGGACAGAAATCAGGCAGGTTTCTGAATTGCACAAGGGTCCTCAGAGAACATGATTTTTGGGAACACTTAACCTGGGCGTGAGCCTGGAACCTGCTTCCCAAGTCCCACTGTCCCTTACCGAAAACTGATTGTGTGTCTCACAGCACGACTGAAGGAAGTTACGCATGTACATTGCTCGGTGTGTGAGACGCTGTATGTGTGTATTCACACGTGTGGGCGTGTGTGACTGTGACTGCGCACGAGGATGCGTTTGTGGATACCTGTGGGTGCCGCTAAATACGCGTCTTGGTCTCTGGGTGTCCCTGTGGCCCTCTGCAGACGCTTCTAACAGTAAACGTCATAGTTTATACACAGCACCCTGGATGGACCCCCAACTAAAAGGAGAAAGACCCCTGTCAGCTTCATGAGGCCGCATGCGAACTTTGAACCCCAGGCTGTCAAAATAGGCCACAGACTCCCGCTCTCCCACAGCCACGCCTTCTGACCAAAGCACAAAGACTGGACGAGACCTCCCTCCCGGCCGTGGGTGTCACACCTATGTGGACCTGGAGATCCTGCCACCTACCACCACATCTGATGTGCCCTTGGGGTCACTCCCAGTGCTCCCGGAAGCAAGGTAACCTCCCATGGGCAGGCTGACACCGACCTGCAGTTGCCGACAGGCAAGATGCAGCCTGGCACTTCTCAAGGGGTTAACAGTCTTCGGCCCAAGTGCCTCATCTCGCCAACTAGACCAAATCACTTTCCATGACCCCGTGGGAATGCCCTCAATGGGAAGTGTTGGGCTTCAGCAACCATGACACAGGTTGGAACCCCACAGCGGAAATTAGGCCACCTTCCCGGCCACGTATAGGCAAGCTTCCAACTGGTAGGCTTTGCGGCCCTGACCACTGAGGAAACGCTCAAACGCTACACAGCCTCGGCCTAAGTGCCCTCCTCCTGCCTGCAGGGCGACTCGACTCTACTTGAAGCCACAGACATCATGTGAACACGGAGACACTGAACAGCAGGGAAGACACACCGCAAGCCTGTCTGCTTTGATGATGCCCACCCCACCCCACGCATCCTGGCAATTCTCCACTGCCACAGCGACACTACCGAGGCACTCACAGTGATCAAAGGCACTGTCCCTGAGGACCACAGACAGACTTTCAACGGAAAACCTTTGCCACACGAGGGGACCTGGAAACTTGAAAGGGCACAGTGGCTGTCCACGACAGTGCGCCTGGCGTCGCAACAGTGCCCCCACCTCTGTCCCCCCAACGGACTGCTCCAGGTAAACCTCTGGCTGTTCGCAAGCCGAGTCATGCACCCCCGGGAGAAGCATTTTCGCTTTGCACATTCACAAACAACAGAACGATTAGGCCAAAGGGGATGTTCGCATAACTAAACATCCTCCAATGAGGCCAGCAGAGACGCGTCACCATGTCAATCTTCTTTACATCTCGCAAGACACCCTTTGGGTGTCTTTCCTCTGGCAATGGGATTGCAACTCTACACAGGTTACCTACCTCACCTCATCCACTTGAACTGCCAAAGCCATCCCCTCCATAGGCAGCTGATGCCAGCCAGTCACGAACATGACACATCCTTGGAAAGCCGAGGCCAGCACCTGCAACCCAATTATGATAGCCTATTCCACGACATCACAAAGGACATGTCCTCATCTTCCCTTCCCTTCCTGTATGGGCCATCAGTCATCCACGCAGGTTTCAATTCAGCACTCATTCCTCTCCCCACTCCACGATGACCCACTTGGCATCAACACTGTGCCGGGAGTTAAAGTAGAGAAGCAAACAAGGGCAGCAGCGAGGCCTAATCCATCAGCCCCTTTCCGCCGATGCCCAACCGAGCTCACCCCCGCCCATTGCTCCAGCCTCACTAGGCACTCAAGAAGCTCACCGTGAAAAACGCAAGAACAGGGAGGGCCACAGGCCTGGCCTGAGGTTCCAGGCACCAACCAGGGACGCTTGCTCATTTTGGCTTCCAGAATCAACCCCCAAAATGGCATGCACGAAGCGTGATCCTGGCCAAAACTCACCTCCCAACTGCAAGCTAACTGGGCCTAGACCAGCACACACTCTGACTCTTAAGACCAGCAGGAGAGCCTGCCCCCTCGCATTCCCTCAACAGCCATTCAGCAGGGACCCGGGATTCACAGATAACACAGCTTATGTGCAGACACGGTCAACCCTCAGACAGGAGCCCCTCCAATACTGGAGTCCTTGGTGGTGTTTGCATGCATGTCAGCGGAAGACGCTGGCCCTCATTCCTAACTGTCCTCTCCCCCTGAGAGAGGAAACGTGCTGAACCTCAGTTTCGATGACGAGACGGTAGAGTGTTCTCACTCATTTGGCTCAGATTTTCCAAGGAATGCATGCAAGGGTGTCATCATCAATCCAAGCACATGCTGGGACGCTGCAGAACACAACCGGAGTCTGCGCGGGACTCTGTACAGGAGCCATGAGCCTGGGCTACCCCAAAAGCCTGGAGAATCCACAGCCCTCAGGCCACTCAGCAAGGGGAACAATCAATCCACTCTTGCAGCCATTGGGCCCATCTGAGGAAAACCTAATATCTAATGGCACATCATGGGGTGCTTGAATACCTACCACCCTGAGTTATCCACGACCACGCTCGGGGACGTGGGCCCGCCTCACTTTTTCCACTTCTTCTTAGCACCTCCAGTCATCAGAGCACACGAAGGTCTTCTTGTTTGTGCCGACGGCCAGCCTTTCCCAGCAACTGCACCTGAGAAGTGGACAGAAATCACCGAGGCTTCATAAGTGGACCGGTGTCCTCACAGGACATGATCCATAAAAACATTTACCTGGCCTTGAGCTCTGAAACTGCTTCCCAAGGACCTCTAACCCTCACCGAGAATTGACTGCATGTCTGATAGTACGACTGCAGGAAGTTACGCACATATGTTGGCCGGTGTCTGAGAGGCTGTATGTGTGTGTTCACACGTGTGGGCGTGTGTGACTGTGACTGCGCATGCGGACATGCTTGTGGGTTCCTCTGTGTGCCGCTGCATACGCGTCTTGGTCTCTGTGTGTCCCTATGGCCCTGTGAAGAGGAGTCCAACAATAAAAGAAATAGTTTATACACAGCACCCTGGTTAGACCCCTAACTGAAAGGAGAAAGAATCCTGTCAGCTTTAAGAGGCCGCAGACACACTTTGACCCCCAGGGGCTGTTGAAATAGTCCACGGACTCCCGCTCTCCTACAGCCACGCCTTCTGACCAAAACACAAAGCCTTGATGAGACCTGCCTCGGGGCCTTGGCTGTGACATCGACATGCACCTCGAGACTCTGTCAGCTACCAGTATATCTGATGGGCATTTGGGGTCACTCGCAGCACTTCCGGAAGCAAGGGAACTCCCATGGTCGGGCCGACACCGATCGGCAGCTGTCTACTGCCAAGATGCAGTCTGAAAACACTCAAGGGGCTAACGAACGTGGGCCCACGTGCCACTTCTCGCCAACTAGGCCTAATCACTTTCCATTGACCCGTGGGAATGCCCACCACAGGAAGTGGTGGGCTTCAGCCACCATGACCCATGTCGGATCCCCATGGCGGAAACTAGTCCACATTCCCAGCCACGTCTCAGGCAGCTCCCATCTTCAATGTTCGTGGCCCTGACCCCTAAGGAAACGCTCAAACCCTTGAAAGCCTCGTCCTACATGCCCTCCTCCAGCCCACAGGGCGACACGACCCTACTGGAAACCACAAACATCTTCAGAACACGGGAACACTGAACACCAGGGAAGACAGACCGCAAGCCTGTCTCCTTCGTTGATGCTGATCCCACACCATGCATCCTGGAAATTCTCCACTGCCACAGTGACACTACCGAGTAACTCACAGTGATCAAAGGCATGGTCCCCGAGGACCACAGACAGACTTTCAAAGGAAGACCTCTGCCATGCGAGGGAACTTGGAAGCCTGAAAGGGAACAGTGGCTGGCCACGGCAGCACAGCAGGCATGGCAATGGGGCCCCCATCTCTGCCCCACCAATGGACTGCTCCAGATAAACCTCTGGCTGTTCGAAAGGCCTGCGTGCTACACCGGCCGGTTGCGTCATTCCCCCACGGGACAAACACTTTCACTTTACACATTGCCAAACAAGGGAACAAAGCGGCCAAAGGGGATGTTCGCATAACTCAACTACCTGCAAGGAGGCCGGCACAGACGCCTCACCATGTCGATCTTCTCTACTTCCCGCAAGACACCCTTTGGGTGTCATTACTCGGGCAACGGGATCGCAACTCTACACAGCTTACCAACCTCAACTCACCCACTTGAACTGCCAAAGCCATCCGCTCCATAGGCAGCTTATGCCAGCCCATCACGAACAAGACACATTCTTGGGAAGCCGAGGCCAGCGCCTGCAACCCAATGATGACAACCCATCCCACGACATCACACAGGACCTTTCCTCATGATACCTTACCTTTCTCTCCAGGCCAGCAGCCACCACCCAGGCTGAAATGCTTCACTCGATCCACACCCCACTCCACGAAGTTCCACTTAGCGCCAACAGTGTGCCGGCAACTTCAGCAGAGGAGCTGACAGGGGCAGCAATGAGGCCTAAACCATCAGCCCCCTTCCGCCATCGCCCAACTCCAGCCCACGCCCGCCCACTGCTCCAGCCACACGGGGCAGTCAAGAACCTCACTGCACGAAACACAACAACAGAGAGGGCCACAGGCCTGGCCTGAGGCTCCAGGCTCCAACCAGGGAAGCTTGCTCATGTTGGCTTCCATAATCAACCTCGGAAGCGGCATGCACAAAGTGTGATCCTGTCCAAAAATCACCTCTCCAAGCTGCAAGCTTACTGGGTCTATACCAGAACACACTCCGACCCTGAAGACTAGCAGGAAAGCCTGCCCTCTTGCATTCCCTCAACTGCCTTTTAGCAGTTACCGGGGATTCATAGATGACCCAGCTTATGGGCAGACATGGTCGACCCTCAGACAGGAGCCCCTCCAATGCTGGAGCCCTTAGTGGGGTTTGCATGCCTGTCAGCAGGGGACGTTGGCCCTCACTCCTAACTGTCCCATACTCCCGAGAGAGGAAACGTGCTGGACCTCACTTTCGATGAGGAGACGGTAGAGCGTTCTCACTCATTTTGTTCAGATTTTCCAAGGAATGCATACAAGGGTGTCATCATCGATCCAAGCACATGCTGGGACGCTGCAGAACACAAAAGGGAAGGCCGTGGGTCTCTGCAGAGGAGCCATGACCTGGAAGTACTCCAACTGCCTGGGGAATCCACAGTCCTCAGGCCACTCAGCAAGACCAACAATCAATCCACTCTTGCAACCATTGGGCCCATCTGTGGAAATCCTAATATCCAATGGCACATCTTAGTATGGGTGAATGCCTACCGTCCTGAGATATCCACAGCCTTGCACAGCAACGTGCACCCGCCCCACTTTGTCCAGTTCTCCTTAGCACATCCAGTCATCAGACAACGCGAAGGTCTTCTTCTCTTTGCCGACAGCCAGCCTTACTCTGCAACTGCACCTGAGAAGTGGACAGAAATCAGGCAGGTTTCTGAATTGCACAAGGGTCCTCAGAGAACATGATTTTTGGGAACACTTAACCTGGGCGTGAGCCTGGAACCTGCTTCCCAAGTCCCACTGTCCCTTACCGAAAACTGATTGTGTGTCTCACAGCACGACTGAAGGAAGTTACGCATGTACATTGCTCGGTGTGTGAGACGCTGTATGTGTGTATTCACACGTGTGGGCATGTGTGACTGTGACTGCGCACGAGGATGCGTTTGTGGATACCTGTGGGTGCCGCTAAATACGCGTCTTGGTCTCTGGGTGTCCCTGTGGCCCTCTGCAGACGCTTCTAACAGTAAACGTCATAGTTTATACACAGCACCCTGGATGGACCCCCAACTAAAAGGAGAAAGACCCCTGTCAGCTTCATGAGGCCGCATGCGAACTTTGAACCCCAGGCTGTCAAAATAGGCCACAGACTCCCGCTCTCCCACAGCCACGCCTTCTGACCAAAGCACAAAGACTGGACGAGACCTCCCTCCCGGCCGTGGGTGTCACACCTATGTGGACCTGGAGATCCTGCCACCTACCACCACATCTGATGTGCCCTTGGGGTCACTCCCAGTGCTCCCGGAAGCAAGGTAACCTCCCATGGGCAGGCTGACACCGACCTGCAGTTGCCGACAGGCAAGATGCAGCCTGGCACTTCTCAAGGGGTTAACAGTCTTCGGCCCAAGTGCCTCATCTCGCCAACTAGACCAAATCACTTTCCATGACCCCGTGGGAATGCCCTCAATGGGAAGTGTTGGGCTTCAGCAACCATGACACAGGTTGGAACCCCACAGCGGAAATTAGGCCACCTTCCCGGCCACGTATAGGCAAGCTTCCAACTGGTAGGCTTTGCGGCCCTGACCACTGAGGAAACGCTCAAACGCTACACAGCCTCGGCCTAAGTGCCCTCCTCCTGCCTGCAGGGCGACTCGACTCTACTTGAAGCCACAGACATCATGTGAACACGGAGACACTGAACAGCAGGGAAGACACACCGCAAGCCTGTCTGCTTTGATGATGCCCACCCCACCCCACGCATCCTGGCAATTCTCCACTGCCACAGCGACACTACCGAGGCACTCACAGTGATCAAAGGCACTGTCCCTGAGGACCACAGACAGACTTTCAACGGAAAACCTTTGCCACACGAGGGGACCTGGAAACTTGAAAGGGCACAGTGGCTGTCCACGACAGTGCGCCTGGCGTCGCAACAGTGCCCCCACCTCTGTCCCCCCAACGGACTGCTCCAGGTAAACCTCTGGCTGTTCGCAAGCCGAGTCATGCACCCCCGGGAGAAGCATTTTCGCTTTGCACATTCACAAACAACAGAACGATTAGGCCAAAGGGGATGTTCGCATAACTAAACATCCTCCAATGAGGCCAGCAGAGACGCGTCACCATGTCAATCTTCTTTACATCTCGCAAGACACCCTTTGGGTGTCTTTCCTCTGGCAATGGGATTCCAACTCTACACAGGTTACCTACCTCACCTCATCCACTTGAACTGCCAAAGCCATCCCCTCCATAGGCAGCTGATGCCAGCCAGTCACGAACATGACACATCCTTGGAAAGCCGAGGCCAGCACCTGCAACCCAATTATGATAGCCTATTCCACGACATCACAAAGGACATGTCCTCATCTTCCCTTCCCTTCCTGTACGGGCCATCAGTCATCCACGCAGGTTTCAATTCAGCACTCATTCCTCTCCCCACTCCACGATGACCCACTTGGCATCAACACTGTGCCGGGAGTTAAAGTAGAGAAGCAAACAAGGGCAGCAGCGAGGCCTAATCCATCAGCCCCTTTCCGCCGATGCCCAACCGAGCTCACCCCCGCCCATTGCTCCAGCCTCACTAGGCACTCAAGAAGCTCACCGTGAAAAACGCAAGAACAGGGAGGGCCACAGGCCTGGCCTGAGGTTCCAGGCACCAACCAGGGACGCTTGCTCATTTTGGCTTCCAGAATCAACCCCCAAAATGGCATGCACGAAGCGTGATCCTGGCCAAAACTCACCTCCCAACTGCAAGCTAACTGGGCCTAGACCAGCACACACTCTGACTCTTAAGACCAGCAGGAGAGCCTGCCCCCTCGCATTCCCTCAACAGCCATTCATCAGGGACCCGGGATTCACAGATAACACAGCTTATGTGCAGACACGGTCAACCCTCAGACAGGAGCCCCTCCAATACTGGAGTCCTTGGTGGTGTTTGCATGCATGTCAGCGGAAGACGCTGGCCCTCATTCCTAACTGTCCTCTCCCCCTGAGAGAGGAAACGTGCTGAACCTCAGTTTCGATGACGAGACGGTAGAGTGTTCTCACTCATTTGGCTCAGATTTTCCAAGGAATGCATGCAAGGGTGTCATCATCAATCCAAGCACATGCTGGGACGCTGCAGAACACAACCGGAGTCTGCGCGGGACTCTGTACAGGAGCCATGAGCCTGGGCTACCCCAAAAGCCTGGAGAATCCACAGCCCTCAGGCCACTCAGCAAGGGGAACAATCAATCCACTCTTGCAGCCATTGGGCCCATCTGAGGAAAACCTAATATCTAATGGCACATCATGGGGTGCTTGAATACCTACCACCCTGAGTTATCCACGACCACGCTCGGGGACGTGGGCCCGCCTCACTTTTTCCACTTCTTCTTAGCACCTCCAGTCATCAGAGCACACGAAGGTCTTCTTGTTTGTGCCGACGGCCAGCCTTTCCCAGCAACTGCACCTGAGAAGTGGACAGAAATCACCGAGGCTTCATAAGTGGACCGGTGTCCTCACAGGACATGATCCATAAAAACATTTACCTGGCCTTGAGCTCTGAAACTGCTTCCCAAGGACCTCTAACCCTCACCGAGAATTGACTGCATGTCTGATAGTACGACTGCAGGAAGTTACGCACATATGTTGGCCGGTGTCTGAGAGGCTGTATGTGTGTGTTCACACGTGTGGGCGTGTGTGACTGTGACTGCGCATGCGGACATGCTTGTGGGTTCCTCTGTGTGCCGCTGCATACGCGTCTTGGTCTCTGTGTGTCCCTATGGCCCTGTGAAGAGGAGTCCAACAATAAAAGAAATAGTTTATACACAGCACCCTGGTTAGACCCCTAACTGAAAGGAGAAAGAATCCTGTCAGCTTTAAGAGGCCGCAGACACACTTTGACCCCCAGGGGCTGTTGAAATAGTCCACGGACTCCCGCTCTCCTACAGCCACGCCTTCTGACCAAAACACAAAGCCTTGATGAGACCTGCCTCGGGGCCTTGGCTGTGACATCGACATGCACCTCGAGACTCTGTCAGCTACCAGTATATCTGATGGGCATTTGGGGTCACTCGCAGCACTTCCGGAAGCAAGGGAACTCCCATGGTCGGGCCGACACCGATCGGCAGCTGTCTACTGCCAAGATGCAGTCTGAAAACACTCAAGGGGCTAACGAACGTGGGCCCACGTGCCACTTCTCGCCAACTAGGCCTAATCACTTTCCATTGACCCGTGGGAATGCCCACCACAGGAAGTGGTGGGCTTCAGCCACCATGACCCATGTCGGATCCCCATGGCGGAAACTAGTCCACATTCCCAGCCACGTCTCAGGCAGCTCCCATCTTCAATGTTCGTGGCCCTGACCCCTAAGGAAACGCTCAAACCCTTGAAAGCCTCGTCCTACATGCCCTCCTCCAGCCCACAGGGCGACACGACCCTACTGGAAACCACAAACATCTTCAGAACACGGGAACACTGAACACCAGGGAAGACAGACCGCAAGCCTGTCTCCTTCGTTGATGCTGATCCCACACCATGCATCCTGGAAATTCTCCACTGCCACAGTGACACTACCGAGTAACTCACAGTGATCAAAGGCATGGTCCCCGAGGACCACAGACAGACTTTCAAAGGAAGACCTCTGTCATGCGAGGGAACTTGGAAGCCTGAAAGGGAACAGTGGCTGGCCACGGCAGCACAGCAGGCATGGCAATGGGGCCCCCATCTCTGCCCCACCAATGGACTGCTCCAGATAAACCTCTGGCTGTTCGAAAGGCCTGCGTGCTACACCGGCCGGTTGCGTCATTCCCCCACGGGACAAACACTTTCACTTTACACATTGCCAAACAAGGGAACAAAGCGGCCAAAGGGGATGTTCGCATAACTCAACTACCTGCAAGGAGGCCGGCACAGACGCCTCACCATGTCGATCTTCTCTACTTCCCGCAAGACACCCTTTGGGTGTCATTACTCGGGCAACGGGATCGCAACTCTACACAGCTTACCAACCTCAACTCACCCACTTGAACTGCCAAAGCCATCCGCTCCATAGGCAGCTTATGCCAGCCCATCACGAACAAGACACATTCTTGGGAAGCCGAGGCCAGCGCCTGCAACCCAATGATGACAACCCATCCCACGACATCACACAGGACCTTTCCTCATGATACCTTACCTTTCTCTCCAGGCCAGCAGCCACCACCCAGGCTGAAATGCTTCACTCGATCCACACCCCACTCCACGAAGTTCCACTTAGCGCCAACAGTGTGCCGGCAACTTCAGCAGAGGAGCTGACAGGGGCAGCAATGAGGCCTAAACCATCAGCCCCCTTCCGCCATCGCCCAACTCCAGCCCACGCCCGCCCACTGCTCCAGCCACACGGGGCAGTCAAGAACCTCACTGCACGAAACACAACAACACAGAGGGCCACAGGCCTGGCCTGAGGCTCCAGGCTCCAACCAGGGAAGCTTGCTCATGTTGGCTTCCTTAATCAACCTCGGAAGCGGCATGCACAAAGTGTGATCCTGTCCAAAAATCACCTCTCCAAGCTGCAAGCTTACTGGGTCTATACCAGAACACACTCCGACCCTGAAGACTAGCAGGAAAGCCTGCCCTCTTGCATTCCCTCAACGGCATTTTAGCAGGGACCGGGGATTCATAGATGACCCAGCTTATGGGCAGACATGGTCGACCCTCAGACAGGAGCCCCTCCAATGCTGGAGCCCTTAGTGGGGTTTGCATGCCTGTCAGCAGGGGACGTTGGCCCTCACTCCTAACTGTCCCATACTCCCGAGACAGGAAACGTGCTGGACCTCAGTTTCGATGAGGAGACGGTAGAGCGTTCTCACTCATTTTGTTCAGATTTTCCAAGGAATGCATACAAGGGTGTCATCATCGATCCAAGCACATGCTGGGACGCTGCAGAACACAAAAGGGAAGGCCGTGGGTCTCTGCAGAGGAGCCATGACCTGGAAGTACTCCAACTGCCTGGGGAATCCACAGTCCTCAGGCCACTCAGCAAGACCAACAATCAATCCACTCTTGCAACCATTGGGCCCATCTGTGGAAATCCTAATATCCAATGGCACATCTTAGTATGGGTGAATGCCTACCGTCCTGAGATATCCACAGCCTTGCTCGGCAACGTGCACCCGCCCCACTTTGTCCAGTTCTCCTTAGCACATCCAGTCATCAGACAACGCGAAGGTCTTCTTCTCTTTGCCGACAGCCAGCCTTACTCTGCAACTGCACCTGAGAAGTGGACAGAAATCAGGCAGGTTTCTGAATTGCACAAGGGTCCTCAGAGAACATGATTTTTGGGAACACTTAACCTGGGCGTGAGCCTGGAACCTGCTTCTCAAGTACCACTGTCCCTTACCGAAAACTGATTGTGTGTCTCACAGCACGACTGAAGGAAGTTACGTACGTACATTGCTCGGTGTGTGAGACGCTGTATGTGTGTATTCACACGTGTGGGCGTGTGTGACTGTGACTGCGCACGAGGATGCGTTTGTGGATACCTGTGGGTGCCGCTAAATACGCGTCTTGGTCTCTGGGTGTCCCTGTGGCCCTCTGCAGACGCTTCTAACAGTAAACGTCATAGTTTATACACAGCACCCTGGTTGGACCCCCAACTGAAAGGAGAAAGACCCCTGTCAGCTTTATGAGGCCGCATGCGAACTTTGAACCCCAGGCTGTCAAAATAGGCCACAGACTCCCGCTCTCCCACAGCCACGCCTTCTGACCAAAGCACAAAGACTGGACGAGACCTCCCTCCCGGCCGTGGGTGTCACACCTATGTGGACCTGGAGATCCTGCCACCTACCACCACATCTGATGTGCCCTTGGGGTCACTCCCAGTGCTCCCGGAAGCAAGGTAACCTCCCATGGGCAGGCTGACACCGACCTGCAGTTGCCGACAGGCAAGATGCAGCCTGGCACTTCTCAAGGGGTTAACGGACTTCGGCCCAAGTGTCTCATCTCGCCACCTAGACCAAATCACTTCCCATGACCCCGTGGGAATGCCCTCAATGGGAAGTGTTGGGCTTCAGCAACCATGACACAGGTTGGAACCCCACAGCGGAAATTAGGCCACCTTCCCGGACACGTATAGGCAAGCTTCCAACTGGTAGGCTTTGCGGCCCTGACCACTGAGGAAACGCTCAAACGCTACACAGCCTCGTCCTAAGTGCCCTCCTCCTGCCTGCAGGGAGACTCGACTCTACTTGAAGCCACAGACATCATGTGAACACGGAGACACTGAACAGCAGGGAAGACACACCGCAAGCCTGTCTGCTTTGATGACGCCCACCCCACCCCATGCATCCTGGCAATTCTCCACTGCCACAGCGACACTACCGAGGCACTCACAGTGATCAAAGGCACTGTCCCCGACGACCACAGACAGACTTTCAACGGAAAACCTTTGCCACACGAGGGGACCTGGAAACTTGAAAGGGCACAGTGGCTGTCCACGACAGTGCGCCTGGCGTCGCAACAGTGCCCCCACCTCTGTCCCCACAAGGGACTGCTCCAGGTAAACCTCTGGCTGTTCGCAAGCCGAGTCATGCCCCCCCGGGAGAAGCACTTTCGCTTTACACATTCCCAAACAAGGTAACAAAGAGGCCAAAGGGGATGTTCGCATAACTAAACATCCTCCAAGGAGGCCAGCAGAGACGCGTCACCATGTCAATCTTCTTTACGTCTCTCAAGACACCCTTTGGGTGTCTTTCCTCTGGCAAAGGGATTCCAACTCTACACAGGTTACCTACCTCACCTCATCCACTTGAACTGCCAAAGCCTTCCCCTCCATAGGCAGCTGATGCCAGCCAATCACGAACATGACACATCCTTGGGAAGCCGAGGCCAGCACCTGCAACCCAATTATGATAGCCTATTCCACGACATCACAAAGGACATGTCCTCATCTTCCCTTCCCTTCCTGTACGGGCCATCAGTGATCCACGCAGGTTTAAATTCAGCACTCATTCCTCTCCCCACTCCACGATGACCCACTTGGCATCAACACTGTGCCGGGAGTTAAAGTAGAGAAGCAAACAAGGGCAGCAGCGAGGCCTAATCCATCAGCCCCTTTCCGCCGATGCCCAACCGAGCTCACCCCTGCCCATTGCTCCAGCCTCACTAGGCACTCAAGAAGCTCACCGTGAAAAACGCAAGAACAGGGAGGGCCACAGGCCTGGCCTGAGGTTCCAGGCACCAACCAGGGACGCTTGCTCATCTTGGCTTCCAGAATCAACCCCCAAAATGGCATGCACGAAGCGTGATCCTGGCCAAAACTCACCTCCCAACTGCAAGCTAACTGGGCCTAGACCAGCACACACTCTGACTCTTAAGACCAGCAGGAGAGCCTGCCCCTTCGCATTCCCTCAACAGCCATTCAGCAGGGACCTGGGATTCACAGATAACACAGCTTATGTGCAGACACGGTCAACCCTCAGACAAGAGCCCCTCCAATACTGGAGTCCTTGGTGGTGTTTGCATGCATGTCAGCGGAAGACGCTGGCCCTCATTCCTAACTGTCCTCTCCCCCTGAGAGAGGAAACGTGCTGAACCTCAGTTTCGATGACGAGACGGTAGAGTGTTCTCACTCATTTGGCTCAGATTTTCCAAGGAATGCATGCAAGGGTGTCATCATCAATCCAAGCACATGCTGGGACGCTGCAGAACACAACCGGAGTCTGCGCGGGACTCTGTACAGGAGCCATGAGCCTGGGCTACCCCAAAAGCCTGGAGAATCCACAGCCCTCAGGCCACTCAGCAAGGGGAACAATCAATCCACTCTTGCAGCCATTGGGCCCGTCTGAGGAAAACCTAATATCTAACGGCACATCTTGGGGTGCTTGAATACCTACCATCCTGAGTTATCCACGACCACGCTCGGGGACATGGGCCCGCCTCACTTTTTCCAGTTCTTCTTAGCACCTCCAGTCATCAGAGCACACGAAGGTCTTCTTGTTTGTGCCGACGGCCAGCCTTTCCCAGCAACTGCACCTGAGAAGTGGACAGAAATCACCGAGGCTTCATAAGTGGACCGGTGTCCTCACAGGACATGATCCATAAAATCAGTTACCTGGCCTTGAGCTCTGAAACTGCTTCCCAAGGACCTCTAACCCTTACCGAGAATTGACTGCATGTCTGATAGTACGACTGCAGGAAGTTACGCACATATGTTGGCCGGTGTCTGAGAGGCTGTATGTGTGTGTTCACACGTGTGGGCGTGTGTGACTGTGACTGCGCATGCGGACATGCTTGTGGGTTCCTCTGTGTGCCGCTGCATACGCGTCTTGGTCTCTGTGTGTCCCTATGGCCCTGTGAAGAGGAGTCCAACAATAAAAGAAATAGTTTATACACAGCACCCTGGTTAGACCCCTAACTGAAAGGAGAAAGAATCCTGTCAGCTTTAAGAGGCCGCAGACACACTTTGACCCCCAGGGGCTGTTGAAATAGTCCACGGACTCCCGCTCTCCTACAGCCACGCCTTCTGACCAAAACACAAAGCCTCGACGAGACCTGCCTCCGGGCCTTGGCTGTGACATCGACATGCACCTCGAGACTCTGTCAGCTACCAGTATATCTGATGGGCATTTGGGGTCACTCGCAGCACTTCCGGAAGCAAGGGAACTCCCATGGTCGGGCCGACACCGACCGGCAGCTGTCTACTGCCAAGATGCAGTCTGAAAACACTCAAGGGGCTAACGAACGTGGGCCCACGTGCCACTTCTCGCCAACTAGGCCTAATCACTTTCCATTGACCCGTGGGAATGCCCACCACAGGAAGTGGTGGGCTTCAGCCACCATGACCCATGTCGGATCCCCACGGCGGAAACTAGTCCACATTCCCAGCCACGTCTCAGGCAGCTCCCATCTTGAATGTTCGCGGCCCTGACCCCTAAGGAAACGCTCAAACCCTTGAAAGCCTCGTCCTACATGCCCTCCTCCAGCCCACAGGGCGACACGACCCTACTGGAAACCACAAACATCTTCAGAACACGGGAACACTGAACACCAGGGAAGACAGACCGCAAGCCTGTCTCCTTCGTTGATGCTGATCCCACACCATGCATCCTGGAAATTCTCCACTGCCACAGTGACACTACCGAGTAACTCACAGTGATCAAAGGCATGGTCCCCGAGGACCACAGACAGACTTTCAATGGATGACCTCTGCCATGCGAGGGAACTTGGAAGCCTGAAAGGGAACAGTGGCTGGCCACGGCAGCACAGCAGGCATGGCAATGGGGCCCCCATCTCGGCCCCACCAATGGACTGCTCCAGATAAACCTCTGGCTGTTCGAAAGGCCTGCGTGCTACACCGGCCGGTCGCGTCATTCCCCCACGGCCGGTCGCGTCATTCCCCCACGGGAGAAACACTTTCGCTTTACACATTGCCAAACAAGGGAACAAAGCGGCCAAAGGGGATGTTCGCATAACTCAACTACCTGCAAGGAGGCCGGCACAGACGCCTCACCATGTCGATCTTCTCTACTTCCCGCAAGACACCCTTTGGGTGTCATTCCTCGGGCAACGGGATCGCAACTCTACACAGCTTACCTACCTCAACTCACCCACTTGAACTGCCAAAGCCATCCGCTCCATAGGCAGCTTATGCCAGCCCATCACGAACAAGACACAGTCGTGGGAAGCCGAGGCCAGCGCCTGCAACCCAATGATGACAACCCATCCCACGACATCACACAGGACCTTTCCTCATGATACCTTACCTTTCTCTCCAGGCCAGCAGCCACCAGCCAGGCTGAAATGCTTCACTCGATCCACACCCCACTCCACGAAGATCCACTTAGCGCCAACAGTGTGCCGGCAACTTCAGCAGAGGAGCTGACAGGGGCAGCACTGAGGCCTAAACCATCAGCCCCCTTCCGCCATCGCCCAACTCCAGCCCACGCCCGCCCACTGCTCCAGCCACACGGGGCAGTCAAGAACCTCACTGCACGAAACACAACAACACAGAGGGCCACAGGCCTGGCCTGAGGCTCCAGGCTCCAACCAGGGAAGCTTGCTCATTTTGGCTTCCATAATCAACCTCGGAAGCAGCATGCACAAAGTGTGATCCTGTCCAAAAATCACCTCTCCAAGCTGCAAGCTTACTGGGTCTATACCAGAACACACTCCGACCCTGAAGACTAGCAGGAAAGCCTGCCCTCTTGCATTCCCTCAACGGCCTTTTAGCAGGGACCGGGGATTCATAGATGACCCAGCTTATGGGCAGACATGGTCGACCCTCAGACAGGAGCCCCTCCAATGCTGGAGCCCTTAGTGGGCTTTGCATGCCTGTCAGCAGGGGACGTTGGCCCTCACTCCTAACTGTCCCATACTCCCGAGACAGGAAACGTGCTGGACCTCAGTTTCGATGAGGAGACGGTAGAGCGTTCTCACTCATTTTGTTCAGATTTTCCAAGGAATGCATACAAGGGTGTCATCATCGATCCAAGCACATGCTGGGACGCTGCAGAACACAAAAGGGAAGGCCTTGGGTCTCTGCAGAGGAGCCATGACCTGGAAGTACTCCAACTGCCTGGGGAATCCACAGTCCTCAGGCCACTCAGCAAGACCAACAATCAATCCACCCTTGCAACCATTGGGCCCATCTGTGGAAATCCTAATATCCAATGGCACATCTTAGTATGGGTGAATGCCTGCCGTCCTGAGATATCCACAGCCTTACTCGGCAACGTGCACCCGCCCCACTTTGTCCAGTACTCCTTAGCATATCCAGTCATCAGACAACGCGAAGGTCTTCTTCTCTTTGCCGACAGCCAGCCTTACTCTGCAACTGCACCTGAGAAGTGGACAGAAATCAGGCAGGTTTCTGAATTGCACAAGGGTCCTCAGAGAACATGATTTTTGTGAACACTTAACCTGGGCGTGAGCCTGGAACCTGCTTCCCAAGTACCACTATCCCTTACCGAAAACTGACTGTGTGTCTCACAGCACGACTGAAGGAAGTTACGCACGTACATTGCTCGGTGTGTGAGACGCTGTATGTGTGTATTCACACGTGTGGGCGAGTGTGACTGTGACTGCGCACGAGGATGCGTTTGTGGATACCTGTGTGTGCCGCTAAACACGCGTCTTGGTCTCTGGGTGTCCCTGTGGCCCTCTGCAGACGCCTCTAACAGTAACCGTCATAGTTTATACACAGCACCCTGGTTGGACCCCCAACTGAAAGGAGAAAGACCCCTGTCAGCTTCATGAGGCCACATGCGAACTTTGAACCCCAGGCTGTCAAAATAGGCCACAGACTCCCGCTCTCCCACAGCCACGCCTTCTGACCAAAGCACAAAGACTGGACGAGACCTCCCTCCCGGCCGTGGGTGTCACACCTATGTGGACCTGGAGATCCTGCCACCTACCACCACATCTGATGTGCCCTTGGGGTCACTCCCAGTGCTCCCGGAAGCAAGGTAACCTCCCATGGGCAGGCTGACACCGACCTGCAGTTGCCGACAGGCAAGATGCAGCCTGGCACTTCTCAAGGGGTTAACGGACTGCGGCCCAAGTGTCTCATCTCGCCACCTAGACCAAATCACTTCCCATGACCCCGTGGGAATGCCCTCAATGGGAAGTGTTGGGCTTCAGCAACCATGACACAGGTTGGAACCCCACAGCGGAAATTAGGCCACCTTCCCGGACACGTATAGGCAAGCTTCCAACTGGTAGGCTTTGCGGCCCTGACCACTGAGGAAACGCTCAAACGCTACACAGCCTCGTCCTAAGTGCCCTCCTCCTGCCTGCAGGGCGACTCGACTCTACTTGAAGCCACAGACATCATGTGAACACGGAGACACTGAACAGCAGGGAAGACACACCGCAAGCCTGTCTGCTTTGATGACGCCCACCCCACCCCATGCATCCTGGCAATTCTCCACTGCCACAGCGACACTACCGAGGCACTCACAGTGATCAAAGGCACTGTCCCCGACGACCACAGACAGACTTTCAACGGAAAACCTTTGCCACACGAGGGGACCTGGAAACTTGAAAGGGCACAGTGGCTGTCCACGACAGTGCGCCTGGCGTCGCAACAGTGCCCCCACCTCTGTCCCCACAAGGGACTGCTCCAGGTAAACCTCTGGCTGTTCGCAAGCCGAGTCATGCCCCCCCGGGAGAAGCACTTTCGCTTTACACATTCCCAAACAAGGTAACAAAGAGGCCAAAGGGGATGTTCGCATAACTAAACATCCTCCAAGGAGGCCAGCAGAGACGCGTCACCATGTCAATCTTCTTTACGTCTCTCAAGACACCCTTTGGGTGTCTTTCCTCTGGCAATGGGATTCCAACTCTACACAGGTTACCTACCTCACCTCATCCACTTGAACTGCCAAAGCCTTCCCCTCCATAGGCAGCTGATGCCAGCCAATCACGAACATGACACATCCTTGGGAAGCCGAGGCCAGCACCTGCAACCCAATTATGATAGCCTATTCCACGACATCACAAAGGACATGTCCTCATCTTCCCTTCCCTTCCTGTACGGGCCATCAGTGATCCACGCAGGTTTCAATTCAGCACTCATTCCTCTCCCCACTCCACGATGGCCCACTTGGCATCAACACTGTGCCGGGAGTTAAAGTAGAGAAGCAAACAAGGGCAGCAGCGAGGCCTAATCCATCAGCCCCTTTCCGCCGATGCCCAACCGAGCTCACCCCCGCCCATTGCTCCAGCCTCACTAGGCACTCAAGAAGCTCACCGTGAAAAACGCAAGAACAGGGAGGGCCACAGGCCTGGCCTGAGGTTCCAGGCACCAACCAGGGACGCTTGCTCATCTTGGCTTCCAGAATCAACCCCCAAAATGGCATGCACGAAGCGTGATCCTGGCCAAAACTCACCTCCCAACTGCAAGCTAACTGGGCCTAGACCAGCACACACTCTGACTCTTAAGACCAGCAGGAGAGCCTGCCCCCTCGCATTCCCTCAACAGCCATTCAGCAGGGACCCGGGATTCACAGATAACACAGCTTATGTGCAGACACGGTCAACCCTCAGACAGGAGCCCCTCCAATACTGGAGTCCTTGGTGGTGTTTGCATGCATGTCAGCGGAAGACGCTGGCCCTCATTCCTAACTGTCCTCTCCCCCTGAGAGAGGAAACGTGCTGAACCTCAGTTTCGATGACGAGACGGTAGAGTGTTCTCACTCATTTGGCTCAGATTTTCCAAGGAATGCATGCAAGGGTGTCATCATCAATCCAAGCACATGCTGGGACGCTGCAGAACACAACCGGAGTCTGCGCGGGACTCTGTACAGGAGCCATGAGCCTGGGCTACCCCAAAAGCCTGGAGAATCCACAGCCCTCAGGCCACTCAGCAAGGGGAACAATCAATCCACTCTTGCAGCCATTGGGCCCGTCTGAGGAAAACCTAATATCTAACGGCACATCTTGGGGTGCTTGAATACCTACCATCCTGAGTTATCCACGACCACGCTCGGGGACATGGGCCCGCCTCACTTTTTCCAGTTCTTCTTAGCACCTCCAGTCATCAGAGCACACGAAGGTCTTCTTGTTTGTGCCGACGGCCAGCCTTTCCCAGCAACTGCACCTGAGAAGTGGACAGAAATCACCGAGGCTTCATAAGTGGACCGGTGTCCTCACAGGACATGATCCATAAAAACAGTTACCTGGCCTTGAGCTCTGAAACTGCTTCCCAAGGACCTCTAACCCTTACCGAGAATTGACTGCATGTCTGATAGTACGACTGCAGGAAGTTACGCACATATGTTGGCCGGTGTCTGAGAGGCTGTATGTGTGTGTTCACACGTGTGGGCGTGTGTGACTGTGACTGCGCATGCGGACATGCTTGTGGGTTCCTCTGTGTGCCGCTGCATACGCGTCTTGGTCTCTGTGTGTCCCTATGGCCCTGTGAAGAGGAGTCCAACAATAAAAGAAATAGTTTATACACAGCACCCTGGTTAGACCCCTAACTGAAAGGAGAAAGAATCCTGTCAGCTTTAAGAGGCCGCAGACACACTTTGACCCCCAGGGGCTGTTGAAATAGTCCACGGACTCCCGCTCTCCTACAGCCACGCCTTCTGACCAAAACACAAAGCCTCGACGAGACCTGCCTCCGGGCCTTGGCTGTGACATCGACATGCACCTCGAGACTCTGTCAGCTACCAGTATATCTGATGGGCATTTGGGGTCACTCGCAGCACTTCCGGAAGCAAGGGAACTCCCATGGTCGGGCCGACACCGACCGGCAGCTGTCTACTGCCAAGATGCAGTCTGAAAACACTCAAGGGGCTAACGAACGTGGGCCCACGTGCCACTTCTCGCCAACTAGGCCTAATCACTTTCCATTGACCCGTGGGAATGCCCACCACAGGAAGTGGTGGGCTTCAGCCACCATGACCCATGTCGGATCCCCACGGCGGAAACTAGTCCACATTCCCAGCCACGTCTCAGGCAGCTCCCATCTTGAATGTTCGCGGCCCTGACCCCTAAGGAAACGCTCAAACCCTTGAAAGCCTCGTCCTACATGCCCTCCTCCAGCCCACAGGGCGACACGACCCTACTGGAAACCACAAACATCTTCAGAACACGGGAACACTGAACACCAGGGAAGACAGACCGCAAGCCTGTCTCCTTCGTTGATGCTGATCCCACACCATGCATCCTGGAAATTCTCCACTGCCACAGTGACACTACCGAGTAACTCACAGTGATCAAAGGCATGGTCCCCGAGGACCACAGACAGACTTTCAATGGATGACCTCTGCCATGCGAGGGAACTTGGAAGCCTGAAAGGGAACAGTGGCTGGCCACGGCAGCACAGCAGGCATGGCAATGGGGCCCCCATCTCGGCCCCACCAATGGACTGCTCCAGATAAACCTCTGGCTGTTCGAAAGGCCTGCGTGCTACACCGGCCGGTCGCGTCATTCCCCCACGGCCGGTCGCGTCATTCCCCCACGGGAGAAACACTTTCGCTTTACACATTGCCAAACAAGGGAACAAAGCGGCCAAAGGGGATGTTCGCATAACTCAACTACCTGCAAGGAGGCCGGCACAGACGCCTCACCATGTCGATCTTCTCTACTTCCCGCAAGACACCCTTTGGGTGTCATTCCTCGGGCAACGGGATCGCAACTCTACACAGCTTACCTACCTCAACTCACCCACTTGAACTGCCAAAGCCATCCGCTCCATAGGCAGCTTATGCCAGCCCATCACGAACAAGACACAGTCGTGGGAAGCCGAGGCCAGCGCCTGCAACCCAATGATGACAACCCATCCCACGACATCACACAGGACCTTTCCTCATGATACCTTACCTTTCTCTCCAGGCCAGCAGCCACCAGCCAGGCTGAAATGCTTCACTCGATCCACACCCCACTCCACGAAGATCCACTTAGCGCCAACAGTGTGCCGGCAACTTCAGCAGAGGAGCTGACAGGGGCAGCACTGAGGCCTAAACCATCAGCCCCCTTCCGCCATCGCCCAACTCCAGCCCACGCCCGCCCACTGCTCCAGCCACACGGGGCAGTCAAGAACCTCACTGCACGAAACACAACAACACAGAGGGCCACAGGCCTGGCCTGAGGCTCCAGGCTCCAACCAGGGAAGCTTGCTCATTTTGGCTTCCATAATCAACCTCGGAAGCAGCATGCACAAAGTGTGATCCTGTCCAAAAATCACCTCTGCAAGATGCAAGCTTACTGGGTCTATACCAGAACACACTCCGACCCTGAAGACTAGCAGGAAAGCCTGCCCTCTTGCATTCCCTCAACGGCCTTTTAGCAGGGACCGGGGATTCATAGATGACCCAGCTTATGGGCAGACATGGTCGACCCTCAGACAGGAGCCCCTCCAATGCTGGAGCCCTTAGTGGGGTTTGCATGCCTGTCAGCAGGGGACGTTGGCCCTCACTCCTAACTGTCCCATACTCCCGAGACAGGAAACGTGCTGGACCTCAGTTTCGATGAGGAGACGGTAGAGCGTTCTCACTCATTTTGTTCAGATTTTCCAAGGAATGCATACAAGGGTGTCATCATCGATCCAAGCACATGCTGGGACGCTGCAGAACACAAAAGGGAAGGCCTTGGGTCTCTGCAGAGGAGCCATGACCTGGAAGTACTCCAACTGCCTGGGGAATCCACAGTCCTCAGGCCACTCAGCAAGACCAACAATCAATCCACCCTTGCAACCATTGGGCCCATCTGTGGAAATCCTAATATCCAATGGCACATCTTAGTATGGGTGAATGCCTACCGTCCTGAGATATCCACAGCCTTGCTCGGCAACGTGCACCCGCCCCACTTTGTCCAGTACTCCTTAGCATATCCAGTCATCAGACAACGCGAAGGTCTTCTTCTCTTTGCCGACAGCCAGCCTTACTCTGCAACTGCACCTGAGAAGTGGACAGAAATCAGGCAGGTTTCTGAATTGCACAAGGGTCCTCAGAGAACATGATTTTTGGGAACACTTAACCTGGGCGTGAGCCTGGAACCTGCTTCCCAAGTACCACTATCCCTTACCGAAAACTGATTGTGTGTCTCACAGCACGACTGAAGGAAGTTACGCACGTACATTGCTCGGTGTGTGAGACGCTGTATGTGTGTATTCACACGTGTGGGCGTGTGTGACTGTGACTGTGCACGAGGATGCGTTTGTGGATACCTGTGTGTGCCGCTAAACACGCGTCTTGGTCTCTGGGTGTCCCTGTGGCCCTCTGCAGACGCCTCTAACAGTAAACGTCATAGTTTATACACAGCACCCTGGTTGGACCCCCAACTGAAAGGAGAAAGACCCCTGTCAGCTTCATGAGGCCACATGCGAACTTTGAACCCCAGGCTGTCAAAATAGGCCACAGACTCCCGCTCTCCCACAGCCACGCCTTCTGACCAAAGCACAAAGACTGGACGAGACCTCCCTCCCGGCCGTGGGTGTCACACCTATGTGGACCTGGAGATCCTGCCACCTACCACCACATCTGATGTGCCCTTGGGGTCACTCCCAGTGCTCCCGGAAGCAAGGTAACCTCCCATGGGCAGGCTGACACCGACCTGCCGTTGCCAACAGGCAAGATGCAGCCTGGCACTTCTCAAGGGGTTAACGGACTTCGGCCCAAGTGTCTCATCTCGCCACCTAGACCAAATCACTTCCCATGACCCCGTGGGAATGCCCTCAATGGGAAGTGTTGGGCTTCAGCAACCATGACACAGGTTGGAACCCCACAGCGGAAATTAGGCCACCTTCCCGGACACGTATAGGCAAGCTTCCAACTGGTAGGCTTTGCGGCCCTGACCACTGAGGAAATGCTCAAACGCTACACAGCCTCGTCCTAAGTGCCCTCCTCCTGCCTGCAGGGCGACTCGACTCTACTTGAAGCCACAGACATCATGTGAACACGGAGACACTGAACAGCAGGGAAGACACACCGCAAGCCTGTCTGCTTTGATGACGCCCACCCCACCCCATGCATCCTGGCAATTCTCCACTGCCACAGCGACACTACCGAGGCACTCACAGTGATCAAAGGCACTGTCCCCGACGACCACAGACAGACTTTCAACGGAAAACCTTTGCCACACGAGGGGACCTGGAAACTTGAAAGGGCACAGTGGCTGTCCACGACAGTGCGCCTGGCGTCGCAACAGTGCCCCCACCTCTGTCCCCACAAGGGACTGCTCCAGGTAAACCTCTGGCTGTTCGCAAGCCGAGTCATGCCCCCCCGGGAGAAGCACTTTCGCTTTACACATTCCCAAACAAGGTAACAAAGAGGCCAAAGGGGATGTTCGCATAACTAAACATCCTCCAAGGAGGCCAGCAGAGACGCGTCACCATGTCAATATTCTTTACGTCTCTCAAGACACCCTTTGGGTGTCTTTCCTCTGGCAATGGGATTCCAACTCTACACAGGTTACCTACCTCACCTCATCCACTTGAACTGCCAAAGCCTTCCCCTCCATAGGCAGCTGATGCCAGCCAATCACGAACATGACACATCCTTGGGAAGCCGAGGCCAGCACCTGCAACCCAATTATGATAGCCTATTCCACGACATCACAAAGGACATGTCCTCATCTTCCCTTCCCTTCCTGTACGGGCCATCAGTGATCCACGCAGGTTTAAATTCAGCACTCATTCCTCTCCCCACTCCACGATGGCCCACTTGGCATCAACACTGTGCCGGGAGTTAAAGTAGAGAAGCAAACAAGGGCAGCAGCGAGGCCTAATCCATCAGCCCCTTTCCTCCGATGCCCAACCGAGCTCACCCCTGCCCATTGCTCCAGCCTCACTAGGCACTCAAGAAGCTCACCGTGAGAAACGCAAGAACAGGGAGTGCCACAGGCCTGGCCTGAGGTTCCAGGCACCAACCAGGGACGCTTGCTCATCTTGGCTTCCAGAATCAACCCCCAAAATGGCATGCACGAAGCGTGATCCTGGCCAAAACTCACCTCCCAACTGCAAGCTAACTGGGCCTAGACCAGCACACACTCTGACTCTTAAGACCAGCAGGAGAGCCTGCCCCCTCGCATTCCCTCAACAGCCATTCAGCAGGGACCCGGGATTCACAGATAACACAGCTTATGTGCAGACACGGTCAACCCTCAGACAGGAGCCCCTCCAATACTGGAGTCCTTGGTGTTGTTTGCATGCATGTCAGCGGAAGACGCTGGCCCTCATTCCTAACTGTCCTCTCCCCCTGAGAGAGGAAACGTGCTGAACCTCAGTTTCGATGACGAGACGGTAGAGTGTTCTCACTCATTTGGCTCAGATTTTCCAAGGAATGCATGCAAGGGTGTCATCATCAATCCAAGCACATGCTGGGACGCTGCAGAACACAACCGGAGTCTGCGCGGGACTGTGTACAGGAGCCATGAGCCTGGGCTACCCCAAAAGCCTGGAGAATCCACAGCCCTCAGGCCACTCAGCAAGGGGAACAATCAATCCACTCTTGCAGCCATTGGGCCCGTCTGAGGAAAACCTAATATCTAACGGCACATCTTGGGGTGCTTGAATACCTACCATCCTGAGTTATCCACGACCACGCTCGGGGACATGGGCCCGCCTCACTTTTTCCAGTTCTTCTTAGCACCTCCAGTCATCAGAGCACACGAAGGTCTTCTTGTTTGTGCCGACGGCCAGCCTTTCCCAGCAACTGCACCTGAGAAGTGGACAGAAATCACCGAGGCTTCATAAGTGGACCGGTGTCCTCACAGGACATGATCCATAAAAACAGTTACCTGGCCTTGAGCTCTGAAACTGCTTCCCAAGGACCTCTAACCCTTACCGAGAATTGACTGCATGTCTGATAGTACGACTGCAGGAAGTTACGCACATATGTTGGCCGGTGTCTGAGAGGCTGTATGTGTGTGTTCACACGTGTGGGCGTGTGTGACTGTGACTGCGCATGCGGACATGCTTGTGGGTTCCTCTGTGTGCCGCTGCATACGCGTCTTGGTCTCTGTGTGTCCCTATGGCCCTGTGAAGAGGAGTCCAACAATAAAAGAAATAGTTTATACACAGCACCCTGGTTAGACCCCTAACTGAAAGGAGAAAGAATCCTGTCAGCTTTAAGAGGCCGCAGACACACTTTGACCCCCAGGGGCTGTTGAAATAGTCCACGGACTCCCGCTCTCCTACAGCCACGCCTTCTGACCAAAACACAAAGCCTCGACGAGACCTGCCTCCGGGCCTTGGCTGTGACATCGACATGCACCTCGAGACTCTGTCAGCTACCAGTATATCTGATGGGCATTTGGGGTCACTCGCAGCACTTCCGGAAGCAAGGGAACTCCCATGGTCGGGCCGACACCGACCGGCAGCTGTCTACTGCCAAGATGCAGTCTGAAAACACTCAAGGGGCTAACGAACGTGGGCCCACGTGCCACTTCTCGCCAACTAGGCCTAATCACTTTCCATTGACCCGTGGGAATGCCCACCACAGGAAGTGGTGGGCTTCAGCCACCATGACCCATGTCGGATCCCCACGGCGGAAACTAGTCCACATTCCCAGCCACGTCTCAGGCAGCTCCCATCTTGAATGTTCGCGGCCCTGACCCCTAAGGAAACGCTCAAACCCTTGAAAGCCTCGTCCTACATGCCCTCCTCCAGCCCACAGGGCGACACGACCCTACTGGAAACCACAAACATCTTCAGAACACGGGAACACTGAACACCAGGGAAGACAGACCGCAAGCCTGTCTCCTTCGTTGATGCTGATCCCACACCATGCATCCTGGAAATTCTCCACTGCCACAGTGACACTACCGAGTAACTCACAGTGATCAAAGGCATGGTCCCCGAGGACCACAGACAGACTTTCAACGGAAGACCTCTGCCATGCGAGGAAACTTGGAAGCCTGAAAGGGAACAGTGGCTGGCCGCGGCAGCACAGCAGGCATGGCAATGGGGCCCCCATCTCTGCCCCACCAATGGACTGCTCCAGATAAACCTCTGGCTGTTCGAAAGGCCTGCGTGCTACACCGGCCGGTCGCGTCATTCCCCCACGGGAGAAACACTTTCGCTTTACACATTGCCAAACAAGGGAACAAAGCGGCCAAAGGGGATGTTCGCATAACTCAACTACCTGCAAGGAGGCCGGCACAGACGCCTCACCATGTCGATCTTCTCTACTTCCCGCAAGACACCCTTTGGGTGTCATTCCTCGGGCAACGGGATCGCAACTCTACACAGCTTACCTACCTCAACTCACCCACTTGAACTGCCAAAGCCATCCGCTCCATAGGCAGCTTATGCCAGCCCATCACGAACAAGACACAGTCGTGGGAAGCCGAGGCCAGCGCCTGCAACCCAATGATGACAACCCATCCCACGACATCACACAGGACCTTTCCTCATGATACCTTACCTTTCTCTCCAGGCCAGCAGCCACCAGCCAGGCTGAAATGCTTCACTCGATCCACACCCCACTCCACGAAGATCCACTTAGCGCCAACAGTGTGCCGGCAACTTCAGCAGAGGAGCTGACAGGGGCAGCACTGAGGCCTAAACCATCAGCCCCCTTCCGCCATCGCCCAACTCCAGCCCACGCCCGCCCACTGCTCCAGCCACACGGGGCAGTCAAGAACCTCACTGCACGAAACACAACAACACAGAGGGCCACAGGCCTGGCCTGAGGCTCCAGGCTCCAACCAGGGAAGCTTGCTCATTTTGGCTTCCATAATCAACCTCGGAAGCAGCATGCACAAAGTGTGATCCTGTCCAAAAATCACCTCTCCAAGATGCAAGCTTACTGGGTCTATACCAGAACACACTCCGACCCTGAAGACTAGCAGGAAAGCCTGCCCTCTTGCATTCCCTCAACGGCCTTTTAGCAGGGACCGGGGATTCATAGATGACCCAGCTTATGGGCAGACATGGTCGACCCTCAGACAGGAGCCCCTCCAATGCTGGAGCCCTTAGTGGGGTTTGCATGCCTGTCAGCAGGGGACGTTGGCCCTCACTCCTAACTGTCCCATACTCCCGAGACAGGAAACGTGCTGGACCTCAGTTTCGATGAGGAGACGGTAGAGCGTTCTCACTCATTTTGTTCAGATTTTCCAAGGAATGCATACAAGGGTGTCATCATCGATCCAAGCACATGCTGGGACGCTGCAGAACACAAAAGGGAAGGCCGTGGGTCTCTGCAGAGGAGCCATGACCTGGAAGTACTCCAACTGCCTGGGGAATCCACAGTCCTCAGGCCACTCAGCAAGACCAACAATCAATCCACCCTTGCAACCATTGGGCCCATCTGTGGAAATCCTAATATCCAATGGCACATCTTAGTATGGGTGAATGCCTGCCGTCCTGAGATATCCACAGCCTTGCTCGGCAACGTGCACCCGCCCCACTTTGTCCAGTACTCCTTAGCATATCCAGTCATCAGACAACGCGAAGGTCTTCTTCTCTTTGCCGACAGCCAGCCTTACTCTGCAACTGCACCTGAGAAGTGGACAGAAATCAGGCAGGTTTCTGAATTGCACAAGGGTCCTCAGAGAACATGATTTTTGGGAACACTTAACCTGGGCGTGAGCCTGGAACCTGCTTCCCAAGTACCACTATCCCTTACCGAAAACTGATTGTGTGTCTCACAGCACGACTGAAGGAAGTTACGCACGTACATTGCTCGGTGTGTGAGACGCTGTATGTGTGTATTCACACGTGTGGGCGTGTGTGACTGTGACTGTGCACGAGGATGCGTTTGTGGATACCTGTGTGTGCCGCTAAACACGCGTCTTGGTCTCTGGGTGTCCCTGTGGCCCTCTGCAGACGCCTCTAACAGTAAACGTCATAGTTTATACACAGCACCCTGGTTGGACCCCCAACTGAAAGGAGAAAGACCCCTGTCAGCTTCATGAGGCCACATGCGAACTTTGAACCCCAGGCTGTCAAAATAGGCCACAGACTCCCGCTCTCCCACAGCCACGCCTTCTGACCAAAGCACAAAGACTGGACGAGACCTCCCTCCCGGCCGTGGGTGTCACACCTATGTGGACCTGGAGATCCTGCCACCTACCACCACATCTGATGTGCCCTTGGGGTCACTCCCAGTGCTCCCGGAAGCAAGGTAACCTCCCATGGGCAGGCTGACACCGACCTGCAGTTGCCAACAGGCAAGATGCAGCCTGGCACTTCTCAAGGGGTTAACGGACTTCGGCCCAAGTGTCTCATCTCGCCACCTAGACCAAATCACTTCCCATGACCCCGTGGGAATGCCCTCAATGGGAAGTGTTGGGCTTCAGCAACCATGACACAGGTTGGAACCCCACAGCGGAAATTAGGCCACCTTCCCGGACACGTATAGGCAAGCTTCCAACTGGTAGGCTTTGCGGCCCTGACCACTGAGGAAACGCTCAAACGCTACACAGCCTCGTCCTAAGTGCCCTCCTCCTGCCTGCAGGGCGACTCGACTCTACTTGAAGCCACAGACATCATGTGAACACGGAGACACTGAACAGCAGGGAAGACACACCGCAAGCCTGTCTGCTTTGATGACGCCCACCCCACCCCATGCATCCTGGCAATTCTCCACTGCCACAGCGACACTACCGAGGCACTCACAGTGATCAAAGGCACTGTCCCCGACGACCACAGACAGACTTTCAACGGAAAACCTTTGCCACACGAGGGGACCTGGAAACTTGAAAGGGCACAGTGGCTGTCCACGACAGTGCGCCTGGCGTCGCAACAGTGCCCCCACCTCTGTCCCCACAACGGACTGCTCCAGGTAAACCTCTGGCTGTTCGCAAGCCGAGTCATGCCCCCCCGGGAGAAGCACTTTCGCTTTACACATTCCCAAACAAGGTAACAAAGAGGCCAAAGGGGATGTTCGCATAACTAAACATCCTCCAAGGAGGCCAGCAGAGACGCGTCACCATGTCAATCTTCTTTACGTCTCGCAAGACACCCTTTGGGTGTCTTTCCTCTGGCAATGGGATTCCAACTCTACACAGGTTACCTACCTCACCTCATCCACTTGAACTGCCAAAGCCTTCCCCTCCATAGGCAGCTGATGCCAGCCAATCACGAACATGACACATCCTTGGGAAGCCGAGGCCAGCACCTGCAACCCAATTATGATAGCCTATTCCACGACATCACAAAGGACATGTCCTCATCTTCCCTTCCCTTCCTGTACGGGCCATCAGTGATCCACGCAGGTTTCAATTCAGCACTCATTCCTCTCCCCACTCCACGATGACCCACTTGGCATCAACACTGTGCCGGGAGTTAAAGTAGAGAAGCAAACAAGGGCAGCAGCGAGGCCTAATCCATCAGCCCCTTTCCGCCGATGCCCAACCGAGCTCACCCCTGCCCATTGCTCCAGCCTCACTAGGCACTCAAGAAGCTCACCGTGAAAAACGCAAGAACAGGGAGTGCCACAGGCCTGGCCTGAGGTTCCAGGCACCAACCAGGGACGCTTGCTCATCTTGGCTTCCAGAATCAACCCCCAAAATGGCATGCACGAAGCGTGATCCTGGCCAAAACTCACCTCCCAACTGCAAGCTAACTGGGCCTAGACCAGCACACACTCTGACTCTTAAGACCAGCAGGAGAGCCTGCCCCCTCGCATTCCCTCAACAGCCATTCAGCAGGGACCCGGGATTCACAGATAACACAGCTTATGTGCAGACACGGTCAACCCTCAGACAGGAGCCCCTCCAATACTGGAGTCCTTGGTGGTGTTTGCATGCATGTCAGCGGAAGACGCTGGCCCTCATTCCTAACTGTCCTCTCCCCCTGAGAGAGGAAACGTGCTGAACCTCAGTTTCGATGACGAGACGGTAGAGTGTTCTCACTCATTTGGCTCAGATTTTCCAAGGAATGCATGCAAGGGTGTCATCATCAATCCAAGCACATGCTGGGACGCTGCAGAACACAACCGGAGTCTGCGCGGGACTGTGTACAGGAGCCATGAGCCTGGGCTACCCCAAAAGCCTGGAGAATCCACAGCCCTCAGGCCACTCAGCAAGGGGAACAATCAATCCACTCTTGCAGCCATTGGGCCCGTCTGAGGAAAACCTAATATCTAACGGCACATCTTGGGGTGCTTGAATACCTACCATCCTGAGTTATCCACGACCACGCTCGGGGACATGGGCCCGCCTCACTTTTTCCAGTTCTTCTTAGCACCTCCAGTCATCAGAGCACACGAAGGTCTTCTTGTTTGTGCCGACGGCCAGCCTTTCCCAGCAACTGCACCTGAGAAGTGGACAGAAATCACCGAGGCTTCATAAGTGGACCGGTGTCCTCACAGGACATGATCCATAAAAACAGTTACCTGGCCTTGAGCTCTGAAACTGCTTCCCAAGGACCTCTAACCCTTACCGAGAATTGACTGCATGTCTGATAGTACGACTGCAGGAAGTTACGCACATATGTTGGCCGGTGTCTGAGAGGCTGTATGTGTGTGTTCACACGTGTGGGCGTGTGTGACTGTGACTGCGCATGCGGACATGCTTGTGGGTTCCTCTGTGTGCCGCTGCATACGCGTCTTGGTCTCTGTGTGTCCCTATGGCCCTGTGAAGAGGAGTCCAACAATAAAAGAAATAGTTTATACACAGCACCCTGGTTAGACCCCTAACTGAAAGGAGAAAGAATCCTGTCAGCTTTAAGAGGCCGCAGACACACTTTGACCCCCAGGGGCTGTTGAAATAGTCCACGGACTCCCGCTCTCCTACAGCCACGCCTTCTGACCAAAACACAAAGCCTCGACGAGACCTGCCTCCGGGCCTTGGCTGTGACATCGACATGCACCTCGAGACTCTGTCAGCTACCAGTATATCTGATGGGCATTTGGGGTCACTCGCAGCACTTCCAGAAGCAAGGGAACTCCCATGGTCGGGCCGACACCGACCGGCAGCTGTCTACTGCCAAGATGCAGTCTGAAAACACTCAAGGGGCTAACGAACGTGGGCCCACGTGCCACTTCTCGCCAACTAGGCCTAATCACTTTCCATTGACCCGTGGGAATGCCCACCACAGGAAGTGGTGGGCTTCAGCCACCATGACCCATGTCGGATCCCCACGGCGGAAACTAGTCCACATTCCCAGCCACGTCTCAGGCAGCTCCCATCTTGAATGTTCGCGGCCCTGACCCCTAAGGAAACGCTCAAACCCTTGAAAGCCTCGTCCGACATGCCCTCCTCCAGCCCACAGGGCGACACGACCCTACTGGAAACCACAAACATCTTCAGAACACGGGAACACTGAACACCAGGGAAGACAGACCGCAAGCCTGTCTCCTTCGTTGATGCTGATCCCACACCATGCATCCTGGAAATTCTCCACTGCCACAGTGACACTACCGAGTAACTCACAGTGATCAAAGGCATGGTCCCCGAGGACCACAGACAGACTTTCAAAGGAAGACCTCTGCCATGCGAGGAAACTTGGAAGCCTGAAAGGGAACAGTGGCTGGCCGCGGCAGCACAGCAGGCATGGCAATGGGGCCCCCATCTCTGCCCCACCAATGGACTGCTCCAGATAAACCTCTGGCTGTTCGAAAGGCCTGCGTGCTACACCGGCCGGTCGTGTCATTCCCCCACGGGAGAAACACTTTCGCTTTACACATTGCCAAACAAGGGAACAAAGCGGCCAAAGGGGATGTTCGCATAACTCAACTACCTGCAAGGAGGCCGGCACAGACGCCTCACCATGTCGATCTTCTCTACTTCCCGCAAGACACCCTTTGGGTGTCATTCCTCGGGCAACGGGATCGCAACTCTACACAGCTTACCTACCTCAACTCACCCACTTGAACTGCCAAAGCCATCCGCTCCATAGGCAGCTTATGCCAGCCCATCACGAACAAGACACAGTCGTGGGAAGCCGAGGCCAGCGCCTGCAACCCAATGATGACAACCCATCCCACGACATCACACAGGACCTTTCCTCATGATACCTTACCTTTCTCTCCAGGCCAGCAGCCACCAGCCAGGCTGAAATGCTTCACTCGATCCACACCCCACTCCACGAAGATCCACTTAGCGCCAACAGTGTGCCGGCAACTTCAGCAGAGGAGCTGACAGGGGCAGCACTGAGGCCTAAACCATCAGCCCCCTTCCGCCATCGCCCAACTCCAGCCCACGCCCGCCCACTGCTCCAGCCACACGGGGCAGTCAAGAACCTCACTGCACGAAACACAACAACACAGAGGGCCACAGGCCTGGCCTGAGGCTCCAGGCTCCAACCAGGGAAGCTTGCTCATTTTGGCTTCCATAATCAACCTCGGAAGCAGCATGCACAAAGTGTGATCCTGTCCAAAAATCACCTCTCCAAGATGCAAGCTTACTGGGTCTATACCAGAACACACTCCGACCCTGAAGACTAGCAGGAAAGCCTGCCCTCTTGCATTCCCTCAACGGCCTTTTAGCAGGGACCGGGGATTCATAGATGACCCAGCTTATGGGCAGACATGGTCGACCCTCAGACAGGAGCCCCTCCAATGCTGGAGCCCTTAGTGGGGTTTGCATGCCTGTCAGCAGGGGACGTTGGCCCTCACTCCTAACTGTCCCATACTCCCGAGACAGGAAACGTGCTGGACCTCAGTTTCGATGAGGAGACGGTAGAGCGTTCTCACTCATTTTGTTCAGATTTTCCAAGGAATGCATACAAGGGTGTCATCATCGATCCAAGCACATGCTGGGACGCTGCAGAACACAAAAGGGAAGGCCGTGGGTCTCTGCAGAGGAGCCATGACCTGGAAGTACTCCAACTGCCTGGGGAATCCACAGTCCTCAGGCCACTCAGCAAGACCAACAATCAATCCACCCTTGCAACCATTGGGCCCATCTGTGGAAATCCTAATATCCAATGGCACATCTTAGTATGGGTGAATGCCTGCCGTCCTGAGATATCCACAGCCTTGCTCGGCAACGTGCACCCGCCCCACTTTGTCCAGTACTCCTTAGCATATCCAGTCATCAGACAACGCGAAGGTCTTCTTCTCTTTGCCGACAGCCAGCCTTACTCTGCAACTGCACCTGAGAAGTGGACAGAAATCAGGCAGGTTTCTGAATTGCACAAGGGTCCTCAGAGAACATGATTTTTGGGAACACTTAACCTGGGCGTGAGCCTGGAACCTGCTTCCCAAGTACCACTATCCCTTACCGAAAACTGACTGTGTGTCTCACAGCACGACTGAAGGAAGTTACGCACGTACATTGCTCGGTGTGTGAGACGCTGTATGTGTGTATTCACACGTGTGGGCGTGTGTGACTGTGACTGTGCACGAGGATGCGTTTGTGGATACCTGTGTGTGCCGCTAAACACGCGTCTTGGTCTCTGGGTGTCCCTGTGGCCCTCTGCAGACGCCTCTAACAGTAAACGTCATAGTTTATACACAGCACCCTGGTTGGACCCCCAACTGAAAGGAGAAAGACCCCTGTCAGCTTCATGAGGCCACATGCGAACTTTGAACCCCAGGCTGTCAAAATAGGCCACAGACTCCCGCTCTCCCACAGCCACGCCTTCTGACCAAAGCACAAAGACTGGACGAGACCTCCCTCCCGGCCGTGGGTGTCACACCTATGTGGACCTGGAGATCCTGCCACCTACCACCACATCTGATGTGCCCTTGGGGTCACTCCCAGTGCTCCCGGAAGCAAGGTAACCTCCCATGGGCAGGCTGACACCGACCTGCAGTTGCCAACAGGCAAGATGCAGCCTGGCACTTCTCAAGGGGTTAACGGACTTCGGCCCAAGTGTCTCATCTCGCCACCTAGACCAAATCACTTCCCATGACCCCGTGGGAATGCCCTCAATGGGAAGTGTTGGGCTTCAGCAACCATGACACAGGTTGGAACCCCACAGCGGAAATTAGGCCACCTTCCCGGACACGTATAGGCAAGCTTCCAACTGATAGGCTTTGCGGCCCTGACCACTGAGGAAACGCTCAAACGCTACACAGCCTCGTCCTAAGTGCCCTCCTCCTGCCTGCAGGGCGACTCGACTCTACTTGAAGCCACAGACATCATGTGAACACGGAGACACTGAACAGCAGGGAAGACACACCGCAAGCCTGTCTGCTTTGATGACGCCCACCCCACCCCATGCATCCTGGCAATTCTCCACTGCCACAGCGACACTACCGAGGCACTCACAGTGATCAAAGGCACTGTCCCCGACGACCACAGACAGACTTTCAACGGAAAACCTTTGCCACACGAGGGGACCTGGAAACTTGAAAGGGCACAGTGGCTGTCCACGACAGTGCGCCTGGCGTCGCAACAGTGCCCCCACCTCTGTCCCCACAACGGACTGCTCCAGGTAAACCTCTGGCTGTTCGCAAGCCGAGTCATGCCCCCCCGGGAGAAGCACTTTCGCTTTACACATTCCCAAACAAGGTAACAAAGAGGCCAAAGGGGATGTTCGCATAACTAAACATCCTCCAAGGAGGCCAGCAGAGACGCGTCACCATGTCAATCTTCTTTACGTCTCGCAAGACACCCTTTGGGTGTCTTTCCTCTGGCAATGGGATTCCAACTCTACACAGGTTACCTACCTCACCTCATCCACTTGAACTGCCAAAGCCTTCCCCTCCATAGGCAGCTGATGCCAGCCAATCACGAACATGACACATCCTTGGGAAGCCGAGGCCAGCACCTGCAACCCAATTATGATAGCCTATTCCACGACATCACAAAGGACATGTCCTCATCTTCCCTTCCCTTCCTGTACGGGCCATCAGTGATCCACGCAGGTTTCAATTCAGCACTCATTCCTCTCCCCACTCCACGATGACCCACTTGGCATCAACACTGTGCCGGGAGTTAAAGTAGAGAAGCAAACAAGGGCAGCAGCGAGGCCTAATCCATCAGCCCCTTTCCGCCGATGCCCAACCGAGCTCACCCCTGCCCATTGCTCCAGCCTCACTAGGCACTCAAGAAGCTCACCGTGAAAAACGCAAGAACAGGGAGTGCCACAGGCCTGGCCTGAGGTTCCAGGCACCAACCAGGGACGCTTGCTCATCTTGGCTTCCAGAATCAACCCCCAAAATGGCATGCACGAAGCGTGATCCTGGCCAAAACTCACCTCCCAACTGCAAGCTAACTGGGCCTAGACCAGCACACACTCTGACTCTTAAGACCAGCAGGAGAGCCTGCCCCCTCGCATTCCCTCAACAGCCATTCAGCAGGGACCCGGGATTCACAGATAACACAGCTTATGTGCAGACACGGTCAACCCTCAGACAGGAGCCCCTCCAATACTGGAGTCCTTGGTGGTGTTTGCATGCATGTCAGCGGAAGACGCTGGCCCTCATTCCTAACTGTCCTCTCCCCCTGAGAGAGGAAACGTGCTGAACCTCAGTTTCGATGACGAGACGGTAGAGTGTTCTCACTCATTTGGCTCAGATTTTCCAAGGAATGCATGCAAGGGTGTCATCATCAATCCAAGCACATGCTGGGACGCTGCAGAACACAACCGGAGTCTGCGCGGGACTCTGTACAGGAGCCATGAGCCTGGGCTACCCCAAAAGCCTGGAGAATCCACAGCCCTCAGGCCACTCAGCAAGGGGAACAATCAATCCACTCTTGCAGCCATTGGGCCCGTCTGAGGAAAACCTAATATCTAACGGCACATCTTGGGGTGCTTGAATACCTACCATCCTGAGTTATCCACGACCACGCTCGGGGACATGGGCCCGCCTCACTTTTTCCAGTTCTTCTTAGCACCTCCAGTCATCAGAGCACACGAAGGTCTTCTTGTTTGTGCCGACGGCCAGCCTTTCCCAGCAACTGCACCTGAGAAGTGGACAGAAATCACCGAGGCTTCATAAGTGGACCGGTGTCCTCACAGGACATGATCCATAAAAACAGTTACCTGGCCTTGAGCTCTGAAACTGCTTCCCAAGGACCTCTAACCCTTACCGAGAATTGACTGCATGTCTGATAGTACGACTGCAGGAAGTTACGCACATATGTTGGCCGGTGTCTGAGAGGCTGTATGTGTGTGTTCACACGTGTGGGCGTGTGTGACTGTGACTGCGCATGCGGACATGCTTGTGGGTTCCTCTGTGTGCCGCTGCATACGCGTCTTGGTCTCTGTGTGTCCCTATGGCCCTGTGAAGAGGAGTCCAACAATAAAAGAAATAGTTTATACACAGCACCCTGGTTAGACCCCTAACTGAAAGGAGAAAGAATCCTGTCAGCTTTAAGAGGCCGCAGACACACTTTGACCCCCAGGGGCTGTTGAAATAGTCCATGGACTCCCGCTCTCCTACAGCCACGCCTTCTGACCAAAACACAAAGCCTCGACGAGACCTGCCTCCGGGCCTTGGCTGTGACATCGACATGCACCTCGAGACTCTGTCAGCTACCAGTATATCTGATGGGCATTTGGGGTCACTCGCAGCACTTCCGGAAGCAAGGGAACTCCCATGGTCGGGCCGACACCGACCGGCAGCTGTCTACTGCCAAGATGCAGTCTGAAAACACTCAAGGGGCTAACGAACGTGGGCCCACGTGCCACTTCTCGCCAACTAGGCCTAATCACTTTCCATTGACCCGTGGGAATGCCCACCACAGGAAGTGGTGGGCTTCAGCCACCATGACCCATGTCGGATCCCCACGGCGGAAACTAGTCCACATTCCCAGCCACGTCTCAGGCAGCTCCCATCTTGAATGTTCGCGGCCCTGACCCCTAAGGAAACGCTCAAACCCTTGAAAGCCTCGTCCTACATGCCCTCCTCCAGCCCACAGGGCGACACGACCCTACTGGAAACCACAAACATCTTCAGAACACGGGAACACTGAACACCAGGGAAGACAGACCGCAAGCCTGTCTCCTTCGTTGATGCTGATCCCACACCATGCATCCTGGAAATTCTCCACTGCCACAGTGACACTACCGAGTAACTCACAGTGATCAAAGGCATGGTCCCCGAGGACCACAGACAGACTTTCAATGGAAGACCTCTGCCATGCGAGGGAACTTGGAAGCCTGAAAGGGAACAGTGGCTGGCCACGGCAGCACAGCAGGCATGGCAATGGGGCCCCCATCTCTGCCCCACCAATGGACTGCTCCAGATAAACCTCTGGCTGTTCGAAAGGCCTGCGTGCTACACCGGCCGGTCGCGTCATTCCCCCACGGGAGAAACACTTTCGCTTTACACATTGCCAAACAAGGGAACAAAGCGGCCAAAGGGGATGTTCGCATAACTCAGCTACCTGCAAGGAGGCCGGCACAGACGCCTCACCATGTCGATCTTCTCTACTTCCCGCAAGACACCCTTTGGGTGTCATTCCTCGGGCAACGGGATCGCAACTCTACACAGCTTACCTACCTCAACTCACCCACTTGAACTGCCAAAGCCATCCGCTCCATAGGCAGCTTATGCCAGCCCATCACGAACAAGACACATTCGTGGGAAGCCGAGGCCAGCGCCTGCAACCCAATGATGACAACCCATCCCACGACATCACACAGGACCTTTCCTCATGATACCTTACCTTTCTCTCCAGGCCAGCAGCCACCACCCAGGCTGAAATGCTTCACTCGATCCACACCCCACTCCACGAAGATCCACTTAGCACCAACAGTGTGCCGGCAACTTCAGCAGAGGAGCTGACAGGGGCAGCACTGAGGCCTAAACCATCAGCCCCCTTCCGCCATCGCCCAACTCCAGCCCACGCCCGCCCACTGCTCCAGCCACACAGGGCAGTCAAGAACCTCACTGCACGAAACACAACAACAGAGAGGGCCACAGGCCTGGCCTGAGGCTCCAGGCTCCAACCAGGGAAGCTTGCTCATGTTGGCTTCCATAATCAACCTCGGAAGCGGCATGCACAAAGTGTGAACCTGTCCAAAAATCACCTCTGCAAGATGCAAGCTTACTGGGTCTATACCAGAACACACTCCGACCCTGAAGACTAGCAGGAAAGCCTGCCCTCTTGCATTCCCTCAACGGCCTTTTAGCAGGGACCGGGGATTCATAGATGACCCAGCTTATGGGCAGACATGGTCGACCCTCAGACAGGAGCCCCTCCAATGCTGGAGCCCTTAGTGGGGTTTGCATGCCTGTCAGCAGGGGACGTTGGCCCTCACTCCTATCTGTCCCATACTCCCGAGACAGGAAACGTGCTGGACCTCAGTTTCGATGAGGAGACGGTAGAGCGTTCTCACTCATTTTGTTCAGATTTTCCAAGGAATGCATACAAGGGTGTCATCATCGATCCAAGCACATGCTGGGACGCTGCAGAACACAAAAGGGAAGGCCGTGGGTCTCTGCAGAGGAGCCATGACCTGGAAGTACTCCAACTGCCTGGGGAATCCACAGTCCTCAGGCCACTCAGCAAGACCAACAATCAATCCACCCTTGCAACCATTGGGCCCATCTGTGGAAATCCTAATATCCAATGGCACATCTTAGTATGGGTGAATGCCTACCGTCCTGAGCTATCCACAGCCTTGCTCGGCAACGTGCACCCGCCCCACTTTGTCCAGTTCTCCTTAGCATATCCAGTCATCAGACAACGCGAAGGTCTTCTTCTCTTTGCCGACAGCCAGCCTTACTCTGCAACTGCACCTGAGAAGTGGACAGAAATCAGGCAGGTTTCTGAATTGCACAAGGGTCCTCAGAGAACATGATTTTTGGGAACACTTAACCTGGGCGTGAGCCTGGAACCTGCTTCCCAAGTACCACTATCCCTTACCGAAACCTGATTGTGTGTCTCACAGCACGACTGAAGGAAGTTACGCACGTACATTGCTCGGTGTGTGAGACGCTGTATGTGTGTATTCACACGTGTGGGCGTGTGTGACTGTGACTGTGCACGAGGATGCGTTTGTGGATACCTGTGTGTGCCGCTAAACACGCGTCTTGGTCTCTGGGTGTCCCTGTGGCCCTCTGCAGACGCCTCTAACAGTAAACGTCATAGTTTATACACAGCACCCTGGTTGGACCCCCAACTGAAAGGAGAAAGACCCCTGTCAGCTTCATGAGGCCACATGCGAACTTTGAACCCCAGGCTGTCAAAATAGGCCACAGACTCCCGCTCTCCCACAGCCACGCCTTCTGACCAAAGCACAAAGACTGGACGAGACCTCCCTCCCGGCCGTGGGTGTCACACCTATGTGGACCTGGAGATCCTGCCACCTACCACCACATCTGATGTGCCCTTGGGGTCACTCCCAGTGCTCCCGGAAGCAAGGTAACCTCCCATGGGCAGGCTGACACCGACCTGCAGTTGCCGACAGGCAAGATGCAGCCTGGCACTTCTCAAGGGGTTAACGGACTTCGGCCCAAGTGTCTCATCTCGCCACCTAGACCAAATCACTTCCCATGACCCCGTGGGAATGCCCTCAATGGGAAGTGTTGGGCTTCAGCAACCATGACACAGGTTGGAACCCCACAGCGGAAATTAGGCCACCTTCCCGGACACGTATAGGCAAGCTTCCAACTGATAGGCTTTGCGGCCCTGACCACTGAGGAAACGCTCAAACGCTACACAGCCTCGTCCTAAGTGCCCTCCTCCTGCCTGCAGGGCGACTCGACTCTACTTGAAGCCACAGACATCATGTGAACACGGAGACACTGAACAGCAGGGAAGACACACCGCAAGCCTGTCTGCTTTGATGACGCCCACCCCACCCCATGCATCCTGGCAATTCTCCACTGCCACAGCGACACTACCGAGGCACTCACAGTGATCAAAGGCACTGTCCCCGACGACCACAGACAGACTTTCAACGGAAAACCTTTGCCACACGAGGGGACCTGGAAACTTGAAAGGGCACAGTGGCTGTCCACGACAGTGCGCCTGGCGTCGCAACAGTGCCCCCACCTCTGTCCCCACAAGGGACTGCTCCAGGTAAACCTCTGGCTGTTCGCAAGCCGAGTCATGCCCCCCCGGGAGAAGCACTTTCGCTTTACACATTCCCAAACAAGGTAACAAAGAGGCCAAAGGGGATGTTCGCATAACTAAACATCCTCCAAGGAGGCCAGCAGAGACGCGTCACCATGTCAATCTTCTTTACGTCTCGCAAGACACCCTTTGGGTGTCTTTCCTCTGGCAATGGGATTCCAACTCTACACAGGTTACCTACCTCACCTCATCCACTTGAACTGCCAAAGCCTTCCCCTCCATAGGCAGCTGATGCCAGCCAATCACGAACATGACACATCCTTGGGAAGCCGAGGCCAGCACCTGCAACCCAATTATGATAGCCTATTCCACGACATCACAAAGGACATGTCCTCATCTTCCCTTCCCTTCCTGTACGGGCCATCAGTGATCCACGCAGGTTTCAATTCAGCACTCATTCCTCTCCCCACTCCACGATGACCCACTTGGCATCAACACTGTGCCGGGAGTTAAAGTAGAGAAGCAAACAAGGGCAGCAGCGAGGCCTAATCCATCAGCCCCTTTCCGCCGATGCCCAACCGAGCTCACCCCTGCCCATTGCTCCAGCCTCACTAGGCACTCAAGAAGCTCACCGTGAAAAACGCAAGAACAGGGAGTGCCACAGGCCTGGCCTGAGGTTCCAGGCACCAACCAGGGACGCTTGCTCATCTTGGCTTCCAGAATCAACCCCCAAAATGGCATGCACGAAGCGTGATCCTGGCCAAAACTCACCTCCCAACTGCAAGCTAACTGGGCCTAGACCAGCACACACTCTGACTCTTAAGACCAGCAGGAGAGCCTGCCCCCTCGCATTCCCTCAACAGCCATTCAGCAGGGACCCGGGATTCACAGATAACACAGCTTATGTGCAGACACGGTCAACCCTCAGACAGGAGCCCCTCCAATACTGGAGTCCTTGGTGGTGTTTGCATGCATGTCAGCGGAAGACGCTGGCCCTCATTCCTAACTGTCCTCTCCCCCTGAGAGAGGAAACGTGCTGAACCTCAGTTTCGATGACGAGACGGTAGAGTGTTCTCACTCATTTGGCTCAGATTTTCCAAGGAATGCATGCAAGGGTGTCATCATCAATCCAAGCACATGCTGGGACGCTGCAGAACACAACCGGAGTCTGCGCGGGACTCTGTACAGGAGCCATGAGCCTGGGCTACCCCAAAAGCCTGGAGAATCCACAGCCCTCAGGCCACTCAGCAAGGGGAACAATCAATCCACTCTTGCAGCCATTGGGCCCGTCTGAGGAAAACCTAATATCTAACGGCACATCTCGGGGTGCTTGAATATCTACCATCCTGAGTTATCCACGACCACGCTCGGGGACATGGGCCCGCCTCATTTTTTCCAGTTCTTCTTAGCACCTCCAGTCATCAGAGCACACGAAGGTCTTCTTGTTTGTGCCGACGGCCAGCCTTTCCCAGCAACTGCACCTGAGAAGTGGACAGAAATCACCGAGGCTTCATAAGTGGACCGGTGTCCTCACAGGACATGATCCATAAAAACAGTTACCTGGCCTTGAGCTCTGAAACTGCTTCCCAAGGACCTCTAACCCTTACCGAGAATTGACTGCATGTCTGATAGTACGACTGCAGGAAGTTACGCACATATGTTGGCCGGTGTCTGAGAGGCTGTATGTGTGTGTTCACACGTGTGGGCGTGTGTGACTGTGACTGCGCATGCGGACATGCTTGTGGGTTCCTCTGTGTGCCGCTGCATACGCGTCTTGGTCTCTGTGTGTCCCTATGGCCCTGTGAAGAGGAGTCCAACAATAAAAGAAATAGTTTATACACAGCACCCTGGTTAGACCCCTAACTGAAAGGAGAAAGAATCCTGTCAGCTTTAAGAGGCCGCAGACACACTTTGACCCCCAGGGGCTGTTGAAATAGTCCACGGACTCCCGCTCTCCTACAGCCACGCCTTCTGACCAAAACACAAAGCCTCGACGAGACCTGCCTCCGGGCCTTGGCTGTGACATCGACATGCACCTCGAGACTCTGTCAGCTACCAGTATATCTGATGGGCATTTGGGGTCACTCGCAGCACTTCCGGAAGCAAGGGAACTCCCATGGTCGGGCCGACACCGACCGGCAGCTGTCTACTGCCAAGATGCAGTCTGAAAACACTCAAGGGGCTAACGAACGTGGGCCCACGTGCCACTTCTCGCCAACTAGGCCTAATCACTTTCCATTGACCCGTGGGAATGCCCACCACAGGAAGTGGTGGGCTTCAGCCACCATGACCCATGTCGGATCCCCACGGTGGAAACTAGTCCACATTCCCAGCCACGTCTCAGGCAGCTCCCATCTTGAATGTTCGCGGCCCTGACCCCTAAGGAAACGCTCAAACCCTTGAAAGCCTCGTCCTACATGCCCTCCTCCAGCCCACAGGGCGACACGACCCTACTGGAAACCACAAACATCTTCAGAACACGGGCACACTGAACACCAGGGAAGACAGACCGCAAGCCTGTCTCCTTCGTTGATGCTGATCCCACACCATGCATCCTGGAAATTCTCCACTGCCACAGTGACACTACCGAGTAAGTCACAGTGATCAAAGGCATGGTCCCCGAGGACCACAGACAGACTTTCAATGGAAGACCTCTGCCATGCGAGGGAACTTGGAAGCCTGAAAGGGAACAGTGGCTGGCCACGGCAGCACAGCAGGCATGGCAATGGGGCCCCCATCTCTGCCCCACCAATGGACTGCTCCAGATAAACCTCTGGCTGTTCGAAAGGCCTGCGTGCTACACCGGCCGGTCGCGTCATTCCCCCACGGGAGAAACACTTTCGCTTTACACATTGCCAAACAAGGGAACAAAGCGGCCAAAGGGGATGTTCGCATAACTCAGCTACCTGCAAGGAGGCCGGCACAGACGCCTCACCATGTCGATCTTCTCTACTTCCCGCAAGACACCCTTTGGGTGTCATTCCTCGGGCAACGGGATCGCAACTCTACACAGCTTACCTACCTCAACTCACCCACTTGAACTGCCAAAGCCATCCGCTCCATAGGCAGCTTATGCCAGCCCATCACGAACAAGACACATTCGTGGGAAGCCGAGGCCAGCGCCTGCAACCCAATGATGACAACCCATCCCACGACATCACACAGGACCTTTCCTCATGATACCTTACCTTTCTCTCCAGGCCAGCAGCCACCACCCAGGCTGAAATGCTTCACTCGATCCACACCCCACTCCACGAAGATCCACTTAGCGCCAACAGTGTGCCGGCAACTTCAGCAGAGGAGCTGACAGGGGCAGCACTGAGGCCTAAACCATCAGCCCCCTTCCGCCATCGCCCAACTCCAGCCCACGCCCGCCCACTGCTCCAGCCACACAGGGCAGTCAAGAACCTCACTGCACGAAACACAACAACAGAGAGGGCCACAGGCCTGGCCTGAGGCTCCAGGCTCCAACCAGGGAAGCTTGCTCATGTTGGCTTCCATAATCAACCTCGGAAGCGGCATGCACAAAGTGTGAACCTGTCCAAAAATCACCTCTGCAAGATGCAAGCTTACTGGGTCTATACCAGAACACACTCCGACCCTGAAGACTAGCAGGAAAGCCTGCCCTCTTGCATTCCCTCAACGGCCTTTTAGCAGGGACCGGGGATTCATAGATGACCCAGCTTATGGGCAGACATGGTCGACCCTCAGACAGGAGCCCCTCCAATGCTGGAGCCCTTAGTGGGGTTTGCATGCCTGTCAGCAGGGGACGTTGGCCCTCACTCCTATCTGTCCCATACTCCCGAGACAGGAAACGTGCTGGACCTCAGTTTCGATGAGGAGACGGTAGAGCGTTCTCACTCATTTTGTTCAGATTTTCCAAGGAATGCATACAAGGGTGTCATCATCGATCCAAGCACATGCTGGGACGCTGCAGAACACAAAAGGGAAGGCCGTGGGTCTCTGCAGAGGAGCCATGACCTGGAAGTACTCCAACTGCCTGGGGAATCCACAGTCCTCAGGCCACTCAGCAAGACCAACAATCAATCCACCCTTGCAACCATTGGGCCCATCTGTGGAAATCCTAATATCCAATGGCACATCTTAGTATGGGTGAATGCCTACCGTCCTGAGCTATCCACAGCCTTGCTCGGCAACGTGCACCCGCCCCACTTTGTCCAGTTCTCCTTAGCATATCCAGTCATCAGACAACGCGAAGGTCTTCTTCTCTTTGCCGACAGCCAGCCTTACTCTGCAACTGCACCTGAGAAGTGGACAGAAATCAGGCAGGTTTCTGAATTGCACAAGGGTCCTCAGAGAACATGATTTTTGGGAACACTTAACCTGGGCGTGAGCCTGGAACCTGCTTCCCAAGTACCACTATCCCTTACCGAAACCTGATTGTGTGTCTCACAGCACGACTGAAGGAAGTTACGCACGTACATTGCTCGGTGTGTGAGACGCTGTATGTGTGTATTCACACGTGTGGGCGTGTGTGACTGTGACTGTGCACGAGGATGCGTTTGTGGATACCTGTGTGTGCCGCTAAACACGTGTCTTGGTCTCTGGGTGTCCCTGTGGCCCTCTGCAGACGCCTCTAACAGTAAACGTCATAGTTTATACACAGCACCCTGGTTGGACCCCCAACTGAAAGGAGAAAGACCCCTGTCAGCTTCATGAGGCCACATGCGAACTTTGAACCCCAGGCTGTCAAAATAGGCCACAGACTCCCGCTCTCCCACAGCCACGCCTTCTGACCAAAGCACAAAGACTGGACGAGACCTCCCTCCCGGCCGTGGGTGTCACACCTATGTGGACCTGGAGATCCTGCCACCTACCACCACATCTGATGTGCCCTTGGGGTCACTCCCAGTGCTCCCGGAAGCAAGGTAACCTCCCATGGGCAGGCTGACACCGACCTGCAGTTGCCGACAGGCAAGATGCAGCCTGGCACTTCTCAAGGGGTTAACGGACTTCGGCCCAAGTGTCTCATCTCGCCACCTAGACCAAATCACTTCCCATGACCCCGTGGGAATGCCCTCAATGGGAAGTGTTGGGCTTCAGCAACCATGACACAGGTTGGAACCCCACAGCGGAAATTAGGCCACCTTCCCGGACACGTATAGGCAAGCTTCCAACTGGTAGGCTTTGCGGCCCTGACCACTGAGGAAACGCTCAAACGCTACACAGCCTCGTCCTAAGTGCCCTCCTCCTGCCTGCAGGGAGACTCGACTCTACTTGAAGCCACAGACATCATGTGAACACGGAGACACTGAACAGCAGGGAAGACACACCGCAAGCCTGTCTGCTTTGATGACGCCCACCCCACCCCATGCATCCTGGCAATTCTCCACTGCCACAGCGACACTACCGAGGCACTCACAGTGATCAAAGGCACTGTCCCCGACGACCACAGACAGACTTTCAACGGAAAACCTTTGCCACACGAGGGGACCTGGAAACTTGAAAGGGCACAGTGGCTGTCCACGACAGTGCGCCTGGCGTCGCAACAGTGCCCCCACCTCTGTCCCCACAAGGGACTGCTCCAGGTAAACCTCTGGCTGTTCGCAAGCCGAGTCATGCCCCCCCGGGAGAAGCACTTTCGCTTTACACATTCCCAAACAAGGTAACAAAGAGGCCAAAGGGGATGTTCGCATAACTAAACATCCTCCAAGGAGGCCAGCAGAGACGCGTCACCATGTCAATCTTCTTTACGTCTCGCAAGACACCCTTTGGGTGTCTTTCCTCTGGCAATGGGATTCCAACTCTACACAGGTTACCTACCTCACCTCATCCACTTGAACTGCCAAAGCCTTCCCCTCCATAGGCAGCTGATGCCAGCCAATCACGAACATGACACATCCTTGGGAAGCCGAGGCCAGCACCTGCAACCCAATTATGATAGCCTATTCCACGACATCACAAAGGACATGTCCTCATCTTCCCTTCCCTTCCTGTACGGGCCATCAGTGATCCACGCAGGTTTCAATTCAGCACTCATTCCTCTCCCCACTCCACGATGACCCACTTGGCATCAACACTGTGCCGGGAGTTAAAGTAGAGAAGCAAACAAGGGCAGCAGCGAGGCCTAATCCATCAGCCCCTTTCCGCCGATGCCCAACCGAGCTCACCCCTGCCCATTGCTCCAGCCTCACTAGGCACTCAAGAAGCTCACCGTGAAAAACGCAAGAACAGGGAGTGCCACAGGCCTGGCCTGAGGTTCCAGGCACCAACCAGGGACGCTTGCTCATCTTGGCTTCCAGAATCAACCCCCAAAATGGCATGCACGAAGCGTGATCCTGGCCAAAACTCACCTCCCAACTGCAAGCTAACTGGGCCTAGACCAGCACACACTCTGACTCTTAAGACCAGCAGGAGAGCCTGCCCCCTCGCATTCCCTCAACAGCCATTCAGCAGGGACCCGGGATTCACAGATAACACAGCTTATGTGCAGACACGGTCAACCCTCAGACAGGAGCCCCTCCAATACTGGAGTCCTTGGTGGTGTTTGCATGCATGTCAGCGGAAGACGCTGGCCCTCATTCCTAACTGTCCTCTCCCCCTGAGAGAGGAAACGTGCTGAACCTCAGTTTCGATGACGAGACGGTAGAGTGTTCTCACTCATTTGGCTCAGATTTTCCAAGGAATGCATGCAAGGGTGTCATCATCAATCCAAGCACATGCTGGGACGCTGCAGAACACAACCGGAGTCTGCGCGGGACTCTGTACAGGAGCCATGAGCCTGGGCTACCCCAAAAGCCTGGAGAATCCACAGCCCTCAGGCCACTCAGCAAGGGGAACAATCAATCCACTCTTGCAGCCATTGGGCCCGTCTGAGGAAAACCTAATATCTAACGGCACATCTTGGGGTGCTTGAATACCTACCATCCTGAGTTATCCACGACCACGCTCGGGGACATGGGCCCGCCTCACTTTTTCCAGTTCTTCTTAGCACCTCCAGTCATCAGAGCACACGAAGGTCTTCTTGTTTGTGCCGACGGCCAGCCTTTCCCAGCAACTGCACCTGAGAAGTGGACAGAAATCACCGAGGCTTCATAAGTGGACCGGTGTCCTCACAGGACATGATCCATAAAAACAGTTACCTGGCCTTGAGCTCTGAAACTGCTTCCCAAGGACCTCTAACCCTTACCGAGAATTGACTGCATGTCTGATAGTACGACTGCAGGAAGTTACGCACATATGTTGGCCGGTGTCTGAGAGGCTGTATGTGTGTGTTCACACGTGTGGGCGTGTGTGACTGTGACTGCGCATGCGGACATGCTTGTGGGTTCCTCTGTGTGCCGCTGCATACGCGTCTTGGTCTCTGTGTGTCCCTATGGCCCTGTGAAGAGGAGTCCAACAATAAAAGAAATAGTTTATACACAGCACCCTGGTTAGACCCCTAACTGAAAGGAGAAAGAATCCTGTCAGCTTTAAGAGGCCGCAGACACACTTTGACCCCCAGGGGCTGTTGAAATAGTCCACGGACTCCCGCTCTCCTACAGCCACACCTTCTGACCAAAACACAAAGCCTCGACGAGACCTGCCTCGGGGACTTGGCTGTGACATCGACATGCACCTCGAGACTCTGTCAGCTACCAGTATATCTGATGGGCATTTGGGGTCACTCGCAGCACTTCCGGAAGCAAGGGAACTCCCATGGTCGGGCCGACACCGACCGGCAGCTGTCTACTGCCAAGATGCAGTCTGAAAACACTCAAGGGGCTAACGAACGTGGGCCCACGTGCCACTTCTCGCCAACTAGGCCTAATCACTTTCCATTGACCCGTGGGAATGCCCACCACAGGAAGTGGTGGGCTTCAGCCACCATGACCCATGTCGGATCCCCACGGCGGAAACTAGTCCACATTCCCAGCCACGTCTCAGGCAGCTCCCATCTTGAATGTTCGCGGCCCTGACCCCTAAGGAAACGCTCAAACCCTTGAAAGCCTCGTCCTACATGCCCTCCTCCAGCCCACAGGGCGACACGACCCTACTGGAAACCACAAACATCTTCAGAACACGGGCACACTGAACACCAGGGAAGACAGACCGCAAGCCTGTCTCCTTCGTTGATGCTGATCCCACACCATGCATCCTGGAAATTCTCCACTGCCACAGTGACACTACCGAGTAACTCACAGTGATCAAAGGCATGGTCCCCGAGGACCACAGACAGACTTTCAATGGAAGACCTCTGCCATGCGAGGGAACTTGGAAGCCTGAAAGGGAACAGTGGCTGGCCACGGCAGCACAGCAGGCATGGCAATGGGGCCCCCATCTCTGCCCCACCAATGGACTGCTCCAGATAAACCTCTGGCTGTTCGAAAGGCCTGCGTGCTACACCGGCCGGTCGCGTCATTCCCCCACGGGAGAAACACTTTCGCTTTACACATTGCCAAACAAGGGAACAAAGCGGCCAAAGGGGATGTTCGCATAACTCAGCTACCTGCAAGGAGGCCGGCACAGACGCCTCACCATGTCGATCTTCTCTACTTCCCGCAAGACACCCTTTGGGTGTCATTCCTCGGGCAACGGGATCGCAACTCTACACAGCTTACCTACCTCAACTCACCCACTTGAACTGCCAAAGCCATCCGCTCCATAGGCAGCTTATGCCAGCCCATCACGAACAAGACACATTCATGGGAAGCCGAGGCCAGCGCCTGCAACCCAATGATGACAACCCATCCCACGACATCACACAGGACCTTTCCTCATGATACCTTACCTTTCTCTCCAGGCCAGCAGCCACCACCCAGGCTGAAATGCTTCACTCGATCCACACCCCACTCCACGAAGATCCACTTAGCGCCAACAGTGTGCCGGCAACTTCAGCAGAGGAGCTGACAGGGGCAGCACTGAGGCCTAAACCATCAGCCCCCTTCCGCCATCGCCCAACTCCAGCCCACGCCCGCCCACTGCTCCAGCCACACAGGGCAGTCAAGAACCTCACTGCACGAAACACAACAACAGAGAGGGCCACAGGCCTGGCCTGAGGCTCCAGGCTCCAACCAGGGAAGCTTGCTCATGTTGGCTTCCATAATCAACCTCGGAAGCGGCATGCACAAAGTGTGAACCTGTCCAAAAATCACCTCTGCAAGATGCAAGCTTACTGGGTCTATACCAGAACACACTCCGACCCTGAAGACTAGCAGGAAAGCCTGCCCTCTTGCATTCCCTCAACGGCCTTTTAGCAGGGACCGGGGATTCATAGATGACCCAGCTTATGGGCAGACATGGTCGACCCTCAGACAGGAGCCCCTCCAATGCTGGAGCCCTTAGTGGGGTTTGCATGCCTGTCAGCAGGGGACGTTGGCCCTCACTCCTATCTGTCCCATACTCCCGAGACAGGAAACGTGCTGGACCTCAGTTTCGATGAGGAGACGGTAGAGCGTTCTCACTCATTTTGTTCAGATTTTCCAAGGAATGCATACAAGGGTGTCATCATCGATCCAAGCACATGCTGGGACGCTGCAGAACACAAAAGGGAAGGCCGTGGGTCTCTGCAGAGGAGCCATGACCTGGAAGTACTCCAACTGCCTGGGGAATCCACAGTCCTCAGGCCACTCAGCAAGACCAACAATCAATCCACCCTTGCAACCATTGGGCCCATCTGTGGAAATCCTAATATCCAATGGCACATCTTAGTATGGGTGAATGCCTACCGTCCTGAGCTATCCACAGCCTTGCTCGGCAACGTGCACCCGCCCCACTTTGTCCAGTTCTCCTTAGCATATCCAGTCATCAGACAACGCGAAGGTCTTCTTCTCTTTGCCGACAGCCAGCCTTACTCTGCAACTGCACCTGAGAAGTGGACAGAAATCAGGCAGGTTTCTGAATTGCACAAGGGTCCTCAGAGAACATGATTTTTGGGAACACTTAACCTGGGCGTGAGCCTGGAACCTGCTTCCCAAGTACCACTATCCCTTACCGAAAACTGACTGTGTGTCTCACAGCACGACTGAAGGAAGTTACGCACGTACATTGCTCGGTGTGTGAGACGCTGTATGTGTGTATTCACACGTGTGGGCGTGTGTGACTGTGACTGTGCACGAGGATGCGTTTGTGGATACCTGTGTGTGCCGCTAAACACGCGTCTTGGTCTCTGGGTGTCCCTGTGGCCCTCTGCAGACGCCTCTAACAGTAAACGTCATAGTTTATACACAGCACCCTGGTTGGACCCCCAACTGAAAGGAGAAAGACCCCTGTCAGCTTCATGAGGCCACATGCGAACTTTGAACCCCAGGCTGTCAAAATAGGCCACAGACTCCCGCTCTCCCACAGCCACGCCTTCTGACCAAAGCACAAAGACTGGACGAGACCTCCCTCCCGGCCGTGGGTGTCACACCTATGTGGACCTGGAGATCCTGCCACCTACCACCACATCTGATGTGCCCTTGGGGTCACTCCCAGTGCTCCCGGAAGCAAGGTAACCTCCCATGGGCAGGCTGACACCGACCTGCAGTTGCCGACAGGCAAGATGCAGCCTGGCACTTCTCAAGGGGTTAACGGACTTCGGCCCAAGTGTCTCATCTCGCCACCTAGACCAAATCACTTCCCATGACCCCGTGGGAATGCCCTCAATGGGAAGTGTTGGGCTTCAGCAACCATGACACAGGTTGGAACCCCACAGCGGAAATTAGGCCACCTTCCCGGACACGTATAGGCAAGCTTCCAACTGATAGGCTTTGCGGCCCTGACCACTGAGGAAACGCTCAAACGCTACACAGCCTCGTCCTAAGTGCCCTCCTCCTGCCTGCAGGGAGACTCGACTCTACTTGAAGCCACAGACATCATGTGAACACGGAGACACTGAACAGCAGGGAAGACACACCGCAAGCCTGTCTGCTTTGATGACGCCCACCCCACCCCATGCATCCTGGCAATTCTCCACTGCCACAGCGACACTACCGAGGCACTCACAGTGATCAAAGGCACTGTCCCCGACGACCACAGACAGACTTTCAACGGAAAACCTTTGCCACACGAGGGGACCTGGAAACTTGAAAGGGCACAGTGGCTGTCCACGACAGTGCGCCTGGCGTCGCAACAGTGCCCCTACCTCTGTCCCCACAAGGGACTGCTCCAGGTAAACCTCTGGCTGTTCGCAAGCCGAGTCATGCCCCCCCGGGAGAAGCACTTTCGCTTTACACATTCCCAAACAAGGTAACAAAGAGGCCAAAGGGGATGTTCGCATAACTAAACATCCTCCAAGGAGGCCAGCAGAGACGCGTCACCATGTCAATCTTCTTTACGTCTCGCAAGACACCCTTTGGGTGTCTTTCCTCTGGCAATGGGATTCCAACTCTACACAGGTTACCTACCTCACCTCATCCACTTGAACTGCCAAAGCCTTCCCCTCCATAGGCAGCTGATGCCAGCCAATCACGAACATGACACATCCTTGGGAAGCCGAGGCCAGCACCTGCAACCCAATTATGATAGCCTATTCCACGACATCACAAAGGACATGTCCTCATCTTCCCTTCCCTTCCTGTACGGGCCATCAGTGATCCACGCAGGTTTCAATTCAGCACTCATTCCTCTCCCCACTCCACGATGACCCACTTGGCATCAACACTGTGCCGGGAGTTAAAGTAGAGAAGCAAACAAGGGCAGCAGCGAGGCCTAATCCATCAGCCCCTTTCCGCCGATGCCCAACCGAGCTCACCCCTGCCCATTGCTCCAGCCTCACTAGGCACTCAAGAAGCTCACCGTGAAAAACGCAAGAACAGGGAGGGCCACAGGCCTGGCCTGAGGTTCCAGGCACCAACCAGGGACGCTTGCTCATCTTGGCTTCCAGAATCAACCCCCAAAATGGCATGCACGAAGCGTGATCCTGGCCAAAACTCACCTCCCAACTGCAAGCTAACTGGGCCTAGACCAGCACACACTCTGACTCTTAAGACCAGCAGGAGAGCCTGCCCCCTCGCATTCCCTCAACAGCCATTCAGCAGGGACCCGGGATTCACAGATAACACAGCTTATGTGCAGACACGGTCAACCCTCAGACAGGAGCCCCTCCAATACTGGAGTCCTTGGTGGTGTTTGCATGCATGTCAGCGGAAGACGCTGGCCCTCATTCCTAACTGTCCTCTCCCCCTGAGAGAGGAAACGTGCTGAACCTCAGTTTCGATGACGAGACGGTAGAGTGTTCTCACTCATTTGGCTCAGATTTTCCAAGGAATGCATGCAAGGGTGTCATCATCAATCCAAGCACATGCTGGGACGCTGCAGAACACAACCGGAGTCTGCGCGGGACTCTGTACAGGAGCCATGAGCCTGGGCTACCCCAAAAGCCTGGAGAATCCACAGCCCTCAGGCCACTCAGCAAGGGGAACAATCAATCCACTCTTGCAGCCATTGGGCCCGTCTGAGGAAAACCTAATATCTAACGGCACATCTTGGGGTGCTTGAATACCTACCATCCTGAGTTATCCACGACCACGCTCGGGGACATGGGCCCGCCTCACTTTTTCCAGTTCTTCTTAGCACCTCCAGTCATCAGAGCACACGAAGGTCTTCTTGTTTGTGCCGACGGCCAGCCTTTCCCAGCAACTGCACCTGAGAAGTGGACAGAAATCACCGAGGCTTCATAAGTGGACCGGTGTCCTCACAGGACATGATCCATAAAAACAGTTACCTGGCCTTGAGCTCTGAAACTGCTTCCCAAGGACCTCTAACCCTTACCGAGAATTGACTGCATGTCTGATAGTACGACTGCAGGAAGTTACGCACATATGTTGGCCGGTGTCTGAGAGGCTGTATGTGTGTGTTCACACGTGTGGGCGTGTGTGACTGTGACTGCGCATGCGGACATGCTTGTGGGTTCCTCTGTGTGCCGCTGCATACGCGTCTTGGTCTCTGTGTGTCCCTATGGCCCTGTGAAGAGGAGTCCAACAATAAAAGAAATAGTTTATACACAGCACCCTGGTTAGACCCCTAACTGAAAGGAGAAAGAATCCTGTCAGCTTTAAGAGGCCGCAGACACACTTTGACCCCCAGGGGCTGTTGAAATAGTCCACGGACTCCCGCTCTCCTACAGCCACGCCTTCTGACCAAAACACAAAGCCTCGACGAGACCTGCCTCCGGGCCTTGGCTGTGACATCGACATGCACCTCGAGACTCTGTCAGCTACCAGTATATCTGATGGGCATTTGGGGTCACTCGCAGCACTTCCGGAAGCAAGGGAACTCCCATGGTCGGGCCGACACCGACCGGCAGCTGTCTACTGCCAAGATGCAGTCTGAAAACACTCAAGGGGCTAACGAACGTGGGCCCACGTGCCACTTCTCGCCAACTAGGCCTAATCACTTTCCATTGACCCGTGGGAATGCCCACCACAGGAAGTGGTGGGCTTCAGCCACCATGACCCATGTCGGATCCCCACGGCGGAAACTAGTCCACATTCCCAGCCACGTCTCAGGCAGCTCCCATCTTGAATGTTCGCGGCCCTGACCCCTAAGGAAACGCTCAAACCCTTGAAAGCCTCGTCCTACATGCCCTCCTCCAGCCCACAGGGCAACACGACCCTACTGGAAACCACAAACATCTTCAGAACACGGGCACACTGAACACCAGGGAAGACAGACCGCAAGCCTGTCTCCTTCGTTGATGCTGATCCCACACCATGCATCCTGGAAATTCTCCACTGCCACAGTGACACTACCGAGTAACTCACAGTGATCAAAGGCATGGTCCCCGAGGACCACAGACAGACTTTCAATGGAAGACCTCTGCCATGCGAGGGAACTTGGAAGCCTGAAAGGGAACAGTGGCTGGCCACGGCAGCACAGCAGGCATGGCAATGGGGCCCCCATCTCTGCCCCACCAATGGACTGCTCCAGATAAACCTCTGGCTGTTCGAAAGGCCTGCGTGCTACACCGGCCGGTCGCGTCATTCCCCCACGGGAGAAACACTTTCGCTTTACACATTGCCAAACAAGGGAACAAAGCGGCCAAAGGGGATGTTCGCATAACTCAGCTACCTGCAAGGAGGCCGGCACAGACGCCTCACCATGTCGATCTTCTCTACTTCCCGCAAGACACCCTTTGGGTGTCATTCCTCGGGCAACGGGATCGCAACTCTACACAGCTTACCTACCTCAACTCACCCACTTGAACTGCCAAAGCCATCCGCTCCATAGGCAGCTTATGCCAGCCCATCACGAACAAGACACATTCGTGGGAAGCCGAGGCCAGCGCCTGCAACCCAATGATGACAACCCATCCCACGACATCACACAGGACCTTTCCTCATGATACCTTACCTTTCTCTCCAGGCCAGCAGCCACCACCCAGGCTGAAATGCTTCACTCGATCCACACCCCACTCCACGAAGATCCACTTAGCGCCAACAGTGTGCCGGCAACTTCAGCAGAGGAGCTGACAGGGGCAGCACTGAGGCCTAAACCATCAGCCCCCTTCCGCCATCGCCCAACTCCAGCCCACGCCCGCCCACTGCTCCAGCCACACAGGGCAGTCAAGAACCTCACTGCACGAAACACAACAACAGAGAGGGCCACAGGCCTGGCCTGAGGCTCCAGGCTCCAACCAGGGAAGCTTGCTCATGTTGGCTTCCATAATCGACCTCTGAAGCGGCATGCACAAAGTGTGAACCTGTCCAAAAATCACCTCTGCAAGATGCAAGCTTACTGGGTCTATACCAGAACACACTCCGACCCTGAAGACTAGCAGGAAAGCCTGCCCTCTTGCATTCCCTCAACGGCCTTTTAGCAGGGACCGGGGATTCATAGATGACCCAGCTTATGGGCAGACATGGTCGACCCTCAGACAGGAGCCCCTCCAATGCTGGAGCCCTTAGTGGGGTTTGCATGCCTGTCAGCAGGGGACGTTGGCCCTCACTCCTATCTGTCCCATACTCCCGAGACAGGAAACGTGCTGGACCTCAGTTTCGATGAGGAGACGGTAGAGCGTTCTCACTCATTTTGTTCAGATTTTCCAAGGAATGCATACAAGGGTGTCATCATCGATCCAAGCACATGCTGGGACGCTGCAGAACACAAAAGGGAAGGCCGTGGGTCTCTGCAGAGGAGCCATGACCTGGAAGTACTCCAACTGCCTGGGGAATCCACAGTCCTCAGGCCACTCAGCAAGACCAACAATCAATCCACCCTTGCAACCATTGGGCCCATCTGTGGAAATCCTAATATCCAATGGCACATCTTAGTATGGGTGAATGCCTACCGTCCTGAGCTATCCACAGCCTTGCTCGGCAACGTGCACCCGCCCCACTTTGTCCAGTTCTCCTTAGCATATCCAGTCATCAGACAACGCGAAGGTCTTCTTCTCTTTGCCGACAGCCAGCCTTACTCTGCAACTGCACCTGAGAAGTGGACAGAAATCAGGCAGGTTTCTGAATTGCACAAGGGTCCTCAGAGAACATGATTTTTGGGAACACTTAACCTGGGCGTGAGCCTGGAACCTGCTTCCCAAGTACCACTATCCCTTACCGAAACCTGATTGTGTGTCTCACAGCACGACTGAAGGAAGTTACGCACGTACATTGCTCGGTGTGTGAGACGCTGTATGTGTGTATTCACACGTGTGGGCGTGTGTGACTGTGACTGTGCACGAGGATGCGTTTGTGGATACCTGTGTGTGCCGCTAAACACGTGTCTTGGTCTCTGGGTGTCCCTGTGGCCCTCTGCAGACGCCTCTAACAGTAAACGTCATAGTTTATACACAGCACCCTGGTTGGACCCCCAACTGAAAGGAGAAAGACCCCTGTCAGCTTCATGAGGCCACATGCGAACTTTGAACCCCAGGCTGTCAAAATAGGCCACAGACTCCCGCTCTCCCACAGCCACGCCTTCTGACCAAAGCACAAAGACTGGACGAGACCTCCCTCCCGGCCGTGGGTGTCACACCTATGTGGACCTGGAGATCCTGCCACCTACCACCACATCTGATGTGCCCTTGGGGTCACTCCCAGTGCTCCCGGAAGCAAGGTAACCTCCCATGGGCAGGCTGACACCGACCTGCAGTTGCCGACAGGCAAGATGCAGCCTGGCACTTCTCAAGGGGTTAACGGACTTCGGCCCAAGTGTCTCATCTCGCCACCTAGACCAAATCACTTCCCATGACCCCGTGGGAATGCCCTCAATGGGAAGTGTTGGGCTTCAGCAACCATGACACAGGTTGGAACCCCACAGCGGAAATTAGGCCACCTTCCCGGACACGTATAGGCAAGCTTCCAACTGATAGGCTTTGCGGCCCTGACCACTGAGGAAACGCTCAAACGCTACACAGCCTCGTCCTAAGTGCCCTCCTCCTGCCTGCAGGGAGACTCGACTCTACTTGAAGCCACAGACATCATGTGAACACGGAGACACTGAACAGCAGGGAAGACACACCGCAAGCCTGTCTGCTTTGATGACGCCCACCCCACCCCATGCATCCTGGCAATTCTCCACTGCCACAGCGACACTACCGAGGCACTCACAGTGATCAAAGGCACTGTCCCCGACGACCACAGACAGACTTTCAACGGAAAACCTTTGCCACACGAGGGGACCTGGAAACTTGAAAGGGCACAGTGGCTGTCCACGACAGTGCGCCTGGCGTCGCAACAGTGCCCCCACCTCTGTCCCCACAAGGGACTGCTCCAGGTAAACCTCTGGCTGTTCGCAAGCCGAGTCATGCCCCCCCGGGAGAAGCACTTTCGCTTTACACATTCCCAAACAAGGTAACAAAGAGGCCAAAGGGGATGTTCGCATAACTAAACATCCTCCAAGGAGGCCAGCAGAGACGCGTCACCATGTCAATCTTCTTTACGTCTCGCAAGACACCCTTTGGGTGTCTTTCCTCTGGCAATGGGATTCCAACTCTACACAGGTTACCTACCTCACCTCATCCACTTGAACTGCCAAAGCCTTCCCCTCCATAGGCAGCTGATGCCAGCCAATCACGAACATGACACATCCTTGGGAAGCCGAGGCCAGCACCTGCAACCCAATTATGATAGCCTATTCCACGACATCACAAAGGACATGTCCTCATCTTCCCTTCCCTTCCTGTACGGGCCATCAGTCATCCACGCAGGTTTCAATTCAGCACTCATTCCTCTCCCCACTCCACGATGACCCACTTGGCATCAACACTGTGCCAGGAGTTAAAGCAGAGAAGCAAACAAGGGCAGCAGCGAGGCCTAATCCATCAGCCCCTTTCCGCCGATGCCCAACCGAGCTCACCCCTGCCCATTGCTCCAGCCTCACTAGGCACTCAAGAAGCTCACCGTGAAAAACGCAAGAACAGGGAGTGCCACAGGCCTGGCCTGAGGTTCCAGGCACCAACCAGGGACGCTTGCTCATCTTGGCTTCCAGAATCAACCCCCAAAATGGCATGCACGAAGCGTGATCCTGGCCAAAACTCACCTCCCAACTGCAAGCTAACTGGGCCTAGACCAGCACACACTCTGACTCTTAAGACCAGCAGGAGAGCCTGCCCCCTCGCATTCCCTCAACAGCCATTCAGCAGGGACCCGGGATTCACAGATAACACAGCTTATGTGCAGACACGGTCAACCCTCAGACAGGAGCCCCTCCAATACTGGAGTCCTTGGTGGTGTTTGCATGCATGTCAGCGGAAGACGCTGGCCCTCATTCCTAACTGTCCTCTCCCCCTGAGAGAGGAAACGTGCTGAACCTCAGTTTCGATGACGAGACGGTAGAGTGTTCTCACTCATTTGGCTCAGATTTTCCAAGGAATGCATGCAAGGGTGTCATCATCAATCCAAGCACATGCTGGGACGCTGCAGAACACAACCGGAGTCTGCGCGGGACTCTGTACAGGAGCCATGAGCCTGGGCTACCCCAAAAGCCTGGAGAATCCACAGCCCTCAGGCCACTCAGCAAGGGGAACAATCAATCCACTCTTGCAGCCATTGGGCCCGTCTGAGGAAAACCTAATATCTAACGGCACATCTTGGGGTGCTTGAATACCTACCATCCTGAGTTATCCACGACCACGCTCGGGGACATGGGCCCGCCTCACTTTTTCCAGTTCTTCTTAGCACCTCCAGTCATCAGAGCACACGAAGGTCTTCTTGTTTGTGCCGACGGCCAGCCTTTCCCAGCAACTGCACCTGAGAAGTGGACAGAAATCACCGAGGCTTCATAAGTGGACCGGTGTCCTCACAGGACATGATCCATAAAAACAGTTACCTGGCCTTGAGCTCTGAAACTGCTTCCCAAGGACCTCTAACCCTTACCGAGAATTGACTGCATGTCTGATAGTACGACTGCAGGAAGTTACGCACATATGTTGGCCGGTGTCTGAGAGGCTGTATGTGTGTGTTCACACGTGTGGGCGTGTGTGACTGTGACTGCGCATGCGGACATGCTTGTGGGTTCCTCTGTGTGCCGCTGCATACGCGTCTTGGTCTCTGTGTGTCCCTATGGCCCTGTGAAGAGGAGTCCAACAATAAAAGAAATAGTTTATACACAGCACCCTGGTTAGACCCCTAACTGAAAGGAGAAAGAATCCTGTCAGCTTTAAGAGGCCGCAGACACACTTTGACCCCCAGGGGCTGTTGAAATAGTCCACGGACTCCCGCTCTCCTACAGCCACGCCTTCTGACCAAAACACAAAGCCTCGACGAGACCTGCCTCCGGGCCTTGGCTGTGACATCGACATGCACCTCGAGACTCTGTCAGCTACCAGTATATCTGATGGGCATTTGGGGTCACTCGCAGCACTTCCGGAAGCAAGGGAACTCCCATGGTCGGGCCGACACCGACCGGCAGCTGTCTACTGCCAAGATGCAGTCTGAAAACACTCAAGGGGCTAACGAACGTGGGCCCACGTGCCACTTCTCGCCAACTAGGCCTAATCACTTTCCATTGACCCGTGGGAATGCCCACCACAGGAAGTGGTGGGCTTCAGCCACCATGACCCATGTCGGATCCCCACGGCGGAAACTAGTCCACATTCCCAGCCACGTCTCAGGCAGCTCCCATCTTGAATGTTCGCGGCCCTGACCCCTAAGGAAACGCTCAAACCCTTGAAAGCCTCGTCCTACATGCCCTCCTCCAGCCCACAGGGCGACACGACCCTACTGGAAACCACAAACATCTTCAGAACACGGGCACACTGAACACCAGGGAAGACAGACCGCAAGCCTGTCTCCTTCGTTGATGCTGATCCCACACCATGCATCCTGGAAATTCTCCACTGCCACAGTGACACTACCGAGTAACTCACAGTGATCAAAGGCATGGTCCCCGAGGACCACAGACAGACTTTCAATGGAAGACCTCTGCCATGCGAGGGAACTTGGAAGCCTGAAAGGGAACAGTGGCTGTCCACGGCAGCACAGCAGGCATGGCAATGGGGCCCCCATCTCTGCCCCACCAATGGACTGCTCCAGATAAACCTCTGGCTGTTCGAAAGGCCTGCGTGCTACACCGGCCGGTCGCGTCATTCCCCCACGGGAGAAACACTTTCGCTTTACACATTGCCAAACAAGGGAACAAAGCGGCCAAAGGGGATGTTCGCATAACTCAGCTACCTGCAAGGAGGCCGGCACAGACGCCTCACCATGTCGATCTTCTCTACTTCCCGCAAGACACCCTTTGGGTGTCATTCCTCGGGCAACGGGATCGCAACTCTACACAGCTTACCTACCTCAACTCACCCACTTGAACTGCCAAAGCCATCCGCTCCATAGGCAGCTTATGCCAGCCCATCATGAACAAGACACATTCGTGGGAAGCCGAGGCCAGCGCCTGCAACCCAATGATGACAACCCATCCCACGACATCACACAGGACCTTTCCTCATGATACCTTACCTTTCTCTCCAGGCCAGCAGCCACCACCCAGGCTGAAATGCTTCACTCGATCCACACCCCACTCCACGAAGATCCACTTAGCGCCAACAGTGTGCCGGCAACTTCAGCAGAGGAGCTGACAGGGGCAGCACTGAGGCCTAAACCATCAGCCCCCTTCCGCCATCGCCCAACTCCAGCCCACGCCCGCCCACTGCTCCAGCCACACAGGGCAGTCAAGAACCTCACTGCACGAAACACAACAACAGAGAGGGCCACAGGCCTGGCCTGAGGCTCCAGGCTCCAACCAGGGAAGCTTGCTCATGTTGGCTTCCATAATCAACCTCGGAAGCGGCATGCACAAAGTGTGAACCTGTCCAAAAATCACCTCTGCAAGATGCAAGCTTACTGGGTCTATACCAGAACACACTCCGACCCTGAAGACTAGCAGGAAAGCCTGCCCTCTTGCATTCCCTCAACGGCCTTTTAGCAGGGACCGGGGATTCATAGATGACCCAGCTTATGGGCAGACATGGTCGACCCTCAGACAGGAGCCCCTCCAATGCTGGAGCCCTTAGTGGGGTTTGCATGCCTGTCAGCAGGGGACGTTGGCCCTCACTCCTATCTGTCCCATACTCCCGAGACAGGAAACGTGCTGGACCTCAGTTTCGATGAGGAGACGGTAGAGCGTTCTCACTCATTTTGTTCAGATTTTCCAAGGAATGCATACAAGGGTGTCATCATCGATCCAAGCACATGCTGGGACGCTGCAGAACACAAAAGGGAAGGCCGTGGGTCTCTGCAGAGGAGCCATGACCTGGAAGTACTCCAACTGCCTGGGGAATCCACAGTCCTCAGGCCACTCAGCAAGACCAACAATCAATCCACCCTTGCAACCATTGGGCCCATCTGTGGAAATCCTAATATCCAATGGCACATCTTAGTATGGGTGAATGCCTACCGTCCTGAGCTATCCACAGCCTTGCTCGGCAACGTGCACCCGCCCCACTTTGTCCAGTTCTCCTTAGCATATCCAGTCATCAGACAACGCGAAGGTCTTCTTCTCTTTGCCGACAGCCAGCCTTACTCTGCAACTGCACCTGAGAAGTGGACAGAAATCAGGCAGGTTTCTGAATTGCACAAGGGTCCTCAGAGAACATGATTTTTGGGAACACTTAACCTGGGCGTGAGCCTGGAACCTGCTTCCCAAGTACCACTATCCCTTACCGAAACCTGATTGTGTGTCTCACAGCACGACTGAAGGAAGTTACGCACGTACATTGCTCGGTGTGTGAGACGCTGTATGTGTGTATTCACACGTGTGGGCGTGTGTGACTGTGACTGTGCACGAGGATGCGTTTGTGGATACCTGTGTGTGCCGCTAAACACGCGTCTTGGTCTCTGGGTGTCCCTGTGGCCCTCTGCAGACGCCTCTAACAGTAAACGTCATAGTTTATACACAGCACCCTGGTTGGACCCCCAACTGAAAGGAGAAAGACCCCTGTCAGCTTCATGAGGCCACATGCGAACTTTGAACCCCAGGCTGTCAAAATAGGCCACAGACTCCCGCTCTCCCACAGCCACGCCTTCTGACCAAAGCACAAAGACTGGACGAGACCTCCCTCCTGGCCGTGGGTGTCACACCTATGTGGACCTGGAGATCCTGCCACCTACCACCACATCTGATGTGCCCTTGGGGTCACTCCCAGTGCTCCCGGAAGCAAGGTAACCTCCCATGGGCAGGCTGACACCGACCTGCAGTTGCCGACAGGCAAGATGCAGCCTGGCACTTCTCAAGGGGTTAACGGACTTCGGCCCAAGTGTCTCATCTCGCCACCTAGACCAAATCACTTCCCATGACCCCGTGGGAATGCCCTCAATGGGAAGTGTTGGGCTTCAGCAACCATGACACAGGTTGGAACCCCACAGCGGAAATTAGGCCACCTTCCCGGACACGTATAGGCAAGCTTCCAACTGATAGGCTTTGCGGCCCTGACCACTGAGGAAACGCTCAAACGCTACACAGCCTCGTCCTAAGTGCCCTCCTCCTGCCTGCAGGGAGACTCGACTCTACTTGAAGCCACAGACATCATGTGAACACGGAGACACTGAACAGCAGGGAAGACACACCGCAAGCCTGTCTGCTTTGATGACGCCCACCCCACCCCATGCATCCTGGCAATTCTCCACTGCCACAGCGACACTACCGAGGCACTCACAGTGATCAAAGGCACTGTCCCCGACGACCACAGACAGACTTTCAACGGAAAACCTTTGCCACACGAGGGGACCTGGAAACTTGAAAGGGCACAGTGGCTGTCCACGACAGTGCGCCTGGCGTCGCAACAGTGCCCCCACCTCTGTCCCCACAAGGGACTGCTCCAGGTAAACCTCTGGCTGTTCGCAAGCCGAGTCATGCCCCCCCGGGAGAAGCACTTTCGCTTTACACATTCCCAAACAAGGTAACAAAGAGGCCAAAGGGGATGTTCGCATAACTAAACATCCTCCAAGGAGGCCAGCAGAGACGCGTCACCATGTCAATCTTCTTTACGTCTCGCAAGACACCCTTTGGGTGTCTTTCCTCTGGCAATGGGATTCCAACTCTACACAGGTTACCTACCTCACCTCATCCACTTGAACTGCCAAAGCCTTCCCCTCCATAGGCAGCTGATGCCAGCCAATCACGAACATGACACATCCTTGGGAAGCCGAGGCCAGCACCTGCAACCCAATTATGATAGCCTATTCCACGACATCACAAAGGACATGTCCTCATCTTCCCTTCCCTTCCTGTACGGGCCATCAGTGATCCACGCAGGTTTCAATTCAGCACTCATTCCTCTCCCCACTCCACGATGACCCACTTGGCATCAACACTGTGCCGGGAGTTAAAGTAGAGAAGCAAACAAGGGCAGCAGCGAGGCCTAATCCATCAGCCCCTTTCCGCCGATGCCCAACCGAGCTCACCCCTGCCCATTGCTCCAGCCTCACTAGGCACTCAAGAAGCTCACCGTGAAAAACGCAAGAACAGGGAGGGCCACAGGCCTGGCCTGAGGTTCCAGGCACCAACCAGGGACGCTTGCTCATCTTGGCTTCCAGAATCAACCCCCAAAATGGCATGCACGAAGCGTGATCCTGGCCAAAACTCACCTCCCAACTGCAAGCTAACTGGGCCTAGACCAGCACACACTCTGACTCTTAAGACCAGCAGGAGAGCCTGCCCCCTCGCATTCCCTCAACAGCCATTCAGCAGGGACCCGGGATTCACAGATAACACAGCTTATGTGCAGACACGGTCAACCCTCAGACAGGAGCCCCTCCAATACTGGAGTCCTTGGTGGTGTTTGCATGCATGTCAGCGGAAGACGCTGGCCCTCATTCCTAACTGTCCTCTCCCCCTGAGAGAGGAAACGTGCTGAACCTCAGTTTCGATGACGAGACGGTAGAGTGTTCTCACTCATTTGGCTCAGATTTTCCAAGGAATGCATGCAAGGGTGTCATCATCAATCCAAGCACATGCTGGGACGCTGCAGAACACAACCGGAGTCTGCGCGGGACTCTGTACAGGAGCCATGAGCCTGGGCTACCCCAAAAGCCTGGAGAATCCACAGCCCTCAGGCCACTCAGCAAGGGGAACAATCAATCCACTCTTGCAGCCATTGGGCCCGTCTGAGGAAAACCTAATATCTAACGGCACATCTTGGGGTGCTTGAATACCTACCATCCTGAGTTATCCACGACCACGCTCGGGGACATGGGCCCGCCTCACTTTTTCCAGTTCTTCTTAGCACCTCCAGTCATCAGAGCACACGAAGGTCTTCTTGTTTGTGCCGACGGCCAGCCTTTCCCAGCAACTGCACCTGAGAAGTGGACAGAAATCACCGAGGCTTCATAAGTGGACCGGTGTCCTCACAGGACATGATCCATAAAAACAGTTACCTGGCCTTGAGCTCTGAAACTGCTTCCCAAGGACCTCTAACCCTTACCGAGAATTGACTGCATGTCTGATAGTACGACTGCAGGAAGTTACGCACATATGTTGGCCGGTGTCTGAGAGGCTGTATGTGTGTGTTCACACGTGTGGGCGTGTGTGACTGTGACTGCGCATGCGGACATGCTTGTGGGTTCCTCTGTGTGCCGCTGCATACGCGTCTTGGTCTCTGTGTGTCCCTATGGCCCTGTGAAGAGGAGTCCAACAATAAAAGAAATAGTTTATACACAGCACCCTGGTTAGACCCCTAACTGAAAGGAGAAAGAATCCTGTCAGCTTTAAGAGGCCGCAGACACACTTTGACCCCCAGGGGCTGTTGAAATAGTCCACGGACTCCCGCTCTCCTACAGCCACGCCTTCTGACCAAAACACAAAGCCTCGACGAGACCTGCCTCGGGGACTTGGCTGTGACATCGACATGCACCTCGAGACTCTGTCAGCTACCAGTATATCTGATGGGCATTTGGGGTCACTCGCAGCACTTCCGGAAGCAAGGGAACTCCCATGGTCGGGCCGACACCGACCGGCAGCTGTCTACTGCCAAGATGCAGTCTGAAAACACTCAAGGGGCTAACGAACGTGGGCCCACGTGCCACTTCTCGCCAACTAGGCCTAATCACTTTCCATTGACCCGTGGGAATGCCCACCACAGGAAGTGGTGGGCTTCAGCCACCATGACCCATGTCGGATCCCCACGGCGGAAACTAGTCCACATTCCCAGCCACGTCTCAGGCAGCTCCCATCTTGAATGTTCGCGGCCCTGACCCCTAAGGAAACGCTCAAACCCTTGAAAGCCTCGTCCTACATGCCCTCCTCCAGCCCACAGGGCGACACGACCCTACTGGAAACCACAAACATCTTCAGAACACGGGCACACTGAACACCAGGGAAGACAGACCGCAAGCCTGTCTCCTTCGTTGATGCTGATCCCACACCATGCATCCTGGAAATTCTCCACTGCCACAGTGACACTACCGAGTAACTCACAGTGATCAAAGGCATGGTCCCCGAGGACCACAGACAGACTTTCAATGGAAGACCTCTGCCATGCGAGGGAACTTGGAAGCCTGAAAGGGAACAGTGGCTGTCCACGGCAGCACAGCAGGCATGGCAATGGGGCCCCCATCTCTGCCCCACCAATGGACTGCTCCAGATAAACCTCTGGCTGTTCGAAAGGCCTGCGTGCTACACCGGCCGGTCGCGTCATTCCCCCACGGGAGAAACACTTTCGCTTTACACATTGCCAAACAAGGGAACAAAGTGGCCAAAGGGGATGTTCGCATAACTCAGCTACCTGCAAGGAGGCCGGCACAGACGCCTCACCATGTCGATCTTCTCTACTTCCCGCAAGACACCCTTTGGGTGTCATTCCTCGGGCAACGGGATCGCAACTCTACACAGCTTACCTACCTCAACTCACCCACTTGAACTGCCAAAGCCATCCGCTCCATAGGCAGCTTATGCCAGCCCATCACGAACAAGACACATTCGTGGGAAGCCGAGGCCAGCGCCTGCAACCCAATGATGACAACCCATCCCACGACATCACACAGGACCTTTCCTCATGATACCTTACCTTTCTCTCCAGGCCAGCAGCCACCACCCAGGCTGAAATGCTTCACTCGATCCACACCCCACTCCACGAAGATCCACTTAGCGCCAACAGTGTGCCGGCAACTTCAGCAGAGGAGCTGACAGGGGCAGCACTGAGGCCTAAACCATCAGCCCCCTTCCGCCATCGCCCAACTCCAGCCCACGCCCGCCCACTGCTCCAGCCACACAGGGCAGTCAAGAACCTCACTGCACGAAACACAACAACAGAGAGGGCCACAGGCCTGGCCTGAGGCTCCAGGCTCCAACCAGGGAAGCTTGCTCATGTTGGCTTCCATAATCGACCTCGGAAGCGGCATGCACAAAGTGTGAACCTGTCCAAAAATCACCTCTGCAAGATGCAAGCTTACTGGGTCTATACCAGAACACACTCCGACCCTGAAGACTAGCAGGAAAGCCTGCCCTCTTGCATTCCCTCAACGGCCTTTTAGCAGGGACCGGGGATTCATAGATGACCCAGCTTATGGGCAGACATGGTCGACCCTCAGACAGGAGCCCCTCCAATGCTGGAGCCCTTAGTGGGGTTTGCATGCCTGTCAGCAGGGGACGTTGGCCCTCACTCCTATCTGTCCCATACTCCCGAGACAGGAAACGTGCTGGACCTCAGTTTCGATGAGGAGACGGTAGAGCGTTCTCACTCATTTTGTTCAGATTTTCCAAGGAATGCATACAAGGGTGTCATCATCGATCCAAGCACATGCTGGGACGCTGCAGAACACAAAAGGGAAGGCCGTGGGTCTCTGCAGAGGAGCCATGACCTGGAAGTACTCCAACTGCCTGGGGAATCCACAGTCCTCAGGCCACTCAGCAAGACCAACAATCAATCCACCCTTGCAACCATTGGGCCCATCTGTGGAAATCCTAATATCCAATGGCACATCTTAGTATGGGTGAATGCCTACCGTCCTGAGCTATCCACAGCCTTGCTCGGCAACGTGCACCCGCCCCACTTTGTCCAGTTCTCCTTAGCATATCCAGTCATCAGACAACGCGAAGGTCTTCTTCTCTTTGCCGACAGCCAGCCTTACTCTGCAACTGCACCTGAGAAGTGGACAGAAATCAGGCAGGTTTCTGAATTGCACAAGGGTCCTCAGAGAACATGATTTTTGGGAACACTTAACCTGGGCGTGAGCCTGGAACCTGCTTCCCAAGTACCACTATCCCTTACCGAAACCTGATTGTGTGTCTCACAGCACGACTGAAGGAAGTTACGCACGTACATTGCTCGGTGTGTGAGACGCTGTATGTGTGTATTCACACGTGTGGGCGTGTGTGACTGTGACTGTGCACGAGGATGCGTTTGTGGATACCTGTGTGTGCCGCTAAACACGCGTCTTGGTCTCTGGGTGTCCCTGTGGCCCTCTGCAGACGCCTCTAACAGTAAACGTCATAGTTTATACACAGCACCCTGGTTGGACCCCCAACTGAAAGGAGAAAGACCCCTGTCAGCTTCATGAGGCCACATGCGAACTTTGAACCCCAGGCTGTCAAAATAGGCCACAGACTCCCGCTCTCCCACAGCCACGCCTTCTGACCAAAGCACAAAGACTGGACGAGACCTCCCTCCCGGCCGTGGGTGTCACACCTATGTGGACCTGGAGATCCTGCCACCTACCACCACATCTGATGTGCCCTTGGGGTCACTCCCAGTGCTCCCGGAAGCAAGGTAACCTCCCATGGGCAGGCTGACACCGACCTGCAGTTGCCGACAGGCAAGATGCAGCCTGGCACTTCTCAAGGGGTTAACGGACTTCGGCCCAAGTGTCTCATCTCGCCACCTAGACCAAATCACTTCCCATGACCCCGTGGGAATGCCCTCAATGGGAAGTGTTGGGCTTCAGCAACCATGACACAGGTTGGAACCCCACAGCGGAAATTAGGCCACCTTCCCGGACACGTATAGGCAAGCTTCCAACTGATAGGCTTTGCGGCCCTGACCACTGAGGAAACGCTCAAACGCTACACAGCCTCGTCCTAAGTGCCCTCCTCCTGCCTGCAGGGAGACTCGACTCTACTTGAAGCCACAGACATCATGTGAACACGGAGACACTGAACAGCAGGGAAGACACACCGCAAGCCTGTCTGCTTTGATGACGCCCACCCCACCCCATGCATCCTGGCAATTCTCCACTGCCACAGCGACACTACCGAGGCACTCACAGTGATCAAAGGCACTGTCCCCGACGACCACAGACAGACTTTCAACGGAAAACCTTTGCCACACGAGGGGACCTGGAAACTTGAAAGGGCACAGTGGCTGTCCACGACAGTGCGCCTGGCGTCGCAACAGTGCCCCCACCTCTGTCCCCACAAGGGACTGCTCCAGGTAAACCTCTGGCTGTTCGCAAGCCGAGTCATGCCCCCCCGGGAGAAGCACTTTCGCTTTACACATTCCCAAACAAGGTAACAAAGAGGCCAAAGGGGATGTTCGCATAACTAAACATCCTCCAAGGAGGCCAGCAGAGACGCGTCACCATGTCAATCTTCTTTACGTCTCGCAAGACACCCTTTGGGTGTCTTTCCTCTGGCAATGGGATTCCAACTCTACACAGGTTACCTACCTCACCTCATCCACTTGAACTGCCAAAGCCTTCCCCTCCATAGGCAGCTGATGCCAGCCAATCACGAACATGACACATCCTTGGGAAGCCGAGGCCAGCACCTGCAACCCAATTATGATAGCCTATTCCACGACATCACAAAGGACATGTCCTCATCTTCCCTTCCCTTCCTGTACGGGCCATCAGTGATCCACGCAGGTTTCAATTCAGCACTCATTCCTCTCCCCACTCCACGATGACCCACTTGGCATCAACACTGTGCCGGGAGTTAAAGTAGAGAAGCAAACAAGGGCAGCAGCGAGGCCTAATCCATCAGCCCCTTTCCGCCGATGCCCAACCGAGCTCACCCCTGCCCATTGCTCCAGCCTCACTAGGCACTCAAGAAGCTCACCGTGAAAAACGCAAGAACAGGGAGGGCCACAGGCCTGGCCTGAGGTTCCAGGCACCAACCAGGGACGCTTGCTCATCTTGGCTTCCAGAATCAACCCCCAAAATGGCATGCACGAAGCGTGATCCTGGCCAAAACTCACCTCCCAACTGCAAGCTAACTGGGCCTAGACCAGCACACACTCTGACTCTTAAGACCAGCAGGAGAGCCTGCCCCCTCGCATTCCCTCAACAGCCATTCAGCAGGGACCCGGGATTCACAGATAACACAGCTTATGTGCAGACACGGTCAACCCTCAGACAGGAGCCCCTCCAATACTGGAGTCCTTGGTGGTGTTTGCATGCATGTCAGCGGAAGACGCTGGCCCTCATTCCTAACTGTCCTCTCCCCCTGAGAGAGGAAACGTGCTGAACCTCAGTTTCGATGACGAGACGGTAGAGTGTTCTCACTCATTTGGCTCAGATTTTCCAAGGAATGCATGCAAGGGTGTCATCATCAATCCAAGCACATGCTGGGACGCTGCAGAACACAACCGGAGTCTGCGCGGGACTCTGTACAGGAGCCATGAGCCTGGGCTACCCCAAAAGCCTGGAGAATCCACAGCCCTCAGGCCACTCAGCAAGGGGAACAATCAATCCACTCTTGCAGCCATTGGGCCCGTCTGAGGAAAACCTAATATCTAACGGCACATCTTGGGGTGCTTGAATACCTACCATCCTGAGTTATCCACGACCACGCTCGGGGACATGGGCCCGCCTCACTTTTTCCAGTTCTTCTTAGCACCTCCAGTCATCAGAGCACACGAAGGTCTTCTTGTTTGTGCCGACGGCCAGCCTTTCCCAGCAACTGCACCTGAGAAGTGGACAGAAATCACCGAGGCTTCATAAGTGGACCGGTGTCCTCACAGGACATGATCCATAAAAACATTTACCTGGCCTTGAGCTCTGAAACTGCTTCCCAAGGACCTCTAACCCTTACCGAGAATTGACTGCATGTCTGATAGTACGACTGCAGGAAGTTACGCACATATGTTGGCCGGTGTCTGAGAGGCTGTATGTGTGTGTTCACACGTGTGGGCGTGTGTGACTGTGACTGCGCATGCGGACATGCTTGTGGGTTCCTCTGTGTGCCGCTGCATACGCGTCTTGGTCTCTGTGTGTCCCTATGGCCCTGTGAAGAGGAGTCCAACAATAAAAGAAATAGTTTATACACAGCACCCTGGTTAGACCCCTAACTGAAAGGAGAAAGAATCCTGTCAGCTTTAAGAGGCCGCAGACACACTTTGACCCCCAGGGGCTGTTGAAATAGTCCACGGACTCCCGCTCTCCTACAGCCACGCCTTCTGACCAAAACACAAAGCCTCGACGAGACCTGCCTCGGGGACTTGGCTGTGACATCGACATGCACCTCGAGACTCTGTCAGCTACCAGTATATCTGATGGGCATTTGGGGTCACTCGCAGCACTTCCGGAAGCAAGGGAACTCCCATGGTCGGGCCGACACCGACCGGCAGCTGTCTACTGCCAAGATGCAGTCTGAAAACACTCAAGGGGCTAACGAACGTGGGCCCACGTGCCACTTCTCGCCAACTAGGCCTAATCACTTTCCATTGACCCGTGGGAATGCCCACCACAGGAAGTGGTGGGCTTCAGCCACCATGACCCATGTCGGATCCCCACGGCGGAAACTAGTCCACATTCCCAGCCACGTCTCAGGCAGCTCCCATCTTGAATGTTCGCGGCCCTGACCCCTAAGGAAACGCTCAAACCCTTGAAAGCCTCGTCCTACATGCCCTCCTCCAGCCCACAGGGCGACACGACCCTACTGGAAACCACAAACATCTTCAGAACACGGGCACACTGAACACCAGGGAAGACAGACCGCAAGCCTGTCTCCTTCGTTGATGCTGATCCCACACCATGCATCCTGGAAATTCTCCACTGCCACAGTGACACTACCGAGTAACTCACAGTGATCAAAGGCATGGTCCCCGAGGACCACAGACAGACTTTCAATGGAAGACCTCTGCCATGCGAGGGAACTTGGAAGCCTGAAAGGGAACAGTGGCTGTCCACGGCAGCACAGCAGGCATGGCAATGGGGCCCCCATCTCTGCCCCACCAATGGACTGCTCCAGATAAACCTCTGGCTGTTCGAAAGGCCTGCGTGCTACACCGGCCGGTCGCGTCATTCCCCCACGGGAGAAACACTTTCGCTTTACACATTGCCAAACAAGGGAACAAAGCGGCCAAAGGGGATGTTCGCATAACTCAGCTACCTGCAAGGAGGCCGGCACAGACGCCTCACCATGTCGATCTTCTCTACTTCCCGCAAGACACCCTTTGGGTGTCATTCCTCGGGCAACGGGATCGCAACTCTACACAGCTTACCAACCTCAACTCACCCACTTGAACTGCCAAAGCCATCCGCTCCATAGGCAGCTTATGCCAGCCCATCACGAACAAGACACATTCTTGGGAAGCCGAGGCCAGCGCCTGCAACCCAATGATGACAACCCATCCCACGACATCACACAGGACCTTTCCTCATGATACCTTACCTTTCTCTCCAGGCCAGCAGCCACCACCCAGGCTGAAATGCTTCACTCGATCCACACCCCACTCCACGAAGATCCACTTAGCGCCAACAGTGTGCCGGCAACTTCAGCAGAGGAGCTGACAGGGGCAGCACTGAGGCCTAAACCATCAGCCCCCTTCCGCCATCGCCCAACTCCAGCCCACGCCCGCCCACTGCTCCAGCCACACAGGGCAGTCAAGAACCTCACTGCACGAAACACAACAACACAGAGGGCCACAGGCCTGGCCTGAGGCTCCAGGCTCCAACCAGGGAAGCTTGCTCATGTTGGCTTCCATAATCGACCTCGGAAGCGGCATGCACAAAGTGTGAACCTGTCCAAAAATCACCTCTGCAAGATGCAAGCTTACTGGGTCTATACCAGAACACACTCCGACCCTGAAGACTAGCAGGAAAGCCTGCCCTCTTGCATTCCCTCAACGGCCTTTTAGCAGGGACCGGGGATTCATAGATGACCCAGCTTATGGGCAGACATGGTCGACCCTCAGACAGGAGCCCCTCCAATGCTGGAGCCCTTAGTGGGGTTTGCATGCCTGTCAGCAGGGGACGTTGGCCCTCACTCCTAACTGTCCCATACTCCCGAGAGAGGAAACGTGCTGGACCTCAGTTTCGATGAGGAGACGGTAGAGCGTTCTCACTCATTTTGTTCAGATTTTCCAAGGAATGCATACAAGGGTGTCATCATCGATCCAAGCACATGCTGGGACGCTGCAGAACACAAAAGGGAAGGCCTTGGGTCTCTGCAGAGGAGCCATGACCTGGAAGTACTCCAACTGCCTGGGGAATCCACAGTCCTCAGGCCACTCAGCAAGACCAACAATCAATCCACCCTTGCAACCATTGGGCCCATCTGTGGAAATCCTAATATCCAATGGCACATCTTAGTATGGGTGAATGCCTGCCGTCCTGAGATATCCACAGCCTTGCTCGGCAACGTGCACCCGCCCCACTTTGTCCAGTACTCCTTAGCATATCCAGTCATCAGACAACGCGAAGGTCTTCTTCTCTTTGCCGACAGCCAGCCTTACTCTGCAACTGCACCTGAGAAGTGGACAGAAATCAGGCAGGTTTCTGAATTGCACAAGGGTCCTCAGAGAACATGATTTTTGGGAACACTTAACCTGGGCGTGAGCCTGGAACCTGCTTCCCAAGTACCACTATCCCTTACCGAAAACTGATTGTGTGTCTCACAGCACGACTGAAGGAAGTTACGCACGTACATTGCTCGGTGTGTGAGACGCTGTATGTGTGTATTCACACGTGTGGGCGTGTGTGACTGTGACTGTGCACGAGGATGCGTTTGTGGATACCTGTGTGTGCCGCTAAACACGCGTCTTGGTCTCTGGGTGTCCCTGTGGCCCTCTGCAGACGCCTCTAACAGTAAACGTCATAGTTTATACACAGCACCCTGGTTGGACCCCCAACTGAAAGGAGAAAGACCCCTGTCAGCTTCATGAGGCCACATGCGAACTTTGAACCCCAGGCTGTCAAAATAGGCCACAGACTCCCGCTCTCCCACAGCCACGCCTTCTGACCAAAGCACAAAGACTGGACGAGACCTCCCTCCCGGCCGTGGGTGTCACACCTATGTGGACCTGGAGATCCTGCCACCTACCACCACATCTGATGTGCCCTTGGGGTCACTCCCAGTGCTCCCGGAAGCAAGGTAACCTCCCATGGGCAGGCTGACACCGACCTGCAGTTGCCAACAGGCAAGATGCAGCCTGGCACTTCTCAAGGGGTTAACGGACTTCGGCCCAAGTGTCTCATCTCGCCACCTAGACCAAATCACTTCCCATGACCCCGTGGGAATGCCCTCAATGGGAAGTGTTGGGCTTCAGCAACCATGACACAGGTTGGAACCCCACAGCGGAAATTAGGCCACCTTCCCGGACACGTATAGGCAAGCTTCCAACTGGTAGGCTTTGCGGCCCTGACCACTGAGGAAACGCTCAAACGCTACACAGCCTCGTCCTAAGTGCCCTCCTCCTGCCTGCAGGGCGACTCGACTCTACTTGAAGCCACAGACATCATGTGAACACGGAGACACTGAACAGCAGGGAAGACACACCGCAAGCCTGTCTGCTTTGATGACGCCCACCCCACCCCATGCATCCTGGCAATTCTCCACTGCCACAGCGACACTACCGAGGCACTCACAGTGATCAAAGGCACTGTCCCCGACGACCACAGACAGACTTTCAACGGAAAACCTTTGCCACACGAGGGGACCTGGAAACTTGAAAGGGCACAGTGGCTGTCCACGACAGTGCGCCTGGCGTCGCAACAGTGCCCCCACCTCTGTCCCCACAACGGACTGCTCCAGGTAAACCTCTGGCTGTTCGCAAGCCGAGTCATGCCCCCCCGGGAGAAGCACTTTCGCTTTACACATTCCCAAACAAGGTAACAAAGAGGCCAAAGGGGATGTTCGCATAACTAAACATCCTCCAAGGAGGCCAGCAGAGACGCGTCACCATGTCAATCTTCTTTACGTCTCGCAAGACACCCTTTGGGTGTCTTTCCTCTGGCAATGGGATTCCAACTCTACACAGGTTACCTACCTCACCTCATCCACTTGAACTGCCAAAGCCTTCCCCTCCATAGGCAGCTGATGCCAGCCAATCACGAACATGACACATCCTTGGGAAGCCGAGGCCAGCACCTGCAACCCAATTATGATAGCCTATTCCACGACATCACAAAGGACATGTCCTCATCTTCCCTTCCCTTCCTGTACGGGCCATCAGTGATCCACGCAGGTTTCAATTCAGCACTCATTCCTCTCCCCACTCCACGATGACCCACTTGGCATCAACACTGTGCCGGGAGTTAAAGTAGAGAAGCAAACAAGGGCAGCAGCGAGGCCTAATCCATCAGCCCCTTTCCGCCGATGCCCAACCGAGCTCACCCCTGCCCATTGCTCCAGCCTCACTAGGCACTCAAGAAGCTCACCGTGAAAAACGCAAGAACAGGGAGTGCCACAGGCCTGGCCTGAGGTTCCAGGCACCAACCAGGGACGCTTGCTCATCTTGGCTTCCAGAATCAACCCCCAAAATGGCATGCACGAAGCGTGATCCTGGCCAAAACTCACCTCCCAACTGCAAGCTAACTGGGCCTAGACCAGCACACACTCTGACTCTTAAGACCAGCAGGAGAGCCTGCCCCCTCGCATTCCCTCAACAGCCATTCAGCAGGGACCCGGGATTCACAGATAACACAGCTTATGTGCAGACACGGTCAACCCTCAGACAGGAGCCCCTCCAATACTGGAGTCCTTGGTGGTGTTTGCATGCATGTCAGCGGAAGACGCTGGCCCTCATTCCTAACTGTCCTCTCCCCCTGAGAGAGGAAACGTGCTGAACCTCAGTTTCGATGACGAGACGGTAGAGTGTTCTCACTCATTTGGCTCAGATTTTCCAAGGAATGCATGCAAGGGTGTCATCATCAATCCAAGCACATGCTGGGACGCTGCAGAACACAACCGGAGTCTGCGCGGGACTCTGTACAGGAGCCATGAGCCTGGGCTACCCCAAAAGCCTGGAGAATCCACAGCCCTCAGGCCACTCAGCAAGGGGAACAATCAATCCACTCTTGCAGCCATTGGGCCCGTCTGAGGAAAACCTAATATCTAACGGCACATCTTGGGGTGCTTGAATACCTACCATCCTGACTTATCCACGACCACGCTCGGGGACATGGGCCCGCCTCACTTTTTCCAGTTCTTCTTAGCACCTCCAGTCATCAGAGCACACGAAGGTCTTCTTGTTTGTGCCGACGGCCAGCCTTTCCCAGCAACTGCACCTGAGAAGTGGACAGAAATCACCGAGGCTTCATAAGTGGACCGGTGTCCTCACAGGACATGATCCATAAAAACAGTTACCTGGCCTTGAGCTCTGAAACTGCTTCCCAAGGACCTCTAACCCTTACCGAGAATTGACTGCATGTCTGATAGTACGACTGCAGGAAGTTACGCACATATGTTGGCCGGTGTCTGAGAGGCTGTATGTGTGTGTTCACACGTGTGGGCGTGTGTGACTGTGACTGCGCATGCGGACATGCTTGTGGGTTCCTCTGTGTGCCGCTGCATACGCGTCTTGGTCTCTGTGTGTCCCTATGGCCCTGTGAAGAGGAGTCCAACAATAAAAGAAATAGTTTATACACAGCACCCTGGTTAGACCCCTAACTGAAAGGAGGAAGAATCCTGTCAGCTTTAAGAGGCCGCAGACACACTTTGACCCCCAGGGGCTGTTGAAATAGTCCACGGACTCCCGCTCTCCTACAGCCACGCCTTCTGACCAAAACACAAAGCCTCGACGAGACCTGCCTCCGGGCCTTGGCTGTGACATCGACATGCACCTCGAGACTCTGTCAGCTACCAGTATATCTGATGGGCATTTGGGGTCACTCGCAGCACTTCCGGAAGCAAGGGAACTCCCATGGTCGGGCCGACACCGACCGGCAGCTGTCTACTGCCAAGATGCAGTCTGAAAACACTCAAGGGGCTAACGAACGTGGGCCCACGTGCCACTTCTCGCCAACTAGGCCTAATCACTTTCCATTGACCCGTGGGAATGCCCACCACAGGAAGTGGTGGGCTTCAGCCACCATGACCCATGTCGGATCCCCACGGCGGAAACTAGTCCACATTCCCAGCCACGTCTCAGGCAGCTCCCATCTTGAATGTTCGCGGCCCTGACCCCTAAGGAAACGCTCAAACCCTTGAAAGCCTCGTCCTACATGCCCTCCTCCAGCCCACAGGGCGACACGACCCTACTGGAAACCACAAACATCTTCAGAACACGGGAACACTGAACACCAGGGAAGACAGACCGCAAGCCTGTCTCCTTCGTTGATGCTGATCCCACACCATGCATCCTGGAAATTCTCCACTGCCACAGTGACACTACCGAGTAACTCACAGTGATCAAAGGCATGGTCCCCGAGGACCACAGACAGACTTTCAATGGAAGACCTCTGCCATGCGAGGGAACTTGGAAGCCTGAAAGGGAACAGTGGCTGGCCACGGCAGCACAGCAGGCATGGCAATGGGGCCCCCATCTCTGCCCCACCAATGGACTGCTCCAGATAAACCTCTGGCTGTTCGAAAGGCCTGCGTGCTACACCGGCCGGTCGCGTCATTCCCCCACGGGAGAAACACTTTCGCTTTACACATTGCCAAACAAGGGAACAAAGCGGCCAAAGGGGATGTTCGCATAACTCAGCTACCTGCAAGGAGGCCGGCACAGACGCCTCACCATGTCGATCTTCTCTACTTCCCGCAAGACACCCTTTGGGTGTCATTCCTCGGGCAACGGGATCGCAACTCTACACAGCTTACCTACCTCAACTCACCCACTTGAACTGCCAAAGCCATCCGCTCCATAGGCAGCTTATGCCAGCCCATCACGAACAAGACACATTCGTGGGAAGCCGAGGCCAGCGCCTGCAACCCAATGATGACAACCCATCCCACGACATCACACAGGACCTTTCCTCATGATACCTTACCTTTCTCTCCAGGCCAGCAGCCACCACCCAGGCTGAAATGCTTCACTCGATCCACACCCCACTCCACGAAGATCCACTTAGCGCCAACAGTGTGCCGGCAACTTCAGCAGAGGAGCTGACAGGGGCAGCACTGAGGCCTAAACCATCAGCCCCCTTCCGCCATCGCCCAACTCCAGCCCACGCCCGCCCACTGCTCCAGCCACACAGGGCAGTCAAGAACCTCACTGCACGAAACACAACAACACAGAGGGCCACAGGCCTGGCCTGAGGCTCCAGGCTCCAACCAGGGAAGCTTGCTCATGTTGGCTTCCATAATCGACCTCGGAAGCGGCATGCACAAAGTGTGAACCTGTCCAAAAATCACCTCTGCAAGATGCAAGCTTACTGGGTCTATACCAGAACACACTCCGACCCTGAAGACTAGCAGGAAAGCCTGCCCTCTTGCATTCCCTCAACGGCCTTTTAGCAGGGACCGGGGATTCATAGATGACCCAGCTTATGGGCAGACATGGTCGACCCTCAGACAGGAGCCCCTCCAATGCTGGAGCCCTTAGTGGGGTTTGCATGCCTGTCAGCAGGGGACGTTGGCCCTCACTCCTATCTGTCCCATACTCCCGAGACAGGAAACGTGCTGGACCTCAGTTTCGATGAGGAGACGGTAGAGCGTTCTCACTCATTTTGTTCAGATTTTCCAAGGAATGCATACAAGGGTGTCATCATCGATCCAAGCACATGCTGGGACGCTGCAGAACACAAAAGGGAAGGCCGTGGGTCTCTGCAGAGGAGCCATGACCTGGAAGTACTCCAACTGCCTGGGGAATCCACAGTCCTCAGGCCACTCAGCAAGACCAACAATCAATCCACCCTTGCAACCATTGGGCCCATCTGTGGAAATCCTAATATCCAATGGCACATCTTAGTATGGGTGAATGCCTACCGTCCTGAGCTATCCACAGCCTTGCTCGGCAACGTGCACCCGCCCCACTTTGTCCAGTTCTCCTTAGCATATCCAGTCATCAGACAACGTGAAGGTCTTCTTCTCTTTGCTGACAGCCAGCCTTACTCTGCAACTGCACCTGAGAAGTGGACAGAAATCAGGCAGGTTTCTGAATTGCACAAGGGTCCTCAGAGAACATGATTTTTGGGAACACTTAACCTGGGCGTGAGCCTGGAACCTGCTTCCCAAGTACCACTATCCCTTACCGAAACCTGATTGTGTGTCTCACAGCACGACTGAAGGAAGTTACGCACGTACATTGCTCGGTGTGTGAGACGCTGTATGTGTGTATTCACACGTGTGGGCGTGTGTGACTGTGACTGTGCACGAGGATGCGTTTGTGGATACCTGTGTGTGCCGCTAAACACGCGTCTTGGTCTCTGGGTGTCCCTGTGGCCCTCTGCAGACGCCTCTAACAGTAAACGTCATAGTTTATACACAGCACCCTGGTTGGACCCCCAACTGAAAGGAGAAAGACCCCTGTCAGCTTCATGAGGCCACATGCGAACTTTGAACCCCAGGCTGTCAAAATAGGCCACAGACTCCCGCTCTCCCACAGCCACGCCTTCTGACCAAAGCACAAAGACTGGACGAGACCTCCCTCCCGGCCGTGGGTGTCACACCTATGTGGACCTGGAGATCCTGCCACCTACCACCACATCTGATGTGCCCTTGGGGTCACTCCCAGTGCTCCCGGAAGCAAGGTAACCTCCCATGGGCAGGCTGACACCGACCTGCAGTTGCCGACAGGCAAGATGCAGCCTGGCACTTCTCAAGGGGTTAACGGACTTCGGCCCAAGTGTCTCATCTCGCCACCTAGACCAAATCACTTCCCATGACCCCGTGGGAATGCCCTCAATGGGAAGTGTTGGGCTTCAGCAACCATGACACAGGTTGGAACCCCACAGCGGAAATTAGGCCACCTTCCCGGACACGTATAGGCAAGCTTCCAACTGATAGGCTTTGCGGCCCTGACCACTGAGGAAACGCTCAAACGCTACACAGCCTCGTCCTAAGTGCCCTCCTCCTGCCTGCAGGGAGACTCGACTCTACTTGAAGCCACAGACATCATGTGAACACGGAGACACTGAACAGCAGGGAAGACACACCGCAAGCCTGTCTGCTTTGATGACGCCCACCCCACCCCATGCATCCTGGCAATTCTCCACTGCCACAGCGACACTACCGAGGCACTCACAGTGATCAAAGGCACTGTCCCCGACGACCACAGACAGACTTTCAACGGAAAACCTTTGCCACACGAGGGGACCTGGAAACTTGAAAGGGCACAGTGGCTGTCCACGACAGTGCGCCTGGCGTCGCAACAGTGCCCCCACCTCTGTCCCCACAAGGGACTGCTCCAGGTAAACCTCTGGCTGTTCGCAAGCCGAGTCATGCCCCCCCGGGAGAAGCACTTTCGCTTTACACATTCCCAAACAAGGTAACAAAGAGGCCAAAGGGGATGTTCGCATAACTAAACATCCTCCAAGGAGGCCAGCAGAGACGCGTCACCATGTCAATCTTCTTTACGTCTCGCAAGACACCCTTTGGGTGTCTTTCCTCTGGCAATGGGATTCCAACTCTACACAGGTTACCTACCTCACCTCATCCACTTGAACTGCCAAAGCCTTCCCCTCCATAGGCAGCTGATGCCAGCCAATCACGAACATGACACATCCTTGGGAAGCCGAGGCCAGCACCTGCAACCCAATTATGATAGCCTATTCCACGACATCACAAAGGACATGTCCTCATCTTCCCTTCCCTTCCTGTACGGGCCATCAGTCATCCACGCAGGTTTCAATTCAGCACTCATTCCTCTCCCCACTCCATGATGACCCACTTGGCATCAACACTGTGCCGGGAGTTAAAGCAGAGAAGCAAACAAGGGCAGCAGCGAGGCCTAATCCATCAGCCCCTTTCCGCCGATGCCCAACCGAGCTCACCCCTGCCCATTGCTCCAGCCTCACTAGGCACTCAAGAAGCTCACCGTGAAAAACGCAAGAACAGGGAGTGCCACAGGCCTGGCCTGAGGTTCCAGGCACCAACCAGGGACGCTTGCTCATCTTGGCTTCCAGAATCAACCCCCAAAATGGCATGCACGAAGCGTGATCCTGGCCAAAACTCACCTCCCAACTGCAAGCTAACTGGGCCTAGACCAGCACACACTCTGACTCTTAAGACCAGCAGGAGAGCCTGCCCCCTCGCATTCCCTCAACAGCCATTCAGCAGGGACCCGGGATTCACAGATAACACAGCTTATGTGCAGACACGGTCAACCCTCAGACAGGAGCCCCTCCAATACTGGAGTCCTTGGTGGTGTTTGCATGCATGTCAGCGGAAGACGCTGGCCCTCATTCCTAACTGTCCTCTCCCCCTGAGAGAGGAAACGTGCTGAACCTCAGTTTCGATGACGAGACGGTAGAGTGTTCTCACTCATTTGGCTCAGATTTTCCAAGGAATGCATGCAAGGGTGTCATCATCAATCCAAGCACATGCTGGGACGCTGCAGAACACAACCGGAGTCTGCGCGGGACTCTGTACAGGAGCCATGAGCCTGGGCTACCCCAAAAGCCTGGAGAATCCACAGCCCTCAGGCCACTCAGCAAGGGGAACAATCAATCCACTCTTGCAGCCATTGGGCCCGTCTGAGGAAAACCTAATATCTAACGGCACATCTTGGGGTGCTTGAATACCTACCATCCTGACTTATCCACGACCACGCTCGGGGACATGGGCCCGCCTCACTTTTTCCAGTTCTTCTTAGCACCTCCAGTCATCAGAGCACACGAAGGTCTTCTTGTTTGTGCCGACGGCCAGCCTTTCCCAGCAACTGCACCTGAGAAGTGGACAGAAATCACCGAGGCTTCATAAGTGGACCGGTGTCCTCACAGGACATGATCCATAAAAACAGTTACCTGGCCTTGAGCTCTGAAACTGCTTCCCAAGGACCTCTAACCCTTACCGAGAATTGACTGCATGTCTGATAGTACGACTGCAGGAAGTTACGCACATATGTTGGCCGGTGTCTGAGAGGCTGTATGTGTGTGTTCACACGTGTGGGCGTGTGTGACTGTGACTGCGCATGCGGACATGCTTGTGGGTTCCTCTGTGTGCCGCTGCATACGCGTCTTGGTCTCTGTGTGTCCCTATGGCCCTGTGAAGAGGAGTCCAACAATAAAAGAAATAGTTTATACACAGCACCCTGGTTAGACCCCTAACTGAAAGGAGAAAGAATCCTGTCAGCTTTAAGAGGCCGCAGACACACTTTGACCCCCAGGGGCTGTTGAAATAGTCCACGGACTCCCGCTCTCCTACAGCCACGCCTTCTGACCAAAACACAAAGCCTCGACGAGACCTGCCTCCGGGCCTTGGCTGTGACATCGACATGCACCTCGAGACTCTGTCAGCTACCAGTATATCTGATGGGCATTTGGGGTCACTCGCAGCACTTCCGGAAGCAAGGGAACTCCCATGGTCGGGCCGACACCGACCGGCAGCTGTCTACTGCCAAGATGCAGTCTGAAAACACTCAAGGGGCTAACGAACGTGGGCCCACGTGCCACTTCTCGCCAACTAGGCCTAATCACTTTCCATTGACCCGTGGGAATGCCCACCACAGGAAGTGGTGGGCTTCAGCCACCATGACCCATGTCGGATCCCCACGGCGGAAACTAGTCCACATTCCCAGCCACGTCTCAGGCAGCTCCCATCTTGAATGTTCGCGGCCCTGACCCCTAAGGAAACGCTCAAACCCTTGAAAGCCTCGTCCTACATGCCCTCCTCCAGCCCACAGGGCGACACGACCCTACTGGAAACCACAAACATCTTCAGAACACGGGCACACTGAACACCAGGGAAGACAGACCGCAAGCCTGTCTCCTTCGTTGATGCTGATCCCACACCATGCATCCTGGAAATTCTCCACTGCCACAGTGACACTACCGAGTAACTCACAGTGATCAAAGGCATGGTCCCCGAGGACCACAGACAGACTTTCAATGGAAGACCTCTGCCATGCGAGGGAACTTGGAAGCCTGAAAGGGAACAGTGGCTGTCCACGGCAGCACAGCAGGCATGGCAATGGGGCCCCCATCTCTGCCCCACCAATGGACTGCTCCAGATAAACCTCTGGCTGTTCGAAAGGCCTGCGTGCTACACCGGCCGGTCGCGTCATTCCCCCACGGGAGAAACACTTTCGCTTTACACATTGCCAAACAAGGGAACAAAGCGGCCAAAGGGGATGTTCGCATAACTCAGCTACCTGCAAGGAGGCCGGCACAGACGCCTCACCATGTCGATCTTCTCTACTTCCCGCAAGACACCCTTTGGGTGTCATTCCTCGGGCAACGGGATCGCAACTCTACACAGCTTACCTACCTCAACTCACCCACTTGAACTGCCAAAGCCATCCGCTCCATAGGCAGCTTATGCCAGCCCATCACGAACAAGACACATTCGTGGGAAGCCGAGGCCAGCGCCTGCAACCCAATGATGACAACCCATCCCACGACATCACACAGGACCTTTCCTCATGATACCTTACCTTTCTCTCCAGGCCAGCAGCCACCACCCAGGCTGAAATGCTTCACTCGATCCACACCCCACTCCACGAAGATCCACTTAGCGCCAACAGTGTGCCGGCAACTTCAGCAGAGGAGCTGACAGGGGCAGCACTGAGGCCTAAACCATCAGCCCCCTTCCGCCATCGCCCAACTCCAGCCCACGCCCGCCCACTGCTCCAGCCACACAGGGCAGTCAAGAACCTCACTGCACGAAACACAACAACACAGAGGGCCACAGGCCTGGCCTGAGGCTCCAGGCTCCAACCAGGGAAGCTTGCTCATGTTGGCTTCCATAATCGACCTCGGAAGCGGCATGCACAAAGTGTGAACCTGTCCAAAAATCACCTCTGCAAGATGCAAGCTTACTGGGTCTATACCAGAACACACTCCGACCCTGAAGACTAGCAGGAAAGCCTGCCCTCTTGCATTCCCTCAACGGCCTTTTAGCAGGGACCGGGGATTCATAGATGACCCAGCTTATGGGCAGACATGGTCGACCCTCAGACAGGAGCCCCTCCAATGCTGGAGCCCTTAGTGGGGTTTGCATGCCTGTCAGCAGGGGACGTTGGCCCTCACTCCTATCTGTCCCATACTCCCGAGACAGGAAACGTGCTGGACCTCAGTTTCGATGAGGAGACGGTAGAGCGTTCTCACTCATTTTGTTCAGATTTTCCAAGGAATGCATACAAGGGTGTCATCATCGATCCAAGCACATGCTGGGACGCTGCAGAACACAAAAGGGAAGGCCGTGGGTCTCTGCAGAGGAGCCATGACCTGGAAGTACTCCAACTGCCTGGGGAATCCACAGTCCTCAGGCCACTCAGCAAGACCAACAATCAATCCACCCTTGCAACCATTGGGCCCATCTGTGGAAATCCTAATATCCAATGGCACATCTTAGTATGGGTGAATGCCTACCGTCCTGAGCTATCCACAGCCTTGCTCGGCAACGTGCACCCGCCCCACTTTGTCCAGTTCTCCTTAGCATATCCAGTCATCAGACAACGCGAAGGTCTTCTTCTCTTTGCCGACAGCCAGCCTTACTCTGCAACTGCACCTGAGAAGTGGACAGAAATCAGGCAGGTTTCTGAATTGCACAAGGGTCCTCAGAGAACATGATTTTTGGGAACACTTAACCTGGGCGTGAGCCTGGAACCTGCTTCCCAAGTACCACTATCCCTTACCGAAACCTGATTGTGTGTCTCACAGCACGACTGAAGGAAGTTACGCACGTACATTGCTCGGTGTGTGAGACGCTGTATGTGTGTATTCACACGTGTGGGCGTGTGTGACTGTGACTGTGCACGAGGATGCGTTTGTGGATACCTGTGTGTGCCGCTAAACACGCGTCTTGGTCTCTGGGTGTCCCTGTGGCCCTCTGCAGACGCCTCTAACAGTAAACGTCATAGTTTATACACAGCACCCTGGTTGGACCCCCAACTGAAAGGAGAAAGACCCCTGTCAGCTTCATGAGGCCACATGCGAACTTTGAACCCCAGGCTGTCAAAATAGGCCACAGACTCCCGCTCTCCCACAGCCACGCCTTCTGACCAAAGCACAAAGACTGGACGAGACCTCCCTCCCGGCCGTGGGTGTCACACCTATGTGGACCTGGAGATCCTGCCACCTACCACCACATCTGATGTGCCCTTGGGGTCACTCCCAGTGCTCCCGGAAGCAAGGTAACCTCCCATGGGCAGGCTGACACCGACCTGCAGTTGCCGACAGGCAAGATGCAGCCTGGCACTTCTCAAGGGGTTAACGGACTTCGGCCCAAGTGTCTCATCTCGCCACCTAGACCAAATCACTTCCCATGACCCCGTGGGAATGCCCTCAATGGGAAGTGTTGGGCTTCAGCAACCATGACACAGGTTGGAACCCCACAGCGGAAATTAGGCCACCTTCCCGGACACGTATAGGCAAGCTTCCAACTGATAGGCTTTGCGGCCCTGACCACTGAGGAAACGCTCAAACGCTACACAGCCTCGTCCTAAGTGCCCTCCTCCTGCCTGCAGGGAGACTCGACTCTACTTGAAGCCACAGACATCATGTGAACACGGAGACACTGAACAGCAGGGAAGACACACCGCAAGCCTGTCTGCTTTGATGACGCCCACCCCACCCCATGCATCCTGGCAATTCTCCACTGCCACAGCGACACTACCGAGGCACTCACAGTGATCAAAGGCACTGTCCCCGACGACCACAGACAGACTTTCAACGGAAAACCTTTGCCACACGAGGGGACCTGGAAACTTGAAAGGGCACAGTGGCTGTCCACGACAGTGCGCCTGGCGTCGCAACAGTGCCCCCACCTCTGTCCCCACAAGGGACTGCTCCAGGTAAACCTCTGGCTGTTCGCAAGCCGAGTCATGCCCCCCCGGGAGAAGCACTTTCGCTTTACACATTCCCAAACAAGGTAACAAAGAGGCCAAAGGGGATGTTCGCATAACTAAACATCCTCCAAGGAGGCCAGCAGAGACGCGTCACCATGTCAATCTTCTTTACGTCTCGCAAGACACCCTTTGGGTGTCTTTCCTCTGGCAATGGGATTCCAACTCTACACAGGTTACCTACCTCACCTCATCCACTTGAACTGCCAAAGCCTTCCCCTCCATAGGCAGCTGATGCCAGCCAATCACGAACATGACACATCCTTGGGAAGCCGAGGCCAGCACCTGCAACCCAATTATGATAGCCTATTCCACGACATCACAAAGGACATGTCCTCATCTTCCCTTCCCTTCCTGTACGGGCCATCAGTGATCCACGCAGGTTTCAATTCAGCACTCATTCCTCTCCCCACTCCACGATGACCCACTTGGCATCAACACTGTGCCGGGAGTTAAAGTAGAGAAGCAAACAAGGGCAGCAGCGAGGCCTAATCCATCAGCCCCTTTCCGCCGATGCCCAACCGAGCTCACCCCTGCCCATTGCTCCAGCCTCACTAGGCACTCAAGAAGCTCACCGTGAAAAACGCAAGAACAGGGAGGGCCACAGGCCTGGCCTGAGGTTCCAGGCACCAACCAGGGACGCTTGCTCATCTTGGCTTCCAGAATCAACCCCCAAAATGGCATGCACGAAGCGTGATCCTGGCCAAAACTCACCTCCCAACTGCAAGCTAACTGGGCCTAGACCAGCACACACTCTGACTCTTAAGACCAGCAGGAGAGCCTGCCCCCTCGCATTCCCTCAACAGCCATTCAGCAGGGACCCGGGATTCACAGATAACACAGCTTATGTGCAGACACGGTCAACCCTCAGACAGGAGCCCCTCCAATACTGGAGTCCTTGGTGGTGTTTGCATGCATGTCAGCGGAAGACGCTGGCCCTCATTCCTAACTGTCCTCTCCCCCTGAGAGAGGAAACGTGCTGAACCTCAGTTTCGATGACGAGACGGTAGAGTGTTCTCACTCATTTGGCTCAGATTTTCCAAGGAATGCATGCAAGGGTGTCATCATCAATCCAAGCACATGCTGGGACGCTGCAGAACACAACCGGAGTCTGCGCGGGACTCTGTACAGGAGCCATGAGCCTGGGCTACCCCAAAAGCCTGGAGAATCCACAGCCCTCAGGCCACTCAGCAAGGGGAACAATCAATCCACTCTTGCAGCCATTGGGCCCGTCTGAGGAAAACCTAATATCTAACGGCACATCTTGGGGTGCTTGAATACCTACCATCCTGACTTATCCACGACCACGCTCGGGGACATGGGCCCGCCTCACTTTTTCCAGTTCTTCTTAGCACCTCCAGTCATCAGAGCACACGAAGGTCTTCTTGTTTGTGCCGACGGCCAGCCTTTCCCAGCAACTGCACCTGAGAAGTGGACAGAAATCACCGAGGCTTCATAAGTGGACCGGTGTCCTCACAGGACATGATCCATAAAAACAGTTACCTGGCCTTGAGCTCTGAAACTGCTTCCCAAGGACCTCTAACCCTTACCGAGAATTGACTGCATGTCTGATAGTACGACTGCAGGAAGTTACGCACATATGTTGGGCGGTGTCTGAGAGGCTGTATGTGTGTGTTCACACGTGTGGGCGTGTGTGACTGTGACTGCGCATGCGGACATGCTTGTGGGTTCCTCTGTGTGCCGCTGCATACGCGTCTTGGTCTCTGTGTGTCCCTATGGCCCTGTGAAGAGGAGTCCAACAATAAAAGAAATAGTTTATACACAGCACCCTGGTTAGACCCCTAACTGAAAGGAGAAAGAATCCTGTCAGCTTTAAGAGGCCGCAGACACACTTTGACCCCCAGGGGCTGTTGAAATAGTCCACGGACTCCCGCTCTCCTACAGCCACGCCTTCTGACCAAAACACAAAGCCTCGACGAGACCTGCCTCCGGGCCTTGGCTGTGACATCGACATGCACCTCGAGACTCTGTCAGCTACCAGTATATCTGATGGGCATTTGGGGTCACTCGCAGCACTTCCGGAAGCAAGGGAACTCCCATGGTCGGGCCGACACCGACCGGCAGCTGTCTACTGCCAAGATGCAGTCTGAAAACACTCAAGGGGCTAACGAACGTGGGCCCACGTGCCACTTCTCGCCAACTAGGCCTAATCACTTTCCATTGACCCGTGGGAATGCCCACCACAGGAAGTGGTGGGCTTCAGCCACCATGACCCATGTCGGATCCCCACGGCGGAAACTAGTCCACATTCCCAGCCACGTCTCAGGCAGCTCCCATCTTGAATGTTCGCGGCCCTGACCCCTAAGGAAACGCTCAAACCCTTGAAAGCCTCGTCCTACATGCCCTCCTCCAGCCCACAGGGCGACACGACCCTACTGGAAACCACAAACATCTTCAGAACACGGGAACACTGAACACCAGGGAAGACAGACCGCAAGCCTGTCTCCTTCGTTGATGCTGATCCCACACCATGCATCCTGGAAATTCTCCACTGCCACAGTGACACTACCGAGTAACTCACAGTGATCAAAGGCATGGTCCCCGAGGACCACAGACAGACTTTCAATGGAAGACCTCTGCCATGCGAGGGAACTTGGAAGCCTGAAAGGGAACAGTGGCTGGCCACGGCAGCACAGCAGGCATGGCAATGGGGCCCCCATCTCTGCCCCACCAATGGACTGCTCCAGATAAACCTCTGGCTGTTCGAAAGGCCTGCGTGCTACACCGGCCGGTCGCGTCATTCCCCCACGGGAGAAACACTTTCGCTTTACACATTGCCAAACAAGGGAACAAAGCGGCCAAAGGGGATGTTCGCATAACTCAGCTACCTGCAAGGAGGCCGGCACAGACGCCTCACCATGTCGATCTTCTCTACTTCCCGCAAGACACCCTTTGGGTGTCATTCCTCGGGCAACGGGATCGCAACTCTACACAGCTTACCTACCTCAACTCACCCACTTGAACTGCCAAAGCCATCCGCTCCATAGGCAGCTTATGCCAGCCCATCACGAACAAGACACATTCGTGGGAAGCCGAGGCCAGCGCCTGCAACCCAATGATGACAACCCATCCCACGACATCACACAGGACCTTTCCTCATGATACCTTACCTTTCTCTCCAGGCCAGCAGCCACCACCCAGGCTGAAATGCTTCACTCGATCCACACCCCACTCCACGAAGATCCACTTAGCGCCAACAGTGTGCCGGCAACTTCAGCAGAGGAGCTGACAGGGGCAGCACTGAGGCCTAAACCATCAGCCCCCTTCCGCCATCGCCCAACTCCAGCCCACGCCCGCCCACTGCTCCAGCCACACAGGGCAGTCAAGAACCTCACTGCACGAAACACAACAACACAGAGGGCCACAGGCCTGGCCTGAGGCTCCAGGCTCCAACCAGGGAAGCTTGCTCATGTTGGCTTCCATAATCGACCTCGGAAGCGGCATGCACAAAGTGTGAACCTGTCCAAAAATCACCTCTGCAAGATGCAAGCTTACTGGGTCTATACCAGAACACACTCCGACCCTGAAGACTAGCAGGAAAGCCTGCCCTCTTGCATTCCCTCAACGGCCTTTTAGCAGGGACCGGGGATTCATAGATGACCCAGCTTATGGGCAGACATGGTCGACCCTCAGACAGGAGCCCCTCCAATGCTGGAGCCCTTAGTGGGGTTTGCATGCCTGTCAGCAGGGGACGTTGGCCCTCACTCCTATCTGTCCCATACTCCCGAGACAGGAAACGTGCTGGACCTCAGTTTCGATGAGGAGACGGTAGAGCGTTCTCACTCATTTTGTTCAGATTTTCCAAGGAATGCATACAAGGGTGTCATCATCGATCCAAGCACATGCTGGGACGCTGCAGAACACAAAAGGGAAGGCCGTGGGTCTCTGCAGAGGAGCCATGACCTGGAAGTACTCCAACTGCCTGGGGAATCCACAGTCCTCAGGCCACTCAGCAAGACCAACAATCAATCCACCCTTGCAACCATTGGGCCCATCTGTGGAAATCCTAATATCCAATGGCACATCTTAGTATGGGTGAATGCCTACCGTCCTGAGCTATCCACAGCCTTGCTCGGCAACGTGCACCCGCCCCACTTTGTCCAGTTCTCCTTAGCATATCCAGTCATCAGACAACGTGAAGGTCTTCTTCTCTTTGCTGACAGCCAGCCTTACTCTGCAACTGCACCTGAGAAGTGGACAGAAATCAGGCAGGTTTCTGAATTGCACAAGGGTCCTCAGAGAACATGATTTTTGGGAACACTTAACCTGGGCGTGAGCCTGGAACCTGCTTCCCAAGTACCACTATCCCTTACCGAAACCTGATTGTGTGTCTCACAGCACGACTGAAGGAAGTTACGCACGTACATTGCTCGGTGTGTGAGACGCTGTATGTGTGTATTCACACGTGTGGGCGTGTGTGACTGTGACTGTGCACGAGGATGCGTTTGTGGATACCTGTGTGTGCCGCTAAACACGCGTCTTGGTCTCTGGGTGTCCCTGTGGCCCTCTGCAGACGCCTCTAACAGTAAACGTCATAGTTTATACACAGCACCCTGGTTGGACCCCCAACTGAAAGGAGAAAGACCCCTGTCAGCTTCATGAGGCCACATGCGAACTTTGAACCCCAGGCTGTCAAAATAGGCCACAGACTCCCGCTCTCCCACAGCCACGCCTTCTGACCAAAGCACAAAGACTGGACGAGACCTCCCTCCCGGCCGTGGGTGTCACACCTATGTGGACCTGGAGATCCTGCCACCTACCACCACATCTGATGTGCCCTTGGGGTCACTCCCAGTGCTCCCGGAAGCAAGGTAACCTCCCATGGGCAGGCTGACACCGACCTGCAGTTGCCGACAGGCAAGATGCAGCCTGGCACTTCTCAAGGGGTTAACGGACTTCGGCCCAAGTGTCTCATCTCGCCACCTAGACCAAATCACTTCCCATGACCCCGTGGGAATGCCCTCAATGGGAAGTGTTGGGCTTCAGCAACCATGACACAGGTTGGAACCCCACAGCGGAAATTAGGCCACCTTCCCGGACACGTATAGGCAAGCTTCCAACTGATAGGCTTTGCGGCCCTGACCACTGAGGAAACGCTCAAACGCTACACAGCCTCGTCCTAAGTGCCCTCCTCCTGCCTGCAGGGAGACTCGACTCTACTTGAAGCCACAGACATCATGTGAACACGGAGACACTGAACAGCAGGGAAGACACACCGCAAGCCTGTCTGCTTTGATGACGCCCACCCCACCCCATGCATCCTGGCAATTCTCCACTGCCACAGCGACACTACCGAGGCACTCACAGTGATCAAAGGCACTGTCCCCGACGACCACAGACAGACTTTCAACGGAAAACCTTTGCCACACGAGGGGACCTGGAAACTTGAAAGGGCACAGTGGCTGTCCACGACAGTGCGCCTGGCGTCGCAACAGTGCCCCCACCTCTGTCCCCACAAGGGACTGCTCCAGGTAAACCTCTGGCTGTTCGCAAGCCGAGTCATGCCCCCCCGGGAGAAGCACTTTCGCTTTACACATTCCCAAACAAGGTAACAAAGAGGCCAAAGGGGATGTTCGCATAACTAAACATCCTCCAAGGAGGCCAGCAGAGACGCGTCACCATGTCAATCTTCTTTACGTCTCGCAAGACACCCTTTGGGTGTCTTTCCTCTGGCAATGGGATTCCAACTCTACACAGGTTACCTACCTCACCTCATCCACTTGAACTGCCAAAGCCTTCCCCTCCATAGGCAGCTGATGCCAGCCAATCACGAACATGACACATCCTTGGGAAGCCGAGGCCAGCACCTGCAACCCAATTATGATAGCCTATTCCACGACATCACAAAGGACATGTCCTCATCTTCCCTTCCCTTCCTGTACGGGCCATCAGTGATCCACGCAGGTTTCAATTCAGCACTCATTCCTCTCCCCACTCCACGATGACCCACTTGGCATCAACACTGTGCCGGGAGTTAAAGTAGAGAAGCAAACAAGGGCAGCAGCGAGGCCTAATCCATCAGCCCCTTTCCGCCGATGCCCAACCGAGCTCACCCCTGCCCATTGCTCCAGCCTCACTAGGCACTCAAGAAGCTCACCGTGAAAAACGCAAGAACAGGGAGTGCCACAGGCCTGGCCTGAGGTTCCAGGCACCAACCAGGGACGCTTGCTCATCTTGGCTTCCAGAATCAACCCCCAAAATGGCATGCACGAAGCGTGATCCTGGCCAAAACTCACCTCCCAACTGCAAGCTAACTGGGCCTAGACCAGCACACACTCTGACTCTTAAGACCAGCAGGAGAGCCTGCCCCCTCGCATTCCCTCAACAGCCATTCAGCAGGGACCCGGGATTCACAGATAACACAGCTTATGTGCAGACACGGTCAACCCTCAGACAGGAGCCCCTCCAATACTGGAGTCCTTGGTGGTGTTTGCATGCATGTCAGCGGAAGACGCTGGCCCTCATTCCTAACTGTCCTCTCCCCCTGAGAGAGGAAACGTGCTGAACCTCAGTTTCGATGACGAGACGGTAGAGTGTTCTCACTCATTTGGCTCAGATTTTCCAAGGAATGCATGCAAGGGTGTCATCATCAATCCAAGCACATGCTGGGACGCTGCAGAACACAACCGGAGTCTGCGCGGGACTCTGTACAGGAGCCATGAGCCTGGGCTACCCCAAAAGCCTGGAGAATCCACAGCCCTCAGGCCACTCAGCAAGGGGAACAATCAATCCACTCTTGCAGCCATTGGGCCCGTCTGAGGAAAACCTAATATCTAACGGCACATCTTGGGGTGCTTGAATACCTACCATCCTGACTTATCCACGACCACGCTCGGGGACATGGGCCCGCCTCACTTTTTCCAGTTCTTCTTAGCACCTCCAGTCATCAGAGCACACGAAGGTCTTCTTGTTTGTGCCGACGGCCAGCCTTTCCCAGCAACTGCACCTGAGAAGTGGACAGAAATCACCGAGGCTTCATAAGTGGACCGGTGTCCTCACAGGACATGATCCATAAAAACAGTTACCTGGCCTTGAGCTCTGAAACTGCTTCCCAAGGACCTCTAACCCTTACCGAGAATTGACTGCATGTCTGATAGTACGACTGCAGGAAGTTACGCACATATGTTGGCCGGTGTCTGAGAGGCTGTATGTGTGTGTTCACACGTGTGGGCGTGTGTGACTGTGACTGCGCATGCAGACATGCTTGTGGGTTCCTCTGTGTGCCGCAGCATACGCGTCTTGGTCTCTGTGTGTCCCTATGGCCCTGTGAAGAGGAGTCCAACAATAAAAGAAATAGTTTATACACAGCACCCTGGTTAGACCCCTAACTGAAAGGAGGAAGAATCCTGTCAGCTTTAAGAGGCCGCAGACACACTTTGACCCCCAGGGGCTGTTGAAATAGTCCACGGACTCCCGCTCTCCTACAGCCACGCCTTCTGACCAAAACACAAAGCCTCGACGAGACCTGCCTCCGGGCCTTGGCTGTGACATCGACATGCACCTCGAGACTCTGTCAGCTACCAGTATATCTGATGGGCATTTGGGGTCACTCGCAGCACTTCCGGAAGCAAGGGAACTCCCATGGTCGGGCCGACACCGACCGGCAGCTGTCTACTGCCAAGATGCAGTCTGAAAACACTCAAGGGGCTAACGAACGTGGGCCCACGTGCCACTTCTCGCCAACTAGGCCTAATCACTTTCCATTGACCCGTGGGAATGCCCACCACAGGAAGTGGTGGGCTTCAGCCACCATGACCCATGTCGGATCCCCACGGCGGAAACTAGTCCACATTCCCAGCCACGTCTCAGGCAGCTCCCATCTTGAATGTTCGCGGCCCTGACCCCTAAGGAAACGCTCAAACCCTTGAAAGCCTCGTCCTACATGCCCTCCTCCAGCCCACAGGGCGACACGACCCTACTGGAAACCACAAACATCTTCAGAACACGGGAACACTGAACACCAGGGAAGACAGACCGCAAGCCTGTCTCCTTCGTTGATGCTGATCCCACACCATGCATCCTGGAAATTCTCCACTGCCACAGTGACACTACCGAGTAACTCACAGTGATCAAAGGCATGGTCCCCGAGGACCACAGACAGACTTTCAATGGAAGACCTCTGCCATGCGAGGGAACTTGGAAGCCTGAAAGGGAACAGTGGCTGGCCACGGCAGCACAGCAGGCATGGCAATGGGGCCCCCATCTCTGCCCCACCAATGGACTGCTCCAGATAAACCTCTGGCTGTTCGAAAGGCCTGCGTGCTACACCGGCCGGTCGCGTCATTCCCCCACGGGAGAAACACTTTCGCTTTACACATTGCCAAACAAGGGAACAAAGCGGCCAAAGGGGATGTTCGCATAACTCAACTACCTGCAAGGAGGCCGGCACAGACGCCTCACCGTGTCGATCTTCTCTACTTCCCGCAAGACACCCTTTGGGTGTCATTCCTCGGGCAACGGGATCGCAACTCTACACAGCTTACCTACCTCAACTCACCCACTTGAACTGCCAAAGCCATCCGCTCCATAGGCAGCTTATGCCAGCCCATCACGAACAAGACACATTCGTGGGAAGCCGAGGCCAGCGCCTGCAACCCAATGATGACAACCCATCCCACGACATCACACAGGACCTTTCCTCATGATACCTTACCTTTCTCTCCAGGCCAGCAGCCACCACCCAGGCTGAAATGCTTCACTCGATCCACACCCCACTCCACGAAGATCCACTTAGCGCCAACAGTGTGCCGGCAACTTCAGCAGAGGAGCTGACAGGGGCAGCACTGAGGCCTAAACCATCAGCCCCCTTCCGCCATCGCCCAACTCCAGCCCACGCCCGCCCACTGCTCCAGCCACACGGGGCAGTCAAGAACCTCACTGCACGAAACACAACAACACAGAGGGCCACAGGCCTGGCCTGAGGCTCCAGGCTCCAACCAGGGAAGCTTGCTCATGTTGGCTTCCATAATCGACCTTGGAAGCGGCATGCACAAAGTGTGATCCTGTCCAAAAATCACCTCTCCAAGATGCAAGCTTACTGGGTCTATACCAGAACACACTCCGACCCTGAAGACTAGCAGGAAAGCCTGCCCTCTTGCATTCCCTCAACGGCCTTTTAGCAGGGACCGGGGATTCATAGATGACCCAGCTTATGGGCAGACATGGTCGACCCTCAGACAGGAGCCCCTCCAATGCTGGAGCCCTTAGTGGGGTTTGCATGCCTGTCAGCAGGGGACGTTGGCCCTCACTCCTAACTGTCCCATACTCCCGAGACAGGAAACGTGCTGGACCTCAGTTTCGATGAGGAGACGGTAGAGCGTTCTCACTCATTTTGTTCAGATTTTCCAAGGAATGCATACAAGGGTGTCATCATCGATCCAAGCACATGCTGGGACGCTGCAGAACACAAAAGGGAAGGCCTTGGGTCTCTGCAGAGGAGCCATGACCTGGAAGTACTCCAACTGCCTGGGGAATCCACAGTCCTCAGGCCACTCAGCAAGACCAACAATCAATCCACCCTTGCAACCATTGGGCCCATCTGTGGAAATCCTAATATCCAGTGGCACATCTTAGTATGGGTGAATGCCTACCGTCCTGAGCTATCCACAGCCTTGCTCGGCAACGTGCACCCGCCCCACTTTGTCCAGTTCTCCTTAGCATATCCAGTCATCAGACAACGCGAAGGTCTTCTTCTCTTTGCCGACAGCCAGCCTTACTCTGCAACTGCACCTGAGAAGTGGACAGAAATCAGGCAGGTTTCTGAATTGCACAAGGGTCCTCAGAGAACATGATTTTTGGGAACACTTAACCTGGGCGTGAGCCTGGAACCTGCTTCCCAAGTACCACTATCCCTTACCGAAACCTGATTGTGTGTCTCACAGCACGACTGAAGGAAGTTACGCACGTACATTGCTCGGTGTGTGAGACGCTGTATGTGTGTATTCACACGTGTGGGCGTGTGTGACTGTGACTGTGCACGAGGATGCGTTTGTGGATACCTGTGTGTGCCGCTAAACACGCGTCTTGGTCTCTGGGTGTCCCTGTGGCCCTCTGCAGACGCCTCTAACAGTAAACGTCATAGTTTATACACAGCACCCTGGTTGGACCCCCAACTGAAAGGAGAAAGACCCCTGTCAGCTTCATGAGGCCACATGCGAACTTTGAACCCCAGGCTGTCAAAATAGGCCACAGACTCCCGCTCTCCCACAGCCACGCCTTCTGACCAAAGCACAAAGACTGGACGAGACCTCCCTCCCGGCCGTGGGTGTCACACCTATGTGGACCTGGAGATCCTGCCACCTACCACCACATCTGATGTGCCCTTGGGGTCACTCCCAGTGCTCCCGGAAGCAAGGTAACCTCCCATGGGCAGGCTGACACCGACCTGCAGTTGCCGACAGGCAAGATGCAGCCTGGCACTTCTCAAGGGGTTAACGGACTTCGGCCCAAGTGTCTCATCTCGCCACCTAGACCAAATCACTTCCCATGACCCCGTGGGAATGCCCTCAATGGGAAGTGTTGGGCTTCAGCAACCATGACACAGGTTGGAACCCCACAGCGGAAATTAGGCCACCTTCCCGGACACGTATAGGCAAGCTTCCAACTGGTAGGCTTTGCGGCCCTGACCACTGAGGAAACGCTCAAACGCTACACAGCCTCGTCCTAAGTGCCCTCCTCCTGCCTGCAGGGCGACTCGACTCTACTTGAAGCCACAGACATCATGTGAACACGGAGACACTGAACAGCAGGGAAGACACACCGCAAGCCTGTCTGCTTTGATGACGCCCACCCCACCCCATGCATCCTGGCAATTCTCCACTGCCACAGCGACACTACCGAGGCACTCACAGTGATCAAAGGCACTGTCCCCGACGACCACAGACAGACTTTCAACGGAAAACCTTTGCCACACGAGGGGACCTGGAAACTTGAAAGGGCACAGTGGCTGTCCACGACAGTGCGCCTGGCGTCGCAACAGTGCCCCCACCTCTGTCCCCACAAGGGACTGCTCCAGGTAAACCTCTGGCTGTTCGCAAGCCGAGTCATGCCCCCCCGGGAGAAGCACTTTCGCTTTACACATTCCCAAACAAGGTAACAAAGAGGCCAAAGGGGATGTTCGCATAACTAAACATCCTCCAAGGAGGCCAGCAGAGACGCGTCACCATGTCAATCTTCTTTACGTCTCGCAAGACACCCTTTGGGTGTCTTTCCTCTGGCAATGGGATTCCAACTCTACACAGGTTACCTACCTCACCTCATCCACTTGAACTGCCAAAGCCTTCCCCTCCATAGGCAGCTGATGCCAGCCAATCACGAACATGACACATCCTTGGGAAGCCGAGGCCAGCACCTGCAACCCAATTATGATAGCCTATTCCACGACATCACAAAGGACATGTCCTCATCTTCCCTTCCCTTCCTGTACGGGCCATCAGTGATCCACGCAGGTTTCAATTCAGCACTCATTCCTCTCCCCACTCCACGATGACCCACTTGGCATCAACACTGTGCCGGGAGTTAAAGTAGAGAAGCAAACAAGGGCAGCAGCGAGGCCTAATCCATCAGCCCCTTTCCGCCGATGCCCAACCGAGCTCACCCCTGCCCATTGCTCCAGCCTCACTAGGCACTCAAGAAGCTCACCGTGAAAAACGCAAGAACAGGGAGTGCCACAGGCCTGGCCTGAGGTTCCAGGCACCAACCAGGGACGCTTGCTCATCTTGGCTTCCAGAATCAACCCCCAAAATGGCATGCACGAAGCGTGATCCTGGCCAAAACTCACCTCCCAACTGCAAGCTAACTGGGCCTAGACCAGCACACACTCTGACTCTTAAGACCAGCAGGAGAGCCTGCCCCCTCGCATTCCCTCAACAGCCATTCAGCAGGGACCCGGGATTCACAGATAACACAGCTTATGTGCAGACACGGTCAACCCTCAGACAGGAGCCCCTCCAATACTGGAGTCCTTGGTGGTGTTTGCATGCATGTCAGCGGAAGACGCTGGCCCTCATTCCTAACTGTCCTCTCCCCCTGAGAGAGGAAACGTGCTGAACCTCAGTTTCGATGACGAGACGGTAGAGTGTTCTCACTCATTTGGCTCAGATTTTCCAAGGAATGCATGCAAGGGTGTCATCATCAATCCAAGCACATGCTGGGACGCTGCAGAACACAACCGGAGTCTGCGCGGGACTCTGTACAGGAGCCATGAGCCTGGGCTACCCCAAAAGCCTGGAGAATCCACAGCCCTCAGGCCACTCAGCAAGGGGAACAATCAATCCACTCTTGCAGCCATTGGGCCCGTCTGAGGAAAACCTAATATCTAACGGCACATCTTGGGGTGCTTGAATACCTACCATCCTGAGTTATCCACGACCACGCTCGGGGACATGGGCCCGCCTCACTTTTTCCAGTTCTTCTTAGCACCTCCAGTCATCAGAGCACACGAAGGTCTTCTTGTTTGTGCCGACGGCCAGCCTTTCCCAGCAACTGCACCTGAGAAGTGGACAGAAATCACCGAGGCTTCATAAGTGGACCGGTGTCCTCACAGGACATGATCCATAAAAACAGTTACCTGGCCTTGAGCTCTGAAACTGCTTCCCAAGGACCTCTAACCCTTACCGAGAATTGACTGCATGTCTGATAGTACGACTGCAGGAAGTTACGCACATATGTTGGCCGGTGTCTGAGAGGCTGTATGTGTGTGTTCACACGTGTGGGCGTGTGTGACTGTGACTGCGCATGCGGACATGCTTGTGGGTTCCTCTGTGTGCCGCTGCATACGCGTCTTGGTCTCTGTGTGTCCCTATGGCCCTGTGAAGAGGAGTCCAACAATAAAAGAAATAGTTTATACACAGCACCCTGGTTAGACCCCTAACTGAAAGGAGAAAGAATCCTGTCAGCTTTAAGAGGCCGCAGACACACTTTGACCCCCAGGGGCTGTTGAAATAGTCCACGGACTCCCGCTCTCCTACAGCCACGCCTTCTGACCAAAACACAAAGCCTCGATGAGACCTGCCTCCGGGCCTTGGCTGTGACATCGACATGCACCTCGAGACTCTGTCAGCTACCAGTATATCTGATGGGCATTTGGGGTCACTCGCAGCACTTCCGGAAGCAAGGGAACTCCCATGGTCGGGCCGACACCGACCGGCAGCTGTCTACTGCCAAGATGCAGTCTGAAAACACTCAAGGGGCTAACGAACGTGGGCCCACGTGCCACTTCTCGCCAACTAGGCCTAATCACTTTCCATTGACCCGTGGGAATGCCCACCACAGGAAGTGGTGGGCTTCAGCCACCATGACCCATGTCGGATCCCCACGGCGGAAACTAGTCCACATTCCCAGCCACGTCTCAGGCAGCTCCCATCTTGAATGTTCGCGGCCCTGACCCCTAAGGAAACGCTCAAACCCTTGAAAGCCTCGTCCTACATGCCCTCCTCCAGCCCACAGGGCGACACGACCCTACTGGAAACCACAAACATCTTCAGAACACGGGAACACTGAACACCAGGGAAGACAGACCGCAAGCCTGTCTCCTTCGTTGATGCTGATCCCACACCATGCATCCTGGAAATTCTCCACTGCCACAGTGACACTACCGAGTAACTCACAGTGATCAAAGGCATGGTCCCCGAGGACCACAGACAGACTTTCAATGGAAGACCTCTGCCATGCGAGGGAACTTGGAAGCCTGAAAGGGAACAGTGGCTGTCCACGGCAGCACAGCAGGCATGGCAATGGGGCCCCCATCTCTGCCCCACCAATGGACTGCTCCAGATAAACCTCTGGCTGTTCGAAAGGCCTGCGTGCTACACCGGCCGGTCGCGTCATTCCCCCACGGGAGAAACACTTTCGCTTTACACATTGCCAAACAAGGGAACAAAGCGGCCAAAGGGGATGTTCGCATAACTCAGCTACCTGCAAGGAGGCCGGCACAGACGCCTCACCATGTCGATCTTCTCTACTTCCCGCAAGACACCCTTTGGGTGTCATTCCTCGGGCAACGGGATCGCAACTCTACACAGCTTACCTACCTCAACTCACCCACTTGAACTGCCAAAGCCATCCGCTCCATAGGCAGCTTATGCCAGCCCATCACGAACAAGACACATTCGTGGGAAGCCGAGGCCAGCGCCTGCAACCCAATGATGACAACCCATCCCACGACATCACACAGGACCTTTCCTCATGATACCTTACCTTTCTCTCCAGGCCAGCAGCCACCACCCAGGCTGAAATGCTTCACTCGATCCACACCCCACTCCACGAAGATCCACTTAGCGCCAACAGTGTGCCGGCAACTTCAGCAGAGGAGCTGACAGGGGCAGCACTGAGGCCTAAACCATCAGCCCCCTTCCGCCATCGCCCAACTCCAGCCCACGCCCGCCCACTGCTCCAGCCACACAGGGCAGTCAAGAACCTCACTGCACGAAACACAACAACAGAGAGGGCCACAGGCCTGGCCTGAGGCTCCAGGCTCCAACCAGGGAAGCTTGCTCATGTTGGCTTCCATAATCAACCTCGGAAGCGGCATGCACAAAGTGTGAACCTGTCCAAAAATCACCTCTGCAAGATGCAAGCTTACTGGGTCTATACCAGAACACACTCCGACCCTGAAGACTAGCAGGAAAGCCTGCCCTCTTGCATTCCCTCAACGGCCTTTTAGCAGGGACCGGGGATTCATAGATGACCCAGCTTATGGGCAGACATGGTCGACCCTCAGACAGGAGCCCCTCCAATGCTGGAGCCCTTAGTGGGGTTTGCATGCCTGTCAGCAGGGGACGTTGGCCCTCACTCCTATCTGTCCCATACTCCCGAGACAGGAAACGTGCTGGACCTCAGTTTCGATGAGGAGACGGTAGAGCGTTCTCACTCATTTTGTTCAGATTTTCCAAGGAATGCATACAAGGGTGTCATCATCGATCCAAGCACATGCTGGGACGCTGCAGAACACAAAAGGGAAGGCCGTGGGTCTCTGCAGAGGAGCCATGACCTGGAAGTACTCCAACTGCCTGGGGAATCCACAGTCCTCAGGCCACTCAGCAAGACCAACAATCAATCCACCCTTGCAACCATTGGGCCCATCTGTGGAAATCCTAATATCCAATGGCACATCTTAGTATGGGTGAATGCCTACCGTCCTGAGCTATCCACAGCCTTGCTCGGCAACGTGCACCCGCCCCACTTTGTCCAGTTCTCCTTAGCATATCCAGTCATCAGACAACGCGAAGGTCTTCTTCTCTTTGCCGACAGCCAGCCTTACTCTGCAACTGCACCTGAGAAGTGGACAGAAATCAGGCAGGTTTCTGAATTGCACAAGGGTCCTCAGAGAACATGATTTTTGGGAACACTTAACCTGGGCGTGAGCCTGGAACCTGCTTCCCAAGTACCACTATCCCTTACCGAAACCTGATTGTGTGTCTCACAGCACGACTGAAGGAAGTTACGCACGTACATTGCTCGGTGTGTGAGACGCTGTATGTGTGTATTCACACGTGTGGGCGTGTGTGACTGTGACTGTGCACGAGGATGCGTTTGTGGATACCTGTGTGTGCCGCTAAACACGCGTCTTGGTCTCTGGGTGTCCCTGTGGCCCTCTGCAGACGCCTCTAACAGTAAACGTCATAGTTTATACACAGCACCCTGGTTGGACCCCCAACTGAAAGGAGAAAGACCCCTGTCAGCTTCATGAGGCCACATGCGAACTTTGAACCCCAGGCTGTCAAAATAGGCCACAGACTCCCGCTCTCCCACAGCCACGCCTTCTGACCAAAGCACAAAGACTGGACGAGACCTCCCTCCCGGCCGTGGGTGTCACACCTATGTGGACCTGGAGATCCTGCCACCTACCACCACATCTGATGTGCCCTTGGGGTCACTCCCAGTGCTCCCGGAAGCAAGGTAACCTCCCATGGGCAGGCTGACACCGACCTGCAGTTGCCGACAGGCAAGATGCAGCCTGGCACTTCTCAAGGGGTTAACGGACTTCGGCCCAAGTGTCTCATCTCGCCACCTAGACCAAATCACTTCCCATGACCCCGTGGGAATGCCCTCAATGGGAAGTGTTGGGCTTCAGCAACCATGACACAGGTTGGAACCCCACAGCGGAAATTAGGCCACCTTCCCGGACACGTATAGGCAAGCTTCCAACTGATAGGCTTTGCGGCCCTGACCACTGAGGAAACGCTCAAACGCTACACAGCCTCGTCCTAAGTGCCCTCCTCCTGCCTGCAGGGAGACTCGACTCTACTTGAAGCCACAGACATCATGTGAACACGGAGACACTGAACAGCAGGGAAGACACACCGCAAGCCTGTCTGCTTTGATGACGCCCACCCCACCCCATGCATCCTGGCAATTCTCCACTGCCACAGCGACACTACCGAGGCACTCACAGTGATCAAAGGCACTGTCCCCGACGACCACAGACAGACTTTCAACGGAAAACCTTTGCCACACGAGGGGACCTGGAAACTTGAAAGGGCACAGTGGCTGTCCACGACAGTGCGCCTGGCGTCGCAACAGTGCCCCCACCTCTGTCCCCACAAGGGACTGCTCCAGGTAAACCTCTGGCTGTTCGCAAGCCGAGTCATGCCCCCCCGGGAGAAGCACTTTCGCTTTACACATTCCCAAACAAGGTAACAAAGAGGCCAAAGGGGATGTTCGCATAACTAAACATCCTCCAAGGAGGCCAGCAGAGACGCGTCACCATGTCAATCTTCTTTACGTCTCGCAAGACACCCTTTGGGTGTCTTTCCTCTGGCAATGGGATTCCAACTCTACACAGGTTACCTACCTCACCTCATCCACTTGAACTGCCAAAGCCTTCCCCTCCATAGGCAGCTGATGCCAGCCAATCACGAACATGACACATCCTTGGGAAGCCGAGGCCAGCACCTGCAACCCAATTATGATAGCCTATTCCACGACATCACAAAGGACATGTCCTCATCTTCCCTTCCCTTCCTGTACGGGCCATCAGTGATCCACGCAGGTTTCAATTCAGCACTCATTCCTCTCCCCACTCCACGATGACCCACTTGGCATCAACACTGTGCCGGGAGTTAAAGTAGAGAAGCAAACAAGGGCAGCAGCGAGGCCTAATCCATCAGCCCCTTTCCGCCGATGCCCAACCGAGCTCACCCCTGCCCATTGCTCCAGCCTCACTAGGCACTCAAGAAGCTCACCGTGAAAAACGCAAGAACAGGGAGGGCCACAGGCCTGGCCTGAGGTTCCAGGCACCAACCAGGGACGCTTGCTCATCTTGGCTTCCAGAATCAACCCCCAAAATGGCATGCACGAAGCGTGATCCTGGCCAAAACTCACCTCCCAACTGCAAGCTAACTGGGCCTAGACCAGCACACACTCTGACTCTTAAGACCAGCAGGAGAGCCTGCCCCCTCGCATTCCCTCAACAGCCATTCAGCAGGGACCCGGGATTCACAGATAACACAGCTTATGTGCAGACACGGTCAACCCTCAGACAGGAGCCCCTCCAATACTGGAGTCCTTGGTGGTGTTTGCATGCATGTCAGCGGAAGACGCTGGCCCTCATTCCTAACTGTCCTCTCCCCCTGAGAGAGGAAACGTGCTGAACCTCAGTTTCGATGACGAGACGGTAGAGTGTTCTCACTCATTTGGCTCAGATTTTCCAAGGAATGCATGCAAGGGTGTCATCATCAATCCAAGCACATGCTGGGACGCTGCAGAACACAACCGGAGTCTGCGCGGGACTCTGTACAGGAGCCATGAGCCTGGGCTACCCCAAAAGCCTGGAGAATCCACAGCCCTCAGGCCACTCAGCAAGGGGAACAATCAATCCACTCTTGCAGCCATTGGGCCCGTCTGAGGAAAACCTAATATCTAACGGCACATCTTGGGGTGCTTGAATACCTACCATCCTGACTTATCCACGACCACGCTCGGGGACATGGGCCCGCCTCACTTTTTCCAGTTCTTCTTAGCACCTCCAGTCATCAGAGCACACGAAGGTCTTCTTGTTTGTGCCGACGGCCAGCCTTTCCCAGCAACTGCACCTGAGAAGTGGACAGAAATCACCGAGGCTTCATAAGTGGACCGGTGTCCTCACAGGACATGATCCATAAAAACAGTTACCTGGCCTTGAGCTCTGAAACTGCTTCCCAAGGACCTCTAACCCTTACCGAGAATTGACTGCATGTCTGATAGTACGACTGCAGGAAGTTACGCACATATGTTGGGCGGTGTCTGAGAGGCTGTATGTGTGTGTTCACACGTGTGGGCGTGTGTGACTGTGACTGCGCATGCGGACATGCTTGTGGGTTCCTCTGTGTGCCGCTGCATACGCGTCTTGGTCTCTGTGTGTCCCTATGGCCCTGTGAAGAGGAGTCCAACAATAAAAGAAATAGTTTATACACAGCACCCTGGTTAGACCCCTAACTGAAAGGAGAAAGAATCCTGTCAGCTTTAAGAGGCCGCAGACACACTTTGACCCCCAGGGGCTGTTGAAATAGTCCACGGACTCCCGCTCTCCTACAGCCACGCCTTCTGACCAAAACACAAAGCCTCGACGAGACCTGCCTCCGGGCCTTGGCTGTGACATCGACATGCACCTCGAGACTCTGTCAGCTACCAGTATATCTGATGGGCATTTGGGGTCACTCGCAGCACTTCCGGAAGCAAGGGAACTCCCATGGTCGGGCCGACACCGACCGGCAGCTGTCTACTGCCAAGATGCAGTCTGAAAACACTCAAGGGGCTAACGAACGTGGGCCCACGTGCCACTTCTCGCCAACTAGGCCTAATCACTTTCCATTGACCCGTGGGAATGCCCACCACAGGAAGTGGTGGGCTTCAGCCACCATGACCCATGTCGGATCCCCACGGCGGAAACTAGTCCACATTCCCAGCCACGTCTCAGGCAGCTCCCATCTTGAATGTTCGCGGCCCTGACCCCTAAGGAAACGCTCAAACCCTTGAAAGCCTCGTCCTACATGCCCTCCTCCAGCCCACAGGGCGACACGACCCTACTGGAAACCACAAACATCTTCAGAACACGGGAACACTGAACACCAGGGAAGACAGACCGCAAGCCTGTCTCCTTCGTTGATGCTGATCCCACACCATGCATCCTGGAAATTCTCCACTGCCACAGTGACACTACCGAGTAACTCACAGTGATCAAAGGCATGGTCCCCGAGGACCACAGACAGACTTTCAATGGAAGACCTCTGCCATGCGAGGGAACTTGGAAGCCTGAAAGGGAACAGTGGCTGGCCACGGCAGCACAGCAGGCATGGCAATGGGGCCCCCATCTCTGCCCCACCAATGGACTGCTCCAGATAAACCTCTGGCTGTTCGAAAGGCCTGCGTGCTACACCGGCCGGTCGCGTCATTCCCCCACGGGAGAAACACTTTCGCTTTACACATTGCCAAACAAGGGAACAAAGCGGCCAAAGGGGATGTTCGCATAACTCAGCTACCTGCAAGGAGGCCGGCACAGACGCCTCACCATGTCGATCTTCTCTACTTCCCGCAAGACACCCTTTGGGTGTCATTCCTCGGGCAACGGGATCGCAACTCTACACAGCTTACCTACCTCAACTCACCCACTTGAACTGCCAAAGCCATCCGCTCCATAGGCAGCTTATGCCAGCCCATCACGAACAAGACACATTCGTGGGAAGCCGAGGCCAGCGCCTGCAACCCAATGATGACAACCCATCCCACGACATCACACAGGACCTTTCCTCATGATACCTTACCTTTCTCTCCAGGCCAGCAGCCACCACCCAGGCTGAAATGCTTCACTCGATCCACACCCCACTCCACGAAGATCCACTTAGCGCCAACAGTGTGCCGGCAACTTCAGCAGAGGAGCTGACAGGGGCAGCACTGAGGCCTAAACCATCAGCCCCCTTCCGCCATCGCCCAACTCCAGCCCACGCCCGCCCACTGCTCCAGCCACACAGGGCAGTCAAGAACCTCACTGCACGAAACACAACAACACAGAGGGCCACAGGCCTGGCCTGAGGCTCCAGGCTCCAACCAGGGAAGCTTGCTCATGTTGGCTTCCATAATCGACCTCGGAAGCGGCATGCACAAAGTGTGAACCTGTCCAAAAATCACCTCTGCAAGATGCAAGCTTACTGGGTCTATACCAGAACACACTCCGACCCTGAAGACTAGCAGGAAAGCCTGCCCTCTTGCATTCCCTCAACGGCCTTTTAGCAGGGACCGGGGATTCATAGATGACCCAGCTTATGGGCAGACATGGTCGACCCTCAGACAGGAGCCCCTCCAATGCTGGAGCCCTTAGTGGGGTTTGCATGCCTGTCAGCAGGGGACGTTGGCCCTCACTCCTATCTGTCCCATACTCCCGAGACAGGAAACGTGCTGGACCTCAGTTTCGATGAGGAGACGGTAGAGCGTTCTCACTCATTTTGTTCAGATTTTCCAAGGAATGCATACAAGGGTGTCATCATCGATCCAAGCACATGCTGGGACGCTGCAGAACACAAAAGGGAAGGCCGTGGGTCTCTGCAGAGGAGCCATGACCTGGAAGTACTCCAACTGCCTGGGGAATCCACAGTCCTCAGGCCACTCAGCAAGACCAACAATCAATCCACCCTTGCAACCATTGGGCCCATCTGTGGAAATCCTAATATCCAATGGCACATCTTAGTATGGGTGAATGCCTACCGTCCTGAGCTATCCACAGCCTTGCTCGGCAACGTGCACCCGCCCCACTTTGTCCAGTTCTCCTTAGCATATCCAGTCATCAGACAACGTGAAGGTCTTCTTCTCTTTGCTGACAGCCAGCCTTACTCTGCAACTGCACCTGAGAAGTGGACAGAAATCAGGCAGGTTTCTGAATTGCACAAGGGTCCTCAGAGAACATGATTTTTGGGAACACTTAACCTGGGCGTGAGCCTGGAACCTGCTTCCCAAGTACCACTATCCCTTACCGAAACCTGATTGTGTGTCTCACAGCACGACTGAAGGAAGTTACGCACGTACATTGCTCGGTGTGTGAGACGCTGTATGTGTGTATTCACACGTGTGGGCGTGTGTGACTGTGACTGTGCACGAGGATGCGTTTGTGGATACCTGTGTGTGCCGCTAAACACGCGTCTTGGTCTCTGGGTGTCCCTGTGGCCCTCTGCAGACGCCTCTAACAGTAAACGTCATAGTTTATACACAGCACCCTGGTTGGACCCCCAACTGAAAGGAGAAAGACCCCTGTCAGCTTCATGAGGCCACATGCGAACTTTGAACCCCAGGCTGTCAAAATAGGCCACAGACTCCCGCTCTCCCACAGCCACGCCTTCTGACCAAAGCACAAAGACTGGACGAGACCTCCCTCCCGGCCGTGGGTGTCACACCTATGTGGACCTGGAGATCCTGCCACCTACCACCACATCTGATGTGCCCTTGGGGTCACTCCCAGTGCTCCCGGAAGCAAGGTAACCTCCCATGGGCAGGCTGACACCGACCTGCAGTTGCCGACAGGCAAGATGCAGCCTGGCACTTCTCAAGGGGTTAACGGACTTCGGCCCAAGTGTCTCATCTCGCCACCTAGACCAAATCACTTCCCATGACCCCGTGGGAATGCCCTCAATGGGAAGTGTTGGGCTTCAGCAACCATGACACAGGTTGGAACCCCACAGCGGAAATTAGGCCACCTTCCCGGACACGTATAGGCAAGCTTCCAACTGATAGGCTTTGCGGCCCTGACCACTGAGGAAACGCTCAAACGCTACACAGCCTCGTCCTAAGTGCCCTCCTCCTGCCTGCAGGGAGACTCGACTCTACTTGAAGCCACAGACATCATGTGAACACGGAGACACTGAACAGCAGGGAAGACACACCGCAAGCCTGTCTGCTTTGATGACGCCCACCCCACCCCATGCATCCTGGCAATTCTCCACTGCCACAGCGACACTACCGAGGCACTCACAGTGATCAAAGGCACTGTCCCCGACGACCACAGACAGACTTTCAACGGAAAACCTTTGCCACACGAGGGGACCTGGAAACTTGAAAGGGCACAGTGGCTGTCCACGACAGTGCGCCTGGCGTCGCAACAGTGCCCCCACCTCTGTCCCCACAAGGGACTGCTCCAGGTAAACCTCTGGCTGTTCGCAAGCCGAGTCATGCCCCCCCGGGAGAAGCACTTTCGCTTTACACATTCCCAAACAAGGTAACAAAGAGGCCAAAGGGGATGTTCGCATAACTAAACATCCTCCAAGGAGGCCAGCAGAGACGCGTCACCATGTCAATCTTCTTTACGTCTCGCAAGACACCCTTTGGGTGTCTTTCCTCTGGCAATGGGATTCCAACTCTACACAGGTTACCTACCTCACCTCATCCACTTGAACTGCCAAAGCCTTCCCCTCCATAGGCAGCTGATGCCAGCCAATCACGAACATGACACATCCTTGGGAAGCCGAGGCCAGCACCTGCAACCCAATTATGATAGCCTATTCCACGACATCACAAAGGACATGTCCTCATCTTCCCTTCCCTTCCTGTACGGGCCATCAGTGATCCACGCAGGTTTCAATTCAGCACTCATTCCTCTCCCCACTCCACGATGACCCACTTGGCATCAACACTGTGCCGGGAGTTAAAGTAGAGAAGCAAACAAGGGCAGCAGCGAGGCCTAATCCATCAGCCCCTTTCCGCCGATGCCCAACCGAGCTCACCCCTGCCCATTGCTCCAGCCTCACTAGGCACTCAAGAAGCTCACCGTGAAAAACGCAAGAACAGGGAGTGCCACAGGCCTGGCCTGAGGTTCCAGGCACCAACCAGGGACGCTTGCTCATCTTGGCTTCCAGAATCAACCCCCAAAATGGCATGCACGAAGCGTGATCCTGGCCAAAACTCACCTCCCAACTGCAAGCTAACTGGGCCTAGACCAGCACACACTCTGACTCTTAAGACCAGCAGGAGAGCCTGCCCCCTCGCATTCCCTCAACAGCCATTCAGCAGGGACCCGGGATTCACAGATAACACAGCTTATGTGCAGACACGGTCAACCCTCAGACAGGAGCCCCTCCAATACTGGAGTCCTTGGTGGTGTTTGCATGCATGTCAGCGGAAGACGCTGGCCCTCATTCCTAACTGTCCTCTCCCCCTGAGAGAGGAAACGTGCTGAACCTCAGTTTCGATGACGAGACGGTAGAGTGTTCTCACTCATTTGGCTCAGATTTTCCAAGGAATGCATGCAAGGGTGTCATCATCAATCCAAGCACATGCTGGGACGCTGCAGAACACAACCGGAGTCTGCGCGGGACTCTGTACAGGAGCCATGAGCCTGGGCTACCCCAAAAGCCTGGAGAATCCACAGCCCTCAGGCCACTCAGCAAGGGGAACAATCAATCCACTCTTGCAGCCATTGGGCCCGTCTGAGGAAAACCTAATATCTAACGGCACATCTTGGGGTGCTTGAATACCTACCATCCTGACTTATCCACGACCACGCTCGGGGACATGGGCCCGCCTCACTTTTTCCAGTTCTTCTTAGCACCTCCAGTCATCAGAGCACACGAAGGTCTTCTTGTTTGTGCCGACGGCCAGCCTTTCCCAGCAACTGCACCTGAGAAGTGGACAGAAATCACCGAGGCTTCATAAGTGGACCGGTGTCCTCACAGGACATGATCCATAAAAACAGTTACCTGGCCTTGAGCTCTGAAACTGCTTCCCAAGGACCTCTAACCCTTACCGAGAATTGACTGCATGTCTGATAGTACGACTGCAGGAAGTTACGCACATATGTTGGCCGGTGTCTGAGAGGCTGTATGTGTGTGTTCACACGTGTGGGCGTGTGTGACTGTGACTGCGCATGCAGACATGCTTGTGGGTTCCTCTGTGTGCCGCAGCATACGCGTCTTGGTCTCTGTGTGTCCCTATGGCCCTGTGAAGAGGAGTCCAACAATAAAAGAAATAGTTTATACACAGCACCCTGGTTAGACCCCTAACTGAAAGGAGAAAGAATCCTGTCAGCTTTAAGAGGCCGCAGACACACTTTGACCCCCAGGGGCTGTTGAAATAGTCCACGGACTCCCGCTCTCCTACAGCCACGCCTTCTGACCAAAACACAAAGCCTCGACGAGACCTGCCTCCGGGCCTTGGCTGTGACATCGACATGCACCTCGAGACTCTGTCAGCTACCAGTATATCTGATGGGCATTTGGGGTCACTCGCAGCACTTCCGGAAGCAAGGGAACTCCCATGGTCGGGCCGACACCGACCGGCAGCTGTCTACTGCCAAGATGCAGTCTGAAAACACTCAAGGGGCTAACGAACGTGGGCCCACGTGCCACTTCTCGCCAACTAGGCCTAATCACTTTCCATTGACCCGTGGGAATGCCCACCACAGGAAGTGGTGGGCTTCAGCCACCATGACCCATGTCGGATCCCCACGGCGGAAACTAGTCCACATTCCCAGCCACGTCTCAGGCAGCTCCCATCTTGAATGTTCGCGGCCCTGACCCCTAAGGAAACGCTCAAACCCTTGAAAGCCTCGTCCTACATGCCCTCCTCCAGCCCACAGGGCGACACGACCCTACTGGAAACCACAAACATCTTCAGAACACGGGAACACTGAACACCAGGGAAGACAGACCGCAAGCCTGTCTCCTTCGTTGATGCTGATCCCACACCATGCATCCTGGAAATTCTCCACTGCCACAGTGACACTACCGAGTAACTCACAGTGATCAAAGGCATGGTCCCCGAGGACCACAGACAGACTTTCAATGGAAGACCTCTGCCATGGGAGGGAACTTGGAAGCCTGAAAGGGAACAGTGGCTGGCCACGGCAGCACAGCAGGCATGGCAATGGGGCCCCCATCTCTGCCCCACCAATGGACTGCTCCAGATAAACCTCTGGCTGTTCGAAAGGCCTGCGTGCTACACCGGCCGGTCGCGTCATTCCCCCACGGGAGAAACACTTTCGCTTTACACATTGCCAAACAAGGGAACAAAGCGGCCAAAGGGGATGTTCGCATAACTCAACTACCTGCAAGGAGGCCGGCACAGACGCCTCACCGTGTCGATCTTCTCTACTTCCCGCAAGACACCCTTTGGGTGTCATTCCTCGGGCAACGGGATCGCAACTCTACACAGCTTACCTACCTCAACTCACCCACTTGAACTGCCAAAGCCATCCGCTCCATAGGCAGCTTATGCCAGCCCATCACGAACAAGACACATTCGTGGGAAGCCGAGGCCAGCGCCTGCAACCCAATGATGACAACCCATCCCACGACATCACACAGGACCTTTCCTCATGATACCTTACCTTTCTCTCCAGGCCAGCAGCCACCACCCAGGCTGAAATGCTTCACTCGATCCACACCCCACTCCACGAAGATCCACTTAGCGCCAACAGTGTGCCGGCAACTTCAGCAGAGGAGCTGACAGGGGCAGCACTGAGGCCTAAACCATCAGCCCCCTTCCGCCATCGCCCAACTCCAGCCCACGCCCGCCCACTGCTCCAGCCACACGGGGCAGTCAAGAACCTCACTGCACGAAACACAACAACACAGAGGGCCACAGGCCTGGCCTGAGGCTCCAGGCTCCAACCAGGGAAGCTTGCTCATGTTGGCTTCCATAATCGACCTTGGAAGCGGCATGCACAAAGTGTGATCCTGTCCAAAAATCACCTCTCCAAGATGCAAGCTTACTGGGTCTATACCAGAACACACTCCGACCCTGAAGACTAGCAGGAAAGCCTGCCCTCTTGCATTCCCTCAACGGCCTTTTAGCAGGGACCGGGGATTCATAGATGACCCAGCTTATGGGCAGACATGGTCGACCCTCAGACAGGAGCCCCTCCAATGCTGGAGCCCTTAGTGGGGTTTGCATGCCTGTCAGCAGGGGACGTTGGCCCTCACTCCTAACTGTCCCATACTCCCGAGACAGGAAACGTGCTGGACCTCAGTTTCGATGAGGAGACGGTAGAGCGTTCTCACTCATTTTGTTCAGATTTTCCAAGGAATGCATACAAGGGTGTCATCATCGATCCAAGCACATGCTGGGACGCTGCAGAACACAAAAGGGAAGGCCTTGGGTCTCTGCAGAGGAGCCATGACCTGGAAGTACTCCAACTGCCTGGGGAATCCACAGTCCTCAGGCCACTCAGCAAGACCAACAATCAATCCACCCTTGCAACCATTGGGCCCATCTGTGGAAATCCTAATATCCAGTGGCACATCTTAGTATGGGTGAATGCCTACCGTCCTGAGCTATCCACAGCCTTGCTCGGCAACGTGCACCCGCCCCACTTTGTCCAGTTCTCCTTAGCATATCCAGTCATCAGACAACGCGAAGGTCTTCTTCTCTTTGCCGACAGCCAGCCTTACTCTGCAACTGCACCTGAGAAGTGGACAGAAATCAGGCAGGTTTCTGAATTGCACAAGGGTCCTCAGAGAACATGATTTTTGGGAACACTTAACCTGGGCGTGAGCCTGGAACCTGCTTCCCAAGTACCACTATCCCTTACCGAAACCTGATTGTGTGTCTCACAGCACGACTGAAGGAAGTTACGCACGTACATTGCTCGGTGTGTGAGACGCTGTATGTGTGTATTCACACGTGTGGGCGTGTGTGACTGTGACTGTGCACGAGGATGCGTTTGTGGATACCTGTGTGTGCCGCTAAACACGCGTCTTGGTCTCTGGGTGTCCCTGTGGCCCTCTGCAGACGCCTCTAACAGTAAACGTCATAGTTTATACACAGCACCCTGGTTGGACCCCCAACTGAAAGGAGAAAGACCCCTGTCAGCTTCATGAGGCCACATGCGAACTTTGAACCCCAGGCTGTCAAAATAGGCCACAGACTCCCGCTCTCCCACAGCCACGCCTTCTGACCAAAGCACAAAGACTGGACGAGACCTCCCTCCCGGCCGTGGGTGTCACACCTATGTGGACCTGGAGATCCTGCCACCTACCACCACATCTGATGTGCCCTTGGGGTCACTCCCAGTGCTCCCGGAAGCAAGGTAACCTCCCATGGGCAGGCTGACACCGACCTGCAGTTGCCGACAGGCAAGATGCAGCCTGGCACTTCTCAAGGGGTTAACGGACTTCGGCCCAAGTGTCTCATCTCGCCACCTAGACCAAATCACTTCCCATGACCCCGTGGGAATGCCCTCAATGGGAAGTGTTGGGCTTCAGCAACCATGACACAGGTTGGAACCCCACAGCGGAAATTAGGCCACCTTCCCGGACACATATAGGCAAGCTTCCAACTGGTAGGCTTTGCGGCCCTGACCACTGAGGAAACGCTCAAACGCTACACAGCCTCGTCCTAAGTGCCCTCCTCCTGCCTGCAGGGCGACTCGACTCTACTTGAAGCCACAGACATCATGTGAACACGGAGACACTGAACAGCAGGGAAGACACACCGCAAGCCTGTCTGCTTTGATGACGCCCACCCCACCCCATGCATCCTGGCAATTCTCCACTGCCACAGCGACACTACCGAGGCACTCACAGTGATCAAAGGCACTGTCCCCGACGACCACAGACAGACTTTCAACGGAAAACCTTTGCCACACGAGGGGACCTGGAAACTTGAAAGGGCACAGTGGCTGTCCACGACAGTGCGCCTGGCGTCGCAACAGTGCCCCCACCTCTGTCCCCACAAGGGACTGCTCCAGGTAAACCTCTGGCTGTTCGCAAGCCGAGTCATGCCCCCCCGGGAGAAGCACTTTCGCTTTACACATTCCCAAACAAGGTAACAAAGAGGCCAAAGGGGATGTTCGCATAACTAAACATCCTCCAAGGAGGCCAGCAGAGACGCGTCACCATGTCAATCTTCTTTACGTCTCGCAAGACACCCTTTGGGTGTCTTTCCTCTGGCAATGGGATTCCAACTCTACACAGGTTACCTACCTCACCTCATCCACTTGAACTGCCAAAGCCTTCCCCTCCATAGGCAGCTGATGCCAGCCAATCACGAACATGACACATCCTTGGGAAGCCGAGGCCAGCACCTGCAACCCAATTATGATAGCCTATTCCACGACATCACAAAGGACATGTCCTCATCTTCCCTTCCCTTCCTGTACGGGCCATCAGTGATCCACGCAGGTTTCAATTCAGCACTCATTCCTCTCCCCACTCCACGATGACCCACTTGGCATCAACACTGTGCCGGGAGTTAAAGTAGAGAAGCAAACAAGGGCAGCAGCGAGGCCTAATCCATCAGCCCCTTTCCGCCGATGCCCAACCGAGCTCACCCCTGCCCATTGCTCCAGCCTCACTAGGCACTCAAGAAGCTCACCGTGAAAAACGCAAGAACAGGGAGGGCCACAGGCCTGGCCTGAGGTTCCAGGCACCAACCAGGGACGCTTGCTCATCTTGGCTTCCAGAATCAACCCCCAAAATGGCATGCACGAAGCGTGATCCTGGCCAAAACTCACCTCCCAACTGCAAGCTAACTGGGCCTAGACCAGCACACACTCTGACTCTTAAGACCAGCAGGAGAGCCTGCCCCCTCGCATTCCCTCAACAGCCATTCAGCAGGGACCCGGGATTCACAGATAACACAGCTTATGTGCAGACACGGTCAACCCTCAGACAGGAGCCCCTCCAATACTGGAGTCCTTGGTGGTGTTTGCATGCATGTCAGCGGAAGACGCTGGCCCTCATTCCTAACTGTCCTCTCCCCCTGAGAGAGGAAACGTGCTGAACCTCAGTTTCGATGACGAGACGGTAGAGTGTTCTCACTCATTTGGCTCAGATTTTCCAAGGAATGCATGCAAGGGTGTCATCATCAATCCAAGCACATGCTGGGACGCTGCAGAACACAACCGGAGTCTGCGCGGGACTCTGTACAGGAGCCATGAGCCTGGGCTACCCCAAAAGCCTGGAGAATCCACAGCCCTCAGGCCACTCAGCAAGGGGAACAATCAATCCACTCTTGCAGCCATTGGGCCCGTCTGAGGAAAACCTAATATCTAACGGCACATCTTGGGGTGCTTGAATACCTACCATCCTGACTTATCCACGACCACGCTCGGGGACATGGGCCCGCCTCACTTTTTCCAGTTCTTCTTAGCACCTCCAGTCATCAGAGCACACGAAGGTCTTCTTGTTTGTGCCGACGGCCAGCCTTTCCCAGCAACTGCACCTGAGAAGTGGACAGAAATCACCGAGGCTTCATAAGTGGACCGGTGTCCTCACAGGACATGATCCATAAAAACAGTTACCTGGCCTTGAGCTCTGAAACTGCTTCCCAAGGACCTCTAACCCTTACCGAGAATTGACTGCATGTCTGATAGTACGACTGCAGGAAGTTACGCACATATGTTGGGCGGTGTCTGAGAGGCTGTATGTGTGTGTTCACACGTGTGGGCGTGTGTGACTGTGACTGCGCATGCGGACATGCTTGTGGGTTCCTCTGTGTGCCGCAGCATACGCGTCTTGGTCTCTGTGTGTCCCTATGGCCCTGTGAAGAGGAGTCCAACAATAAAAGAAATAGTTTATACACAGCACCCTGGTTAGACCCCTAACTGAAAGGAGGAAGAATCCTGTCAGCTTTAAGAGGCCGCAGACACACTTTGACCCCCAGGGGCTGTTGAAATAGTCCACGGACTCCCGCTCTCCTACAGCCACGCCTTCTGACCAAAACACAAAGCCTCGACGAGACCTGCCTCCGGGCCTTGGCTGTGACATCGACATGCACCTCGAGACTCTGTCAGCTACCAGTATATCTGATGGGCATTTGGGGTCACTCGCAGCACTTCCGGAAGCAAGGGAACTCCCATGGTCGGGCCGACACCGACCGGCAGCTGTCTACTGCCAAGATGCAGTCTGAAAACACTCAAGGGGCTAACGAACGTGGGCCCACGTGCCACTTCTCGCCAACTAGGCCTAATCACTTTCCATTGACCCGTGGGAATGCCCACCACAGGAAGTGGTGGGCTTCAGCCACCATGACCCATGTCGGATCCCCACGGCGGAAACTAGTCCACATTCCCAGCCACGTCTCAGGCAGCTCCCATCTTGAATGTTCGCGGCCCTGACCCCTAAGGAAACGCTCAAACCCTTGAAAGCCTCGTCCTACATGCCCTCCTCCAGCCCACAGGGCGACACGACCCTACTGGAAACCACAAACATCTTCAGAACACGGGAACACTGAACACCAGGGAAGACAGACCGCAAGCCTGTCTCCTTCGTTGATGCTGATCCCACACCATGCATCCTGGAAATTCTCCACTGCCACAGTGACACTACCGAGTAACTCACAGTGATCAAAGGCATGGTCCCCGAGGACCACAGACAGACTTTCAATGGAAGACCTCTGCCATGCGAGGGAACTTGGAAGCCTGAAAGGGAACAGTGGCTGGCCACGGCAGCACAGCAGGCATGGCAATGGGGCCCCCATCTCTGCCCCACCAATGGACTGCTCCAGATAAACCTCTGGCTGTTCGAAAGGCCTGCGTGCTACACCGGCCGGTCGCGTCATTCCCCCACGGGAGAAACACTTTCGCTTTACACATTGCCAAACAAGGGAACAAAGCGGCCAAAGGGGATGTTCGCATAACTCAACTACCTGCAAGGAGGCCGGCACAGACGCCTCACCGTGTCGATCTTCTCTACTTCCCGCAAGACACCCTTTGGGTGTCATTCCTCGGGCAACGGGATCGCAACTCTACACAGCTTACCTACCTCAACTCACCCACTTGAACTGCCAAAGCCATCCGCTCCATAGGCAGCTTATGCCAGCCCATCACGAACAAGACACAGTCGTGGGAAGCCGAGGCCAGCGCCTGCAACCCAATGATGACAACCCATCCCACGACATCACACAGGACCTTTCCTCATGATACCTTACCTTTCTCTCCAGGCCAGCAGCCACCAGCCAGGCTGAAATGCTTCACTCGATCCACACCCCACTCCACGAAGATCCACTTAGCGCCAACAGTGTGCCGGCAACTTCAGCAGAGGAGCTGACAGGGGCAGCACTGAGGCCTAAACCATCAGCCCCCTTCCGCCATCGCCCAACTCCAGCCCACGCCCGCCCACTGCTCCAGCCACACGGGGCAGTCAAGAACCTCACTGCACGAAACACAACAACACAGAGGGCCACAGGCCTGGCCTGAGGCTCCAGGCTCCAACCAGGGAAGCTTGCTCATGTTGGCTTCCATAATCGACCTTGGAAGCGGCATGCACAAAGTGTGATCCTGTCCAAAAATCACCTCTCCAAGATGCAAGCTTACTGGGTCTATACCAGAACACACTCCGACCCTGAAGACTAGCAGGAAAGCCTGCCCTCTTGCATTCCCTCAACGGCCTTTTAGCAGGGACCGGGGATTCATAGATGACCCAGCTTATGGGCAGACATGGTCGACCCTCAGACAGGAGCCCCTCCAATGCTGGAGCCCTTAGTGGGGTTTGCATGCCTGTCAGCAGGGGACGTTGGCCCTCACTCCTAACTGTCCCATACTCCCGAGACAGGAAACGTGCTGGACCTCAGTTTCGATGAGGAGACGGTAGAGCGTTCTCACTCATTTTGTTCAGATTTTCCAAGGAATGCATACAAGGGTGTCATCATCGATCCAAGCACATGCTGGGACGCTGCAGAACACAAAAGGGAAGGCCTTGGGTCTCTGCAGAGGAGCCATGACCTGGAAGTACTCCAACTGCCTGGGGAATCCACAGTCCTCAGGCCACTCAGCAAGACCAACAATCAATCCACCCTTGCAACCATTGGGCCCATCTGTGGAAATCCTAATATCCAGTGGCACATCTTAGTATGGGTGAATGCCTACCGTCCTGAGCTATCCACAGCCTTGCTCGGCAACGTGCACCCGCCCCACTTTGTCCAGTTCTCCTTAGCATATCCAGTCATCAGACAACGCGAAGGTCTTCTTCTCTTTGCCGACAGCCAGCCTTACTCTGCAACTGCACCTGAGAAGTGGACAGAAATCAGGCAGGTTTCTGAATTGCACAAGGGTCCTCAGAGAACATGATTTTTGGGAACACTTAACCTGGGCGTGAGCCTGGAACCTGCTTCCCAAGTACCACTATCCCTTACCGAAACCTGATTGTGTGTCTCACAGCACGACTGAAGGAAGTTACGCACGTACATTGCTCGGTGTGTGAGACGCTGTATGTGTGTATTCACACGTGTGGGCGTGTGTGACTGTGACTGTGCACGAGGATGCGTTTGTGGATACCTGTGTGTGCCGCTAAACACGCGTCTTGGTCTCTGGGTGTCCCTGTGGCCCTCTGCAGACGCCTCTAACAGTAAACGTCATAGTTTATACACAGCACCCTGGTTGGACCCCCAACTGAAAGGAGAAAGACCCCTGTCAGCTTCATGAGGCCACATGCGAACTTTGAACCCCAGGCTGTCAAAATAGGCCACAGACTCCCGCTCTCCCACAGCCACGCCTTCTGACCAAAGCACAAAGACTGGACGAGACCTCCCTCCCGGCCGTGGGTGTCACACCTATGTGGACCTGGAGATCCTGCCACCTACCACCACATCTGATGTGCCCTTGGGGTCACTCCCAGTGCTCCCGGAAGCAAGGTAACCTCCCATGGGCAGGCTGACACCGACCTGCAGTTGCCGACAGGCAAGATGCAGCCTGGCACTTCTCAAGGGGTTAACGGACTTCGGCCCAAGTGTCTCATCTCGCCACCTAGACCAAATCACTTCCCATGACCCCGTGGGAATGCCCTCAATGGGAAGTGTTGGGCTTCAGCAACCATGACACAGGTTGGAACCCCACAGCGGAAATTAGGCCACCTTCCCGGACACGTATAGGCAAGCTTCCAACTGGTAGGCTTTGCGGCCCTGACCACTGAGGAAACGCTCAAACGCTACACAGCCTCGTCCTAAGTGCCCTCCTCCTGCCTGCAGGGAGACTCGACTCTACTTGAAGCCACAGACATCATGTGAACACGGAGACACTGAACAGCAGGGAAGACACACCGCAAGCCTGTCTGCTTTGATGACGCCCACCCCACCCCATGCATCCTGGCAATTCTCCACTGCCACAGCGACACTACCGAGGCACTCACAGTGATCAAAGGCACTGTCCCCGACGACCACAGACAGACTTTCAACGGAAAACCTTTGCCACACGAGGGGACCTGGAAACTTGAAAGGGCACAGTGGCTGTCCACGACAGTGCGCCTGGCGTCGCAACAGTGCCCCCACCTCTGTCCCCACAACGGACTGCTCCAGGTAAACCTCTGGCTGTTCGCAAGCCGAGTCATGCCCCCCCGGGAGAAGCACTTTCGCTTTACACATTCCCAAACAAGGTAACAAAGAGGCCAAAGGGGATGTTCGCATAACTAAACATCCTCCAAGGAGGCCAGCAGAGACGCGTCACCATGTCAATCTTCTTTACGTCTCGCAAGACACCCTTTGGGTGTCTTTCCTCTGGCAATGGGATTCCAACTCTACACAGGTTACCTACCTCACCTCATCCACTTGAACTGCCAAAGCCTTCCCCTCCATAGGCAGCTGATGCCAGCCAATCACGAACATGACACATCCTTGGGAAGCCGAGGCCAGCACCTGCAACCCAATTATGATAGCCTATTCCACGACATCACAAAGGACATGTCCTCATCTTCCCTTCCCTTCCTGTACGGGCCATCAGTGATCCACGCAGGTTTCAATTCAGCACTCATTCCTCTCCCCACTCCACGATGACCCACTTGGCATCAACACTGTGCCGGGAGTTAAAGTAGAGAAGCAAACAAGGGCAGCAGCGAGGCCTAATCCATCAGCCCCTTTCCGCCGATGCCCAACCGAGCTCACCCCTGCCCATTGCTCCAGCCTCACTAGGCACTCAAGAAGCTCACCGTGAAAAACGCAAGAACAGGGAGTGCCACAGGCCTGGCCTGAGGTTCCAGGCACCAACCAGGGACGCTTGCTCATCTTGGCTTCCAGAATCAACCCCCAAAATGGCATGCACGAAGCGTGATCCTGGCCAAAACTCACCTCCCAACTGCAAGCTAACTGGGCCTAGACCAGCACACACTCTGACTCTTAAGACCAGCAGGAGAGCCTGCCCCCTCGCATTCCCTCAACAGCCATTCAGCAGGGACCCGGGATTCACAGATAACACAGCTTATGTGCAGACACGGTCAACCCTCAGACAGGAGCCCCTCCAATACTGGAGTCCTTGGTGGTGTTTGCATGCATGTCAGCGGAAGACGCTGGCCCTCATTCCTAACTGTCCTCTCCCCCTGAGAGAGGAAACGTGCTGAACCTCAGTTTCGATGACGAGACGGTAGAGTGTTCTCACTCATTTGGCTCAGATTTTCCAAGGAATGCATGCAAGGGTGTCATCATCAATCCAAGCACATGCTGGGACGCTGCAGAACACAACCGGAGTCTGCGCGGGACTCTGTACAGGAGCCATGAGCCTGGGCTACCCCAAAAGCCTGGAGAATCCACAGCCCTCAGGCCACTCAGCAAGGGGAACAATCAATCCACTCTTGCAGCCATTGGGCCCGTCTGAGGAAAACCTAATATCTAACGGCACATCTTGGGGTGCTTGAATACCTACCATCCTGACTTATCCACGACCACGCTCGGGGACATGGGCCCGCCTCACTTTTTCCAGTTCTTCTTAGCACCTCCAGTCATCAGAGCACACGAAGGTCTTCTTGTTTGTGCCGACGGCCAGCCTTTCCCAGCAACTGCACCTGAGAAGTGGACAGAAATCACCGAGGCTTCATAAGTGGACCGGTGTCCTCACAGGACATGATCCATAAAAACAGTTACCTGGCCTTGAGCTCTGAAACTGCTTCCCAAGGACCTCTAACCCTTACCGAGAATTGACTGCATGTCTGATAGTACGACTGCAGGAAGTTACGCACATATGTTGGCCGGTGTCTGAGAGGCTGTATGTGTGTGTTCACACGTGTGGGCGTGTGTGACTGTGACTGCGCATGCGGACATGCTTGTGGGTTCCTCTGTGTGCCGCTGCATACGCGTCTTGGTCTCTGTGTGTCCCTATGGCCCTGTGAAGAGGAGTCCAACAATAAAAGAAATAGTTTATACACAGCACCCTGGTTAGACCCCTAACTGAAAGGAGGAAGAATCCTGTCAGCTTTAAGAGGCCGCAGACACACTTTGACCCCCAGGGGCTGTTGAAATAGTCCACGGACTCCCGCTCTCCTACAGCCACGCCTTCTGACCAAAACACAAAGCCTCGACGAGACCTGCCTCCGGGCCTTGGCTGTGACATCGACATGCACCTCGAGACTCTGTCAGCTACCAGTATATCTGATGGGCATTTGGGGTCACTCGCAGCACTTCCGGAAGCAAGGGAACTCCCATGGTCGGGCCGACACCGACCGGCAGCTGTCTACTGCCAAGATGCAGTCTGAAAACACTCAAGGGGCTAACGAACGTGGGCCCACGTGCCACTTCTCGCCAACTAGGCCTAATCACTTTCCATTGACCCGTGGGAATGCCCACCACAGGAAGTGGTGGGCTTCAGCCACCATGACCCATGTCGGATCCCCACGGCGGAAACTAGTCCACATTCCCAGCCACGTCTCAGGCAGCTCCCATCTTGAATGTTCGCGGCCCTGACCCCTAAGGAAACGCTCAAACCCTTGAAAGCCTCGTCCTACATGCCCTCCTCCAGCCCACAGGGCGACACGACCCTACTGGAAACCACAAACATCTTCAGAACACGGGAACACTGAACACCAGGGAAGACAGACCGCAAGCCTGTCTCCTTCGTTGATGCTGATCCCACACCATGCATCCTGGAAATTCTCCACTGCCACAGTGACACTACCGAGTAACTCACAGTGATCAAAGGCATGGTCCCCGAGGACCACAGACAGACTTTCAATGGAAGACCTCTGCCATGCGAGGGAACTTGGAAGCCTGAAAGGGAACAGTGGCTGGCCACGGCAGCACAGCAGGCATGGCAATGGGGCCCCCATCTCTGCCCCACCAATGGACTGCTCCAGATAAACCTCTGGCTGTTCGAAAGGCCTGCGTGCTACACCGGCCGGTCGCGTCATTCCCCCACGGGAGAAACACTTTCGCTTTACACATTGCCAAACAAGGGAACAAAGCGGCCAAAGGGGATGTTCGCATAACTCAACTACCTGCAAGGAGGCCGGCACAGACGCCTCACCGTGTCGATCTTCTCTACTTCCCGCAAGACACCCTTTGGGTGTCATTCCTCGGGCAACGGGATCGCAACTCTACACAGCTTACCTACCTCAACTCACCCACTTGAACTGCCAAAGCCATCCGCTCCATAGGCAGCTTATGCCAGCCCATCACGAACAAGACACAGTCGTGGGAAGCCGAGGCCAGCGCCTGCAACCCAATGATGACAACCCATCCCACGACATCACACAGGACCTTTCCTCATGATACCTTACCTTTCTCTCCAGGCCAGCAGCCACCACCCAGGCTGAAATGCTTCACTCGATCCACACCCCACTCCACGAAGATCCACTTAGCGCCAACAGTGTGCCGGCAACTTCAGCAGAGGAGCTGACAGGGGCAGCACTGAGGCCTAAACCATCAGCCCCCTTCCGCCATCGCCCAACTCCAGCCCACGCCCGCCCACTGCTCCAGCCACACGGGGCAGTCAAGAACCTCACTGCACGAAACACAACAACACAGAGGGCCACAGGCCTGGCCTGAGGCTCCAGGCTCCAACCAGGGAAGCTTGCTCATGTTGGCTTCCATAATCGACCTTGGAAGCGGCATGCACAAAGTGTGATCCTGTCCAAAAATCACCTCTCCAAGATGCAAGCTTACTGGGTCTATACCAGAACACACTCCGACCCTGAAGACTAGCAGGAAAGCCTGCCCTCTTGCATTCCCTCAACGGCCTTTTAGCAGGGACCGGGGATTCATAGATGACCCAGCTTATGGGCAGACATGGTCGACCCTCAGACAGGAGCCCCTCCAATGCTGGAGCCCTTAGTGGGGTTTGCATGCCTGTCAGCAGGGGACGTTGGCCCTCACTCCTAACTGTCCCATACTCCCGAGACAGGAAACGTGCTGGACCTCAGTTTCGATGAGGAGACGGTAGAGCGTTCTCACTCATTTTGTTCAGATTTTCCAAGGAATGCATACAAGGGTGTCATCATCGATCCAAGCACATGCTGGGACGCTGCAGAACACAAAAGGGAAGGCCTTGGGTCTCTGCAGAGGAGCCATGACCTGGAAGTACTCCAACTGCCTGGGGAATCCACAGTCCTCAGGCCACTCAGCAAGACCAACAATCAATCCACCCTTGCAACCATTGGGCCCATCTGTGGAAATCCTAATATCCAGTGGCACATCTTAGTATGGGTGAATGCCTACCGTCCTGAGCTATCCACAGCCTTGCTCGGCAACGTGCACCCGCCCCACTTTGTCCAGTTCTCCTTAGCATATCCAGTCATCAGACAACGCGAAGGTCTTCTTCTCTTTGCCGACAGCCAGCCTTACTCTGCAACTGCACCTGAGAAGTGGACAGAAATCAGGCAGGTTTCTGAATTGCACAAGGGTCCTCAGAGAACATGATTTTTGGGAACACTTAACCTGGGCGTGAGCCTGGAACCTGCTTCCCAAGTACCACTATCCCTTACCGAAACCTGATTGTGTGTCTCACAGCACGACTGAAGGAAGTTACGCACGTACATTGCTCGGTGTGTGAGACGCTGTATGTGTGTATTCACACGTGTGGGCGTGTGTGACTGTGACTGTGCACGAGGATGCGTTTGTGGATACCTGTGTGTGCCGCTAAACACGCGTCTTGGTCTCTGGGTGTCCCTGTGGCCCTCTGCAGACGCCTCTAACAGTAAACGTCATAGTTTATACACAGCACCCTGGTTGGACCCCCAACTGAAAGGAGAAAGACCCCTGTCAGCTTCATGAGGCCACATGCGAACTTTGAACCCCAGGCTGTCAAAATAGGCCACAGACTCCCGCTCTCCCACAGCCACGCCTTCTGACCAAAGCACAAAGACTGGACGAGACCTCCCTCCCGGCCGTGGGTGTCACACCTATGTGGACCTGGAGATCCTGCCACCTACCACCACATCTGATGTGCCCTTGGGGTCACTCCCAGTGCTCCCGGAAGCAAGGTAACCTCCCATGGGCAGGCTGACACCGACCTGCAGTTGCCGACAGGCAAGATGCAGCCTGGCACTTCTCAAGGGGTTAACGGACTTCGGCCCAAGTGTCTCATCTCGCCACCTAGACCAAATCACTTCCCATGACCCCGTGGGAATGCCCTCAATGGGAAGTGTTGGGCTTCAGCAACCATGACACAGGTTGGAACCCCACAGCGGAAATTAGGCCACCTTCCCGGACACGTATAGGCAAGCTTCCAACTGGTAGGCTTTGCGGCCCTGACCACTGAGGAAACGCTCAAACGCTACACAGCCTCGTCCTAAGTGCCCTCCTCCTGCCTGCAGGGCGACTCGACTCTACTTGAAGCCACAGACATCATGTGAACACGGAGACACTGAACAGCAGGGAAGACACACCGCAAGCCTGTCTGCTTTGATGACGCCCACCCCACCCCATGCATCCTGGCAATTCTCCACTGCCACAGCGACACTACCGAGGCACTCACAGTGATCAAAGGCACTGTCCCCGACGACCACAGACAGACTTTCAACGGAAAACCTTTGCCACACGAGGGGACCTGGAAACTTGAAAGGGCACAGTGGCTGTCCACGACAGTGCGCCTGGCGTCGCAACAGTGCCCCCACCTCTGTCCCCACAAGGGACTGCTCCAGGTAAACCTCTGGCTGTTCGCAAGCCGAGTCATGCCCCCCCCGGGAGAAGCACTTTCGCTTTACACATTCCCAAACAAGGTAACAAAGAGGCCAAAGGGGATGTTCGCATAACTAAACATCCTCCAAGGAGGCCAGCAGAGACGCGTCACCATGTCAATCTTCTTTACGTCTCGCAAGACACCCTTTGGGTGTCTTTCCTCTGGCAATGGGATTCCAACTCTACACAGGTTACCTACCTCACCTCATCCACTTGAACTGCCAAAGCCTTCCCCTCCATAGGCAGCTGATGCCAGCCAATCACGAACATGACACATCCTTGGGAAGCCGAGGCCAGCACCTGCAACCCAATTATGATAGCCTATTCCACGACATCACAAAGGACATGTCCTCATCTTCCCTTCCCTTCCTGTACGGGCCATCAGTGATCCACGCAGGTTTCAATTCAGCACTCATTCCTCTCCCCACTCCACGATGACCCACTTGGCATCAACACTGTGCCGGGAGTTAAAGTAGAGAAGCAAACAAGGGCAGCAGCGAGGCCTAATCCATCAGCCCCTTTCCGCCGATGCCCAACCGAGCTCACCCCTGCCCATTGCTCCAGCCTCACTAGGCACTCAAGAAGCTCACCGTGAAAAACGCAAGAACAGGGAGTGCCACAGGCCTGGCCTGAGGTTCCAGGCACCAACCAGGGACGCTTGCTCATCTTGGCTTCCAGAATCAACCCCCAAAATGGCATGCACGAAGCGTGATCCTGGCCAAAACTCACCTCCCAACTGCAAGCTAACTGGGCCTAGACCAGCACACACTCTGACTCTTAAGACCAGCAGGAGAGCCTGCCCCCTCGCATTCCCTCAACAGCCATTCAGCAGGGACCCGGGATTCACAGATAACACAGCTTATGTGCAGACACGGTCAACCCTCAGACAGGAGCCCCTCCAATACTGGAGTCCTTGGTGGTGTTTGCATGCATGTCAGCGGAAGACGCTGGCCCTCATTCCTAACTGTCCTCTCCCCCTGAGAGAGGAAACGTGCTGAACCTCAGTTTCGATGACGAGACGGTAGAGTGTTCTCACTCATTTGGCTCAGATTTTCCAAGGAATGCATGCAAGGGTGTCATCATCAATCCAAGCACATGCTGGGACGCTGCAGAACACAACCGGAGTCTGCGCGGGACTCTGTACAGGAGCCATGAGCCTGGGCTACCCCAAAAGCCTGGAGAATCCACAGCCCTCAGGCCACTCAGCAAGGGGAACAATCAATCCACTCTTGCAGCCATTGGGCCCGTCTGAGGAAAACCTAATATCTAACGGCCCATCTTGGGGTGCTTGAATACCTACCATCCTGACTTATCCACGACCACGCTCGGGGACATGGGCCCGCCTCACTTTTTCCAGTTCTTCTTAGCACCTCCAGTCATCAGAGCACACGAAGGTCTTCTTGTTTGTGCCGACGGCCAGCCTTTCCCAGCAACTGCACCTGAGAAGTGGACAGAAATCACCGAGGCTTCATAAGTGGACCGGTGTCCTCACAGGACATGATCCATAAAAACAGTTACCTGGCCTTGAGCTCTGAAACTGCTTCCCAAGGACCTCTAACCCTTACCGAGAATTGACTGCATGTCTGATAGTACGACTGCAGGAAGTTACGCACATATGTTGGCCGGTGTCTGAGAGGCTGTATGTGTGTGTTCACACGTGTGGGCGTGTGTGACTGTGACTGCGCATGCGGACATGCTTGTGGGTTCCTCTGTGTGCCGCAGCATACGCGTCTTGGTCTCTGTGTGTCCCTATGGCCCTGTGAAGAGGAGTCCAACAATAAAAGAAATAGTTTATACACAGCACCCTGGTTAGACCCCTAACTGAAAGGAGGAAGAATCCTGTCAGCTTTAAGAGGCCGCAGACACACTTTGACCCCCAGGGGCTGTTGAAATAGTCCACGGACTCCCGCTCTCCTACAGCCACGCCTTCTGACCAAAACACAAAGCCTCGACGAGACCTGCCTCCGGGCCTTGGCTGTGACATCGACATGCACCTCGAGACTCTGTCAGCTACCAGTATATCTGATGGGCATTTGGGGTCACTCGCAGCACTTCCGGAAGCAAGGGAACTCCCATGGTCGGGCCGACACCGACCGGCAGCTGTCTACTGCCAAGATGCAGTCTGAAAACACTCAAGGGGCTAACGAACGTGGGCCCACGTGCCACTTCTCGCCAACTAGGCCTAATCACTTTCCATTGACCCGTGGGAATGCCCACCACAGGAAGTGGTGGGCTTCAGCCACCATGACCCATGTCGGATCCCCACGGCGGAAACTAGTCCACATTCCCAGCCACGTCTCAGGCAGCTCCCATCTTGAATGTTCGCGGCCCTGACCCCTAAGGAAACGCTCAAACCCTTGAAAGCCTCGTCCTACATGCCCTCCTCCAGCCCACAGGGCGACACGACCCTACTGGAAACCACAAACATCTTCAGAACACGGGAACACTGAACACCAGGGAAGACAGACCGCAAGCCTGTCTCCTTCGTTGATGCTGATCCCACACCATGCATCCTGGAAATTCTCCACTGCCACAGTGACACTACCGAGTAACTCACAGTGATCAAAGGCATGGTCCCCGAGGACCACAGACAGACTTTCAATGGAAGACCTCTGCCATGCGAGGGAACTTGGAAGCCTGAAAGGGAACAGTGGCTGGCCACGGCAGCACAGCAGGCATGGCAATGGGGCCCCCATCTCTGCCCCACCAATGGACTGCTCCAGATAAACCTCTGGCTGTTCGAAAGGCCTGCGTGCTACACCGGCCGGTCGCGTCATTCCCCCACGGGAGAAACACTTTCGCTTTACACATTGCCAAACAAGGGAACAAAGCGGCCAAAGGGGATGTTCGCATAACTCAACTACCTGCAAGGAGGCCGGCACAGACGCCTCACCGTGTCGATCTTCTCTACTTCCCGCAAGACACCCTTTGGGTGTCATTCCTCGGGCAACGGGATCGCAACTCTACACAGCTTACCTACCTCAACTCACCCACTTGAACTGCCAAAGCCATCCGCTCCATAGGCAGCTTATGCCAGCCCATCACGAACAAGACACAGTCGTGGGAAGCCGAGGCCAGCGCCTGCAACCCAATGATGACAACCCATCCCACGACATCACACAGGACCTTTCCTCATGATACCTTACCTTTCTCTCCAGGCCAGCAGCCACCAGCCAGGCTGAAATGCTTCACTCGATCCACACCCCACTCCACGAAGATCCACTTAGCGCCAACAGTGTGCCGGCAACTTCAGCAGAGGAGCTGACAGGGGCAGCACTGAGGCCTAAACCATCAGCCCCCTTCCGCCATCGCCCAACTCCAGCCCACGCCCGCCCACTGCTCCAGCCACACGGGGCAGTCAAGAACCTCACTGCACGAAACACAACAACACAGAGGGCCACAGGCCTGGCCTGAGGCTCCAGGCTCCAACCAGGGAAGCTTGCTCATGTTGGCTTCCATAATCGACCTTGGAAGCGGCATGCACAAAGTGTGATCCTGTCCAAAAATCACCTCTCCAAGATGCAAGCTTACTGGGTCTATACCAGAACACACTCCGACCCTGAAGACTAGCAGGAAAGCCTGCCCTCTTGCATTCCCTCAACGGCCTTTTAGCAGGGACCGGGGATTCATAGATGACCCAGCTTATGGGCAGACATGGTCGACCCTCAGACAGGAGCCCCTCCAATGCTGGAGCCCTTAGTGGGGTTTGCATGCCTGTCAGCAGGGGACGTTGGCCCTCACTCCTAACTGTCCCATACTCCCGAGACAGGAAACGTGCTGGACCTCAGTTTCGATGAGGAGACGGTAGAGCGTTCTCACTCATTTTGTTCAGATTTTCCAAGGAATGCATACAAGGGTGTCATCATCGATCCAAGCACATGCTGGGACGCTGCAGAACACAAAAGGGAAGGCCTTGGGACTCTGCAGAGGAGCCATGACCTGGAAGTACTCCAACTGCCTGGGGAATCCACAGTCCTCAGGCCACTCAGCAAGACCAACAATCAATCCACCCTTGCAACCATTGGGCCCATCTGTGGAAATCCTAATATCCAATGGCACATCTTAGTATGGGTGAATGCCTACCGTCCTGAGCTATCCACAGCCTTGCTCGGCAACGTGCACCCGCCCCACTTTGTCCAGTTCTCCTTAGCATATCCAGTCATCAGACAACGCGAAGGTCTTCTTCTCTTTGCCGACAGCCAGCCTTACTCTGCAACTGCACCTGAGAAGTGGACAGAAATCAGGCAGGTTTCTGAATTGCACAAGGGTCCTCAGAGAACATGATTTTTGGGAACACTTAACCTGGGCGTGAGCCTGGAACCTGCTTCCCAAGTACCACTATCCCTTACCGAAACCTGATTGTGTGTCTCACAGCACGACTGAAGGAAGTTACGCACGTACATTGCTCGGTGTGTGAGACGCTGTATGTGTGTATTCACACGTGTGGGCGTGTGTGACTGTGACTGTGCACGAGGATGCGTTTGTGGATACCTGTGTGTGCCGCTAAACACGCGTCTTGGTCTCTGGGTGTCCCTGTGGCCCTCTGCAGACGCCTCTAACAGTAAACGTCATAGTTTATACACAGCACCCTGGTTGGACCCCCAACTGAAAGGAGAAAGACCCCTGTCAGCTTCATGAGGCCACATGCGAACTTTGAACCCCAGGCTGTCAAAATAGGCCACAGACTCCCGCTCTCCCACAGCCACGCCTTCTGACCAAAGCACAAAGACTGGACGAGACCTCCCTCCCGGCCGTGGGTGTCACACCTATGTGGACCTGGAGATCCTGCCACCTACCACCACATCTGATGTGCCCTTGGGGTCACTCCCAGTGCTCCCGGAAGCAAGGTAACCTCCCATGGGCAGGCTGACACCGACCTGCAGTTGCCGACAGGCAAGATGCAGCCTGGCACTTCTCAAGGGGTTAACGGACTTCGGCCCAAGTGTCTCATCTCGCCACCTAGACCAAATCACTTCCCATGACCCCGTGGGAATGCCCTCAATGGGAAGTGTTGGGCTTCAGCAACCATGACACAGGTTGGAACCCCACAGCGGAAATTAGGCCACCTTCCCGGACACGTATAGGCAAGCTTCCAACTGGTAGGCTTTGCGGCCCTGACCACTGAGGAAACGCTCAAACGCTACACAGCCTCGTCCTAAGTGCCCTCCTCCTGCCTGCAGGGAGACTCGACTCTACTTGAAGCCACAGACATCATGTGAACACGGAGACACTGAACAGCAGGGAAGACACACCGCAAGCCTGTCTGCTTTGATGACGCCCACCCCACCCCATGCATCCTGGCAATTCTCCACTGCCACAGCGACACTACCGAGGCACTCACAGTGATCAAAGGCACTGTCCCCGACGACCACAGACAGACTTTCAACGGAAAACCTTTGCCACACGAGGGGACCTGGAAACTTGAAAGGGCACAGTGGCTGTCCACGACAGTGCGCCTGGCGTCGCAACAGTGCCCCCACCTCTGTCCCCACAAGGGACTGCTCCAGGTAAACCTCTGGCTGTTCGCAAGCCGAGTCATGCCCCCCCCGGGAGAAGCACTTTCGCTTTACACATTCCCAAACAAGGTAACAAAGAGGCCAAAGGGGATGTTCGCATAACTAAACATCCTCCAAGGAGGCCAGCAGAGACGCGTCACCATGTCAATCTTCTTTACGTCTCGCAAGACACCCTTTGGGTGTCTTTCCTCTGGCAATGGGATTCCAACTCTACACAGGTTACCTACCTCACCTCATCCACTTGAACTGCCAAAGCCTTCCCCTCCATAGGCAGCTGATGCCAGCCAATCACGAACATGACACATCCTTGGGAAGCCGAGGCCAGCACCTGCAACCCAATTATGATAGCCTATTCCACGACATCACAAAGGACATGTCCTCATCTTCCCTTCCCTTCCTGTACGGGCCATCAGTGATCCACGCAGGTTTCAATTCAGCACTCATTCCTCTCCCCACTCCACGATGACCCACTTGGCATCAACACTGTGCCGGGAGTTAAAGTAGAGAAGCAAACAAGGGCAGCAGCGAGGCCTAATCCATCAGCCCCTTTCCGCCGATGCCCAACCGAGCTCACCCCTGCCCATTGCTCCAGCCTCACTAGGCACTCAAGAAGCTCACCGTGAAAAACGCAAGAACAGGGAGTGCCACAGGCCTGGCCTGAGGTTCCAGGCACCAACCAGGGACGCTTGCTCATCTTGGCTTCCAGAATCAACCCCCAAAATGGCATGCACGAAGCGTGATCCTGGCCAAAACTCACCTCCCAACTGCAAGCTAACTGGGCCTAGACCAGCACACACTCTGACTCTTAAGACCAGCAGGAGAGCCTGCCCCCTCGCATTCCCTCAACAGCCATTCAGCAGGGACCCGGGATTCACAGATAACACAGCTTATGTGCAGACACGGTCAACCCTCAGACAGGAGCCCCTCCAATACTGGAGTCCTTGGTGGTGTTTGCATGCATGTCAGCGGAAGACGCTGGCCCTCATTCCTAACTGTCCTCTCCCCCTGAGAGAGGAAACGTGCTGAACCTCAGTTTCGATGACGAGACGGTAGAGTGTTCTCACTCATTTGGCTCAGATTTTCCAAGGAATGCATGCAAGGGTGTCATCATCAATCCAAGCACATGCTGGGACGCTGCAGAACACAACCGGAGTCTGCGCGGGACTCTGTACAGGAGCCATGAGCCTGGGCTACCCCAAAAGCCTGGAGAATCCACAGCCCTCAGGCCACTCAGCAAGGGGAACAATCAATCCACTCTTGCAGCCATTGGGCCCGTCTGAGGAAAACCTAATATCTAACGGCACATCTTGGGGTGCTTGAATACCTACCATCCTGACTTATCCACGACCACGCTCGGGGACATGGGCCCGCCTCACTTTTTCCAGTTCTTCTTAGCACCTCCAGTCATCAGAGCACACGAAGGTCTTCTTGTTTGTGCCGACGGCCAGCCTTTCCCAGCAACTGCACCTGAGAAGTGGACAGAAATCACCGAGGCTTCATAAGTGGACCGGTGTCCTCACAGGACATGATCCATAAAAACAGTTACCTGGCCTTGAGCTCTGAAACTGCTTCCCAAGGACCTCTAACCCTTACCGAGAATTGACTGCATGTCTGATAGTACGACTGCAGGAAGTTACGCACATATGTTGGCCGGTGTCTGAGAGGCTGTATGTGTGTGTTCACACGTGTGGGCGTGTGTGACTGTGACTGCGCATGCGGACATGCTTGTGGGTTCCTCTGTGTGCCGCTGCATACGCGTCTTGGTCTCTGTGTGTCCCTATGGCCCTGTGAAGAGGAGTCCAACAATAAAAGAAATAGTTTATACACAGCACCCTGGTTAGACCCCTAACTGAAAGGAGGAAGAATCCTGTCAGCTTTAAGAGGCCGCAGACACACTTTGACCCCCAGGGGCTGTTGAAATAGTCCACGGACTCCCGCTCTCCTACAGCCACGCCTTCTGACCAAAACACAAAGCCTCGACGAGACCTGCCTCCGGGCCTTGGCTGTGACATCGACATGCACCTCGAGACTCTGTCAGCTACCAGTATATCTGATGGGCATTTGGGGTCACTCGCAGCACTTCCGGAAGCAAGGGAACTCCCATGGTCGGGCCGACACCGACCGGCAGCTGTCTACTGCCAAGATGCAGTCTGAAAACACTCAAGGGGCTAACGAACGTGGGCCCACGTGCCACTTCTCGCCAACTAGGCCTAATCACTTTCCATTGACCCGTGGGAATGCCCACCACAGGAAGTGGTGGGCTTCAGCCACCATGACCCATGTCGGATCCCCACGGCGGAAACTAGTCCACATTCCCAGCCACGTCTCAGGCAGCTCCCATCTTGAATGTTCGCGGCCCTGACCCCTAAGGAAACGCTCAAACCCTTGAAAGCCTCGTCCTACATGCCCTCCTCCAGCCCACAGGGCGACACGACCCTACTGGAAACCACAAACATCTTCAGAACACGGGCACACTGAACACCAGGGAAGACAGACCGCAAGCCTGTCTCCTTCGTTGATGCTGATCCCACACCATGCATCCTGGAAATTCTCCACTGCCACAGTGACACTACCGAGTAACTCACAGTGATCAAAGGCATGGTCCCCGAGGACCACAGACAGACTTTCAATGGAAGACCTCTGCCATGCGAGGGAACTTGGAAGCCTGAAAGGGAACAGTGGCTGGCCACGGCAGCACAGCAGGCATGGCAATGGGGCCCCCATCTCTGCCCCACCAATGGACTGCTCCAGATAAACCTCTGGCTGTTCGAAAGGCCTGCGTGCTACACCGGCCGGTCGCGTCATTCCCCCACGGGAGAAACACTTTCGCTTTACACATTGCCAAACAAGGGAACAAAGCGGCCAAAGGGGATGTTCGCATAACTCAACTACCTGCAAGGAGGCCGGCACAGACGCCTCACCGTGTCGATCTTCTCTACTTCCCGCAAGACACCCTTTGGGTGTCATTCCTCGGGCAACGGGATCGCAACTCTACACAGCTTACCTACCTCAACTCACCCACTTGAACTGCCAAAGCCATCCGCTCCATAGGCAGCTTATGCCAGCCCATCACGAACAAGATACAGTCGTGGGAAGCCGAGGCCAGCGCCTGCAACCCAATGATGACAACCCATCCCACGACATCACACAGGACCTTTCCTCATGATACCTTACCTTTCTCTCCAGGCCAGCAGCCACCACCCAGGCTGAAATGCTTCACTCGATCCACACCCCACTCCACGAAGATCCACTTAGCGCCAACAGTGTGCCGGCAACTTCAGCAGAGGAGCTGACAGGGGCAGCACTGAGGCCTAAACCATCAGCCCCCTTCCGCCATCGCCCAACTCCAGCCCACGCCCGCCCACTGCTCCAGCCACACGGGGCAGTCAAGAACCTCACTGCACGAAACACAACAACACAGAGGGCCACAGGCCTGGCCTGAGGCTCCAGGCTCCAACCAGGGAAGCTTGCTCATGTTGGCTTCCATAATCGACCTTGGAAGCGGCATGCACAAAGTGTGATCCTGTCCAAAAATCACCTCTCCAAGATGCAAGCTTACTGGGTCTATACCAGAACACACTCCGACCCTGAAGACTAGCAGGAAAGCCTGCCCTCTTGCATTCCCTCAACGGCCTTTTAGCAGGGACCGGGGATTCATAGATGACCCAGCTTATGGGCAGACATGGTCGACCCTCAGACAGGAGCCCCTCCAATGCTGGAGCCCTTAGTGGGGTTTGCATGCCTGTCAGCAGGGGACGTTGGCCCTCACTCCTAACTGTCCCATACTCCCGAGACAGGAAACGTGCTGGACCTCAGTTTCGATGAGGAGACGGTAGAGCGTTCTCACTCATTTTGTTCAGATTTTCCAAGGAATGCATACAAGGGTGTCATCATCGATCCAAGCACATGCTGGGACGCTGCAGAACACAAAAGGGAAGGCCTTGGGTCTCTGCAGAGGAGCCATGACCTGGAAGTACTCCAACTGCCTGGGGAATCCACAGTCCTCAGGCCACTCAGCAAGACCAACAATCAATCCACCCTTGCAACCATTGGGCCCATCTGTGGAAATCCTAATATCCAGTGGCACATCTTAGTATGGGTGAATGCCTACCGTCCTGAGCTATCCACAGCCTTGCTCGGCAACGTGCACCCGCCCCACTTTGTCCAGTTCTCCTTAGCATATCCAGTCATCAGACAACGCGAAGGTCTTCTTCTCTTTGCCGACAGCCAGCCTTACTCTGCAACTGCACCTGAGAAGTGGACAGAAATCAGGCAGGTTTCTGAATTGCACAAGGGTCCTCAGAGAACATGATTTTTGGGAACACTTAACCTGGGCGTGAGCCTGGAACCTGCTTCCCAAGTACCACTATCCCTTACCGAAACCTGATTGTGTGTCTCACAGCACGACTGAAGGAAGTTACGCACGTACATTGCTCGGTGTGTGAGACGCTGTATGTGTGTATTCACACGTGTGGGCGTGTGTGACTGTGACTGTGCACGAGGATGCGTTTGTGGATACCTGTGTGTGCCGCTAAACACGCGTCTTGGTCTCTGGGTGTCCCTGTGGCCCTCTGCAGACGCCTCTAACAATAAACGTCATAGTTTATACACAGCACCCTGGTTGGACCCCCAACTGAAAGGAGAAAGACCCCTGTCAGCTTCATGAGGCCACATGCGAACTTTGAACCCCAGGCTGTCAAAATAGGCCACAGACTCCCGCTCTCCCACAGCCACGCCTTCTGACCAAAGCACAAAGACTGGACGAGACCTCCCTCCCGGCCGTGGGTGTCACACCTATGTGGACCTGGAGATCCTGCCACCTACCACCACATCTGATGTGCCCTTGGGGTCACTCCCAGTGCTCCCGGAAGCAAGGTAACCTCCCATGGGCAGGCTGACACCGACCTGCAGTTGCCGACAGGCAAGATGCAGCCTGGCACTTCTCAAGGGGTTAACGGACTTCGGCCCAAGTGTCTCATCTCGCCACCTAGACCAAATCACTTCCCATGACCCCGTGGGAATGCCCTCAATGGGAAGTGTTGGGCTTCAGCAACCATGACACAGGTTGGAACCCCACAGCGGAAATTAGGCCACCTTCCCGGACACGTATAGGCAAGCTTCCAACTGGTAGGCTTTGCGGCCCTGACCACTGAGGAAACGCTCAAACGCTACACAGCCTCGTCCTAAGTGCCCTCCTCCTGACTGCAGGGCGACTCGACTCTACTTGAAGCCACAGACATCATGTGAACACGGAGACACTGAACAGCAGGGAAGACACACCGCAAGCCTGTCTGCTTTGATGACGCCCACCCCACCCCATGCATCCTGGCAATTCTCCACTGCCACAGCGACACTACCGAGGCACTCACAGTGATCAAAGGCACTGTCCCCGACGACCACAGACAGACTTTCAACGGAAAACCTTTGCCACACGAGGGGACCTGGAAACTTGAAAGGGCACAGTGGCTGTCCACGACAGTGCGCCTGGCGTCGCAACAGTGCCCCCACCTCTGTCCCCACAAGGGACTGCTCCAGGTAAACCTCTGGCTGTTCGCAAGCCGAGTCATGCCCCCCCCGGGAGAAGCACTTTCGCTTTACACATTCCCAAACAAGGTAACAAAGAGGCCAAAGGGGATGTTCGCATAACTAAACATCCTCCAAGGAGGCCAGCAGAGACGCGTCACCATGTCAATCTTCTTTACGTCTCGCAAGACACCCTTTGGGTGTCTTTCCTCTGGCAATGGGATTCCAACTCTACACAGGTTACCTACCTCACCTCATCCACTTGAACTGCCAAAGCCTTCCCCTCCATAGGCAGCTGATGCCAGCCAATCACGAACATGACACATCCTTCGGAAGCCGAGGCCAGCACCTGCAACCCAATTATGATAGCCTATTCCACGACATCACAAAGGACATGTCCTCATCTTCCCTTCCCTTCCTGTACGGGCCATCAGTGATCCACGCAGGTTTCAATTCAGCACTCATTCCTCTCCCCACTCCACGATGACCCACTTGGCATCAACACTGTGCCAGGAGTTAAAGTAGAGAAGCAAACAAGGGCAGCAGCGAGGCCTAATCCATCAGCCCCTTTCCGCCGATGCCCAACCGAGCTCACCCCTGCCCATTGCTCCAGCCTCACTAGGCACTCAAGAAGCTCACCGTGAAAAACGCAAGAACAGGGAGTGCCACAGGCCTGGCCTGAGGTTCCAGGCACCAACCAGGGACGCTTGCTCATCTTGGCTTCCAGAATCAACCCCCAAAATGGCATGCACGAAGCGTGATCCTGGCCAAAACTCACCTCCCAACTGCAAGCTAACTGGGCCTAGACCAGCACACACTCTGACTCTTAAGACCAGCAGGAGAGCCTGCCCCCTCGCATTCCCTCAACAGCCATTCAGCAGGGACCCGGGATTCACAAATAACACAGCTTATGTGCAGACACGGTCAACCCTCAGACAGGAGCCCCTCCAATACTGGAGTCCTTGGTGGTGTTTGCATGCATGTCAGCGGAAGACGCTGGCCCTCATTCCTAACTGTCCTCTCCCCCTGAGAGAGGAAACGTGCTGAACCTCAGTTTCGATGACGAGACGGTAGAGTGTTCTCACTCATTTGGCTCAGATTTTCCAAGGAATGCATGCAAGGGTGTCATCATCAATCCAAGCACATGCTGGGACGCTGCAGAACACAACCGGAGTCTGCGCGGGACTCTGTACAGGAGCCATGAGCCTGGGCTACCCCAAAAGCCTGGAGAATCCACAGCCCTCAGGCCACTCAGCAAGGGGAACAATCAATCCACTCTTGCAGCCATTGGGCCCGTCTGAGGAAAACCTAATATCTAACGGCCCATCTTGGGGTGCTTGAATACCTACCATCCTGACTTATCCACGACCACGCTCGGGGACATGGGCCCGCCTCACTTTTTCCAGTTCTTCTTAGCACCTCCAGTCATCAGAGCACACGAAGGTCTTCTTGTTTGTGCCGACGGCCAGCCTTTCCCAGCAACTGCACCTGAGAAGTGGACAGAAATCACCGAGGCTTCATAAGTGGACCGGTGTCCTCACAGGACATGATCCATAAAAACAGTTACCTGGCCTTGAGCTCTGAAACTGCTTCCCAAGGACCTCTAACCCTTACCGAGAATTGACTGCATGTCTGATAGTACGACTGCAGGAAGTTACGCACATATGTTGGCCGGTGTCTGAGAGGCTGTATGTGTGTGTTCACACGTGTGGGCGTGTGTGACTGTGACTGCGCATGCGGACATGCTTGTGGGTTCCTCTGTGTGCCGCTGCATACGCGTCTTGGTCTCTGTGTGTCCCTATGGCCCTGTGAAGAGGAGTCCAACAATAAAAGAAATAGTTTATACACAGCACCCTGGTTAGACCCCTAACTGAAAGGAGAAAGAATCCTGTCAGCTTTAAGAGGCCGCAGACACACTTTGACCCCCAGGGGCTGTTGAAATAGTCCACGGACTCCCGCTCTCCTACAGCCACGCCTTCTGACCAAAACACAAAGCCTCGACGAGACCTGCCTCCGGGCCTTGGCTGTGACATCGACATGCACCTCGAGACTCTGTCAGCTACCAGTATATCTGATGGGCATTTGGGGTCACTCGCAGCACTTCCGGAAGCAAGGGAACTCCCATGGTCGGGCCGACACCGACCGGCAGCTGTCTACTGCCAAGATGCAGTCTGAAAACACTCAAGGGGCTAACGAACGTGGGCCCACGTGCCACTTCTCGCCAACTAGGCCTAATCACTTTCCATTGACCCGTGGGAATGCCCACCACAGGAAGTGGTGGGCTTCAGCCACCATGACCCATGTCGGATCCCCACGGCGGAAACTAGTCCACATTCCCAGCCACGTCTCAGGCAGCTCCCATCTTGAATGTTCGCGGCCCTGACCCCTAAGGAAACGCTCAAACCCTTGAAAGCCTCGTCCTACATGCCCTCCTCCAGCCCACAGGGCGACACGACCCTACTGGAAACCACAAACATCTTCAGAACACGGGAACACTGAACACCAGGGAAGACAGACCGCAAGCCTGTCTCCTTCGTTGATGCTGATCCCACACCATGCATCCTGGAAATTCTCCACTGCCACAGTGACACTACCGAGTAACTCACAGTGATCAAAGGCATGGTCCCCGAGGACCACAGACAGACTTTCAATGGAAGACCTCTGCCATGCGAGGGAACTTGGAAGCCTGAAAGGGAACAGTGGCTGGCCACGGCAGCACAGCAGGCATGGCAATGGGGCCCCCATCTCTGCCCCACCAATGGACTGCTCCAGATAAACCTCTGGCTGTTCGAAAGGCCTGCGTGCTACACCGGCCGGTCGCGTCATTCCCCCACGGGAGAAACACTTTCGCTTTACACATTGCCAAACAAGGGAACAAAGCGGCCAAAGGGGATGTTCGCATAACTCAACTACCTGCAAGGAGGCCGGCACAGACGCCTCACCGTGTCGATCTTCTCTACTTCCCGCAAGACACCCTTTGGGTGTCATTCCTCGGGCAACGGGATCGCAACTCTACACAGCTTACCTACCTCAACTCACCCACTTGAACTGCCAAAGCCATCCGCTCCATAGGCAGCTTATGCCAGCCCATCACGAACAAGACACAGTCGTGGGAAGCCGAGGCCAGCGCCTGCAACCCAATGATGACAACCCATCCCACGACATCACACAGGACCTTTCCTCATGATACCTTACCTTTCTCTCCAGGCCAGCAGCCACCAGCCAGGCTGAAATGCTTCACTCGATCCACACCCCACTCCACGAAGATCCACTTAGCGCCAACAGTGTGCCGGCAACTTCAGCAGAGGAGCTGACAGGGGCAGCACTGAGGCCTAAACCATCAGCCCCCTTCCGCCATCGCCCAACTCCAGCCCACGCCCGCCCACTGCTCCAGCCACACGGGGCAGTCAAGAACCTCACTGCACGAAACACAACAACACAGAGGGCCACAGGCCTGGCCTGAGGCTCCAGGCTCCAACCAGGGAAGCTTGCTCATGTTGGCTTCCATAATCAACCTTGGAAGCGGCATGCACAAAGTGTGATCCTGTCCAAAAATCACCTCTCCAAGATGCAAGCTTACTGGGTCTATACCAGAACACACTCCGACCCTGAAGACTAGCAGGAAAGCCTGCCCTCTTGCATTCCCTCAACGGCCTTTTAGCAGGGACCGGGGATTCATAGATGACCCAGCTTATGGGCAGACATGGTCGACCCTCAGACAGGAGCCCCTCCAATGCTGGAGCCCTTAGTGGGGTTTGCATGCCTGTCAGCAGGGGACGTTGGCCCTCACTCCTAACTGTCCCATACTCCCGAGACAGGAAACGTGCTGGACCTCAGTTTCGATGAGGAGACGGTAGAGCGTTCTCACTCATTTTGTTCAGATTTTCCAAGGAATGCATACAAGGGTGTCATCATCGATCCAAGCACATGCTGGGACGCTGCAGAACACAAAAGGGAAGGCCTTGGGACTCTGCAGAGGAGCCATGACCTGGAAGTACTCCAACTGCCTGGGGAATCCACAGTCCTCAGGCCACTCAGCAAGACCAACAATCAATCCACCCTTGCAACCATTGGGCCCATCTGTGGAAATCCTAATATCCAATGGCACATCTTAGTATGGGTGAATGCCTACCGTCCTGAGCTATCCACAGCCTTGCTCGGCAACGTGCACCTGCCCCACTTTGTCCAGTTCTCCTTAGCATATCCAGTCATCAGACAACGCGAAGGTCTTCTTCTCTTTGCCGACAGCCAGCCTTACTCTGCAACTGCACCTGAGAAGTGGACAGAAATCAGGCAGGTTTCTGAATTGCACAAGGGTCCTCAGAGAACATGATTTTTGGGAACACTTAACCTGGGCGTGAGCCTGGAACCTGCTTCCCAAGTACCACTATCCCTTACCGAAACCTGATTGTGTGTCTCACAGCACGACTGAAGGAAGTTACGCACGTACATTGCTCGGTGTGTGAGACGCTGTATGTGTGTATTCACACGTGTGGGCGTGTGTGACTGTGACTGTGCACGAGGATGCGTTTGTGGATACCTGTGTGTGCCGCTAAACACGCGTCTTGGTCTCTGGGTGTCCCTGTGGCCCTCTGCAGACGCCTCTAACAGTAAACGTCATAGTTTATACACAGCACCCTGGTTGGACCCCCAACTGAAAGGAGAAAGACCCCTGTCAGCTTCATGAGGCCACATGCGAACTTTGAACCCCAGGCTGTCAAAATAGGCCACAGACTCCCGCTCTCCCACAGCCACGCCTTCTGACCAAAGCACAAAGACTGGACGAGACCTCCCTCCCGGCCGTGGGTGTCACACCTATGTGGACCTGGAGATCCTGCCACCTACCACCACATCTGATGTGCCCTTGGGGTCACTCCCAGTGCTCCCGGAAGCAAGGTAACCTCCCATGGGCAGGCTGACACCGACCTGCAGTTGCCGACAGGCAAGATGCAGCCTGGCACTTCTCAAGGGGTTAACGGACTTCGGCCCAAGTGTCTCATCTCGCCACCTAGACCAAATCACTTCCCATGACCCCGTGGGAATGCCCTCAATGGGAAGTGTTGGGCTTCAGCAACCATGACACAGGTTGGAACCCCACAGCGGAAATTAGGCCACCTTCCCGGACACGTATAGGCAAGCTTCCAACTGGTAGGCTTTGCGGCCCTGACCACTGAGGAAACGCTCAAACGCTACACAGCCTCGTCCTAAGTGCCCTCCTCCTGCCTGCAGGGAGACTCGACTCTACTTGAAGCCACAGACATCATGTGAACACGGAGACACTGAACAGCAGGGAAGACACACCGCAAGCCTGTCTGCTTTGATGACGCCCACCCCACCCCATGCATCCTGGCAATTCTCCACTGCCACAGCGACACTACCGAGGCACTCACAGTGATCAAAGGCACTGTCCCCGACGACCACAGACAGACTTTCAACGGAAAACCTTTGCCACACGAGGGGACCTGGAAACTTGAAAGGGCACAGTGGCTGTCCACGACAGTGCGCCTGGCGTCGCAACAGTGCCCCCACCTCTGTCCCCACAAGGGACTGCTCCAGGTAAACCTCTGGCTGTTCGCAAGCCGAGTCATGCCCCCCCCGGGAGAAGCACTTTCGCTTTACACATTCCCAAACAAGGTAACAAAGAGGCCAAAGGGGATGTTCGCATAACTAAACATCCTCCAAGGAGGCCAGCAGAGACGCGTCACCATGTCAATCTTCTTTACGTCTCGCAAGACACCCTTTGGGTGTCTTTCCTCTGGCAATGGGATTCCAACTCTACACAGGTTACCTACCTCACCTCATCCACTTGAACTGCCAAAGCCTTCCCCTCCATAGGCAGCTGATGCCAGCCAATCACGAACATGACACATCCTTGGGAAGCCGAGGCCAGCACCTGCAACCCAATTATGATAGCCTATTCCACGACATCACAAAGGACATGTCCTCATCTTCCCTTCCCTTCCTGTACGGGCCATCAGTGATCCACGCAGGTTTCAATTCAGCACTCATTCCTCTCCCCACTCCACGATGACCCACTTGGCATCAACACTGTGCCGGGAGTTAAAGTAGAGAAGCAAACAAGGGCAGCAGCGAGGCCTAATCCATCAGCCCCTTTCCGCCGATGCCCAACCGAGCTCACCCCTGCCCATTGCTCCAGCCTCACTAGGCACTCAAGAAGCTCACCGTGAAAAACGCAAGAACAGGGAGTGCCACAGGCCTGGCCTGAGGTTCCAGGCACCAACCAGGGACGCTTGCTCATCTTGGCTTCCAGAATCAACCCCCAAAATGGCATGCACGAAGCGTGATCCTGGCCAAAACTCACCTCCCAACTGCAAGCTAACTGGGCCTAGACCAGCACACACTCTGACTCTTAAGACCAGCAGGAGAGCCTGCCCCCTCGCATTCCCTCAACAGCCATTCAGCAGGGACCCGGGATTCACAGATAACACAGCTTATGTGCAGACACGGTCAACCCTCAGACAGGAGCCCCTCCAATACTGGAGTCCTTGGTGGTGTTTGCATGCATGTCAGCGGAAGACGCTGGCCCTCATTCCTAACTGTCCTCTCCCCCTGAGAGAGGAAACGTGCTGAACCTCAGTTTCGATGACGAGACGGTAGAGTGTTCTCACTCATTTGGCTCAGATTTTCCAAGGAATGCATGCAAGGGTGTCATCATCAATCCAAGCACATGCTGGGACGCTGCAGAACACAACCGGAGTCTGCGCGGGACTCTGTACAGGAGCCATGAGCCTGGGCTACCCCAAAAGCCTGGAGAATCCACAGCCCTCAGGCCACTCAGCAAGGGGAACAATCAATCCACTCTTGCAGCCATTGGGCCCGTCTGAGGAAAACCTAATATCTAACGGCACATCTTGGGGTGCTTGAATACCTACCATCCTGACTTATCCACGACCACGCTCGGGGACATGGGCCCGCCTCACTTTTTCCAGTTCTTCTTAGCACCTCCAGTCATCAGAGCACACGAAGGTCTTCTTGTTTGTGCCGACGGCCAGCCTTTCCCAGCAACTGCACCTGAGAAGTGGACAGAAATCACCGAGGCTTCATAAGTGGACCGGTGTCCTCACAGGACATGATCCATAAAAACAGTTACCTGGCCTTGAGCTCTGAAACTGCTTCCCAAGGACCTCTAACCCTTACCGAGAATTGACTGCATGTCTGATAGTACGACTGCAGGAAGTTACGCACATATGTTGGCCGGTGTCTGAGAGGCTGTATGTGTGTGTTCACACGTGTGGGCGTGTGTGACTGTGACTGCGCATGCGGACATGCTTGTGGGTTCCTCTGTGTGCCGCTGCATACGCGTCTTGGTCTCTGTGTGTCCCTATGGCCCTGTGAAGAGGAGTCCAACAATAAAAGAAATAGTTTATACACAGCACCCTGGTTAGACCCCTAACTGAAAGGAGAAAGAATCCTGTCAGCTTTAAGAGGCCGCAGACACACTTTGACCCCCAGGGGCTGTTGAAATAGTCCACGGACTCCCGCTCTCCTACAGCCACGCCTTCTGACCAAAACACAAAGCCTCGACGAGACCTGCCTCCGGGCCTTGGCTGTGACATCGACATGCACCTCGAGACTCTGTCAGCTACCAGTATATCTGATGGGCATTTGAGGTCACTCGCAGCACTTCCGGAAGCAAGGGAACTCCCATGGTCGGGCCGACACCGACCGGCAGCTGTCTACTGCCAAGATGCAGTCTGAAAACACTCAAGGGGCTAACGAACGTGGGCCCACGTGCCACTTCTCGCCAACTAGGCCTAATCACTTTCCATTGACCCGTGGGAATGCCCACCACAGGAAGTGGTGGGCTTCAGCCACCATGACCCATGTCGGATCCCCACGGCGGAAACTAGTCCACATTCCCAGCCACGTCTCAGGCAGCTCCCATCTTGAATGTTCGCGGCCCTGACCCCTAAGGAAACGCTCAAACCCTTGAAAGCCTCGTCCTACATGCCCTCCTCCAGCCCACAGGGCGACACGACCCTACTGGAAACCACAAACATCTTCAGAACACGGGCACACTGAACACCAGGGAAGACAGACCGCAAGCCTGTCTCCTTCGTTGATGCTGATCCCACACCATGCATCCTGGAAATTCTCCACTGCCACAGTGACACTACCGAGTAACTCACAGTGATCAAAGGCATGGTCCCCGAGGACCACAGACAGACTTTCAATGGAAGACCTCTGCCATGCGAGGGAACTTGGAAGCCTGAAAGGGAACAGTGGCTGGCCACGGCAGCACAGCAGGCATGGCAATGGGGCCCCCATCTCTGCCCCACCAATGGACTGCTCCAGATAAACCTCTGGCTGTTCGAAAGGCCTGCGTGCTACACCGGCCGGTCGCGTCATTCCCCCACGGGAGAAACACTTTCGCTTTACACATTGCCAAACAAGGGAACAAAGCGGCCAAAGGGGATGTTCGCATAACTCAACTACCTGCAAGGAGGCCGGCACAGACGCCTCACCGTGTCGATCTTCTCTACTTCCCGCAAGACACCCTTTGGGTGTCATTCCTCGGGCAACGGGATCGCAACTCTACACAGCTTACCTACCTCAACTCACCCACTTGAACTGCCAAAGCCATCCGCTCCATAGGCAGCTTATGCCAGCCCATCACGAACAAGACACAGTCGTGGGAAGCCGAGGCCAGCGCCTGCAACCCAATGATGACAACCCATCCCACGACATCACACAGGACCTTTCCTCATGATACCTTACCTTTCTCTCCAGGCCAGCAGCCACCAGCCAGGCTGAAATGCTTCACTCGATCCACACCCCACTCCACGAAGATCCACTTAGCGCCAACAGTGTGCCGGCAACTTCAGCAGAGGAGCTGACAGGGGCAGCACTGAGGCCTAAACCATCAGCCCCCTTCCGCCATCGCCCAACTCCAGCCCACGCCCGCCCACTGCTCCAGCCACACGGGGCAGTCAAGAACCTCACTGCACGAAACACAACAACACAGAGGGCCACAGGCCTGGCCTGAGGCTCCAGGCTCCAACCAGGGAAGCTTGCTCATGTTGGCTTCCATAATCAACCTTGGAAGCGGCATGCACAAAGTGTGATCCTGTCCAAAAATCACCTCTCCAAGATGCAAGCTTACTGGGTCTATACCAGAACACACTCCGACCCTGAAGACTAGCAGGAAAGCCTGCCCTCTTGCATTCCCTCAACGGCCTTTTAGCAGGGACCGGGGATTCATAGATGACCCAGCTTATGGGCAGACATGGTCGACCCTCAGACAGGAGCCCCTCCAATGCTGGAGCCCTTAGTGGGGTTTGCATGCCTGTCAGCAGGGGACGTTGGCCCTCACTCCTAACTGTCCCATACTCCCGAGACAGGAAACGTGCTGGACCTCAGTTTCGATGAGGAGACGGTAGAGCGTTCTCACTCATTTTGTTCAGATTTTCCAAGGAATGCATACAAGGGTGTCATCATCGATCCAAGCACATGCTGGGACGCTGCAGAACACAAAAGGGAAGGCCGTGGGTCTCTGCAGAGGAGCCATGACCTGGAAGTACTCCAACTGCCTGGGGAATCCACAGTCCTCAGGCCACTCAGCAAGACCAACAATCAATCCACCCTTGCAACCATTGGGCCCATCTGTGGAAATCCTAATATCCAATGGCACATCTTAGTATGGGTGAATGCCTACCGTCCTGAGCTATCCACAGCCTTGCTCGGCAACGTGCACCTGCCCCACTTTGTCCAGTTCTCCTTAGCATATCCAGTCATCAGACAACGCGAAGGTCTTCTTCTCTTTGCCGACAGCCAGCCTTACTCTGCAACTGCACCTGAGAAGTGGACAGAAATCAGGCAGGTTTCTGAATTGCACAAGGGTCCTCAGAGAACATGATTTTTGGGAACACTTAACCTGGGCGTGAGCCTGGAACCTGCTTCCCAAGTACCACTATCCCTTACCGAAACCTGATTGTGTGTCTCACAGCACGACTGAAGGAAGTTACGCACGTACATTGCTCGGTGTGTGAGACGCTGTATGTGTGTATTCACACGTGTGGGCGTGTGTGACTGTGACTGTGCACGAGGATGCGTTTGTGGATACCTGTGTGTGCCGCTAAACACGCGTCTTGGTCTCTGGGTGTCCCTGTGGCCCTCTGCAGACGCCTCTAACAGTAAACGTCATAGTTTATACACAGCACCCTGGTTGGACCCCCAACTGAAAGGAGAAAGACCCCTGTCAGCTTCATGAGGCCACATGCGAACTTTGAACCCCAGGCTGTCAAAATAGGCCACAGACTCCCGCTCTCCCACAGCCACGCCTTCTGACCAAAGCACAAAGACTGGACGAGACCTCCCTCCCGGCCGTGGGTGTCACACCTATGTGGACCTGGAGATCCTGCCACCTACCACCACATCTGATGTGCCCTTGGGGTCACTCCCAGTGCTCCCGGAAGCAAGGTAACCTCCCATGGGCAGGCTGACACCGACCTGCAGTTGCCGACAGGCAAGATGCAGCCTGGCACTTCTCAAGGGGTTAACGGACTTCGGCCCAAGTGTCTCATCTCGCCACCTAGACCAAATCACTTCCCATGACCCCGTGGGAATGCCCTCAATGGGAAGTGTTGGGCTTCAGCAACCATGACACAGGTTGGAACCCCACAGCGGAAATTAGGCCACCTTCCCGGACACGTATAGGCAAGCTTCCAACTGGTAGGCTTTGCGGCCCTGACCACTGAGGAAACGCTCAAACGCTACACAGCCTCGTCCTAAGTGCCCTCCTCCTGCCTGCAGGGAGACTCGACTCTACTTGAAGCCACAGACATCATGTGAACACGGAGACACTGAACAGCAGGGAAGACACACCGCAAGCCTGTCTGCTTTGATGACGCCCACCCCACCCCATGCATCCTGGCAATTCTCCACTGCCACAGCGACACTACCGAGGCACTCACAGTGATCAAAGGCACTGTCCCCGACGACCACAGACAGACTTTCAACGGAAAACCTTTGCCACACGAGGGGACCTGGAAACTTGAAAGGGCACAGTGGCTGTCCACGACAGTGCGCCTGGCGTCGCAACAGTGCCCCCACCTCTGTCCCCACAAGGGACTGCTCCAGGTAAACCTCTGGCTGTTCGCAAGCCGAGTCATGCCCCCCCCGGGAGAAGCACTTTCGCTTTACACATTCCCAAACAAGGTAACAAAGAGGCCAAAGGGGATGTTCGCATAACTAAACATCCTCCAAGGAGGCCAGCAGAGACGCGTCACCATGTCAATCTTCTTTACGTCTCGCAAGACACCCTTTGGGTGTCTTTCCTCTGGCAATGGGATTCCAACTCTACACAGGTTACCTACCTCACCTCATCCACTTGAACTGCCAAAGCCTTCCCCTCCATAGGCAGCTGATGCCAGCCAATCACGAACATGACACATCCTTGGGAAGCCGAGGCCAGCACCTGCAACCCAATTATGATAGCCTATTCCACGACATCACAAAGGACATGTCCTCATCTTCCCTTCCCTTCCTGTACGGGCCATCAGTGATCCACGCAGGTTTCAATTCAGCACTCATTCCTCTCCCCACTCCACGATGACCCACTTGGCATCAACACTGTGCCGGGAGTTAAAGTAGAGAAGCAAACAAGGGCAGCAGCGAGGCCTAATCCATCAGCCCCTTTCCGCCGATGCCCAACCGAGCTCACCCCTGCCCATTGCTCCAGCCTCACTAGGCACTCAAGAAGCTCACCGTGAAAAACGCAAGAACAGGGAGTGCCACAGGCCTGGCCTGAGGTTCCAGGCACCAACCAGGGACGCTTGCTCATCTTGGCTTCCAGAATCAACCCCCAAAATGGCATGCACGAAGCGTGATCCTGGCCAAAACTCACCTCCCAACTGCAAGCTAACTGGGCCTAGACCAGCACACACTCTGACTCTTAAGACCAGCAGGAGAGCCTGCCCCCTCGCATTCCCTCAACAGCCATTCAGCAGGGACCCGGGATTCACAGATAACACAGCTTATGTGCAGACACGGTCAACCCTCAGACAGGAGCCCCTCCAATACTGGAGTCCTTGGTGGTGTTTGCATGCATGTCAGCGGAAGACGCTGGCCCTCATTCCTAACTGTCCTCTCCCCCTGAGAGAGGAAACGTGCTGAACCTCAGTTTCGATGACGAGACGGTAGAGTGTTCTCACTCATTTGGCTCAGATTTTCCAAGGAATGCATGCAAGGGTGTCATCATCAATCCAAGCACATGCTGGGACGCTGCAGAACACAACCGGAGTCTGCGCGGGACTCTGTACAGGAGCCATGAGCCTGGGCTACCCCAAAAGCCTGGAGAATCCACAGCCCTCAGGCCACTCAGCAAGGGGAACAATCAATCCACTCTTGCAGCCATTGGGCCCGTCTGAGGAAAACCTAATATCTAATGGCACATCTTGGGGTGCTTGAATACCTACCATCCTGACTTATCCACGACCACGCTCGGGGACATGGGCCCGCCTCACTTTTTCCAGTTCTTCTTAGCACCTCCAGTCATCAGAGCACACGAAGGTCTTCTTGTTTGTGCCGACGGCCAGCCTTTCCCAGCAACTGCACCTGAGAAGTGGACAGAAATCACCGAGGCTTCATAAGTGGACCGGTGTCCTCACAGGACATGATCCATAAAAACAGTTACCTGGCCTTGAGCTCTGAAACTGCTTCCCAAGGACCTCTAACCCTTACCGAGAATTGACTGCATGTCTGATAGTACGACTGCAGGAAGTTACGCACATATGTTGGCCGGTGTCTGAGAGGCTGTATGTGTGTGTTCACACGTGTGGGCGTGTGTGACTGTGACTGCGCATGCGGACATGCTTGTGGGTTCCTCTGTGTGCCGCTGCATACGCGTCTTGGTCTCTGTGTGTCCCTATGGCCCTGTGAAGAGGAGTCCAACAATAAAAGAAATAGTTTATACACAGCACCCTGGTTAGACCCCTAACTGAAAGGAGAAAGAATCCTGTCAGCTTTAAGAGGCCGCAGACACACTTTGACCCCCAGGGGCTGTTGAAATAGTCCACGGACTCCCGCTCTCCTACAGCCACGCCTTCTGACCAAAACACAAAGCCTCGACGAGACCTGCCTCCGGGCCTTGGCTGTGACATCGACATGCACCTCGAGACTCTGTCAGCTACCAGTATATCTGATGGGCATTTGAGGTCACTCGCAGCACTTCCGGAAGCAAGGGAACTCCCATGGTCGGGCCGACACCGACCGGCAGCTGTCTACTGCCAAGATGCAGTCTGAAAACACTCAAGGGGCTAACGAACGTGGGCCCACGTGCCACTTCTCGCCAACTAGGCCTAATCACTTTCCATTGACCCGTGGGAATGCCCACCACAGGAAGTGGTGGGCTTCAGCCACCATGACCCATGTCGGATCCCCACGGCGGAAACTAGTCCACATTCCCAGCCACGTCTCAGGCAGCTCCCATCTTGAATGTTCGCGGCCCTGACCCCTAAGGAAACGCTCAAACCCTTGAAAGCCTCGTCCTACATGCCCTCCTCCAGCCCACAGGGCGACACGACCCTACTGGAAACCACAAACATCTTCAGAACACGGGCACACTGAACACCAGGGAAGACAGACCGCAAGCCTGTCTCCTTCGTTGATGCTGATCCCACACCATGCATCCTGGAAATTCTCCACTGCCACAGTGACACTACCGAGTAACTCACAGTGATCAAAGGCATGGTCCCCGAGGACCACAGACAGACTTTCAATGGAAGACCTCTGCCATGCGAGGGAACTTGGAAGCCTGAAAGGGAACAGTGGCTGGCCACGGCAGCACAGCAGGCATGGCAATGGGGCCCCCATCTCTGCCCCACCAATGGACTGCTCCAGATAAACCTCTGGCTGTTCGAAAGGCCTGCGTGCTACACCGGCCGGTCGCGTCATTCCCCCACGGGAGAAACACTTTCGCTTTACACATTGCCAAACAAGGGAACAAAGCGGCCAAAGGGGATGTTCGCATAACTCAACTACCTGCAAGGAGGCCGGCACAGACGCCTCACCGTGTCGATCTTCTCTACTTCCCGCAAGACACCCTTTGGGTGTCATTCCTCGGGCAACGGGATCGCAACTCTACACAGCTTACCTACCTCAACTCACCCACTTGAACTGCCAAAGCCATCCGCTCCATAGGCAGCTTATGCCAGCCCATCACGAACAAGACACAGTCGTGGGAAGCCGAGGCCAGCGCCTGCAACCCAATGATGACAACCCATCCCACGACATCACACAGGACCTTTCCTCATGATACCTTACCTTTCTCTCCAGGCCAGCAGCCACCAGCCAGGCTGAAATGCTTCACTCGATCCACACCCCACTCCACGAAGATCCACTTAGCGCCAACAGTGTGCCGGCAACTTCAGCAGAGGAGCTGACAGGGGCAGCACTGAGGCCTAAACCATCAGCCCCCTTCCGCCATCGCCCAACTCCAGCCCACGCCCGCCCACTGCTCCAGCCACACGGGGCAGTCAAGAACCTCACTGCACGAAACACAACAACACAGAGGGCCACAGGCCTGGCCTGAGGCTCCAGGCTCCAACCAGGGAAGCTTGCTCATGTTGGCTTCCATAATCAACCTTGGAAGCGGCATGCACAAAGTGTGATCCTGTCCAAAAATCACCTCTCCAAGATGCAAGCTTACTGGGTCTATACCAGAACACACTCCGACCCTGAAGACTAGCAGGAAAGCCTGCCCTCTTGCATTCCCTCAACGGCCTTTTAGCAGGGACCGGGGATTCATAGATGACCCAGCTTATGGGCAGACATGGTCGACCCTCAGACAGGAGCCCCTCCAATGCTGGAGCCCTTAGTGGGGTTTGCATGCCTGTCAGCAGGGGACGTTGGCCCTCACTCCTAACTGTCCCATACTCCCGAGACAGGAAACGTGCTGGACCTCAGTTTCGATGAGGAGACGGTAGAGCGTTCTCACTCATTTTGTTCAGATTTTCCAAGGAATGCATACAAGGGTGTCATCATCGATCCAAGCACATGCTGGGACGCTGCAGAACACAAAAGGGAAGGCCTTGGGTCTCTGCAGAGGAGCCATGACCTGGAAGTACTCCAACTGCCTGGGGAATCCACAGTCCTCAGGCCACTCAGCAAGACCAACAATCAATCCACCCTTGCAACCATTGGGCCCATCTGTGGAAATCCTAATATCCAATGGCACATCTTAGTATGGGTGAATGCCTACCGTCCTGAGCTATCCACAGCCTTGCTCGGCAACGTGCACCTGCCCCACTTTGTCCAGTTCTCCTTAGCATATCCAGTCATCAGACAACGCGAAGGTCTTCTTCTCTTTGCCGACAGCCAGCCTTACTCTGCAACTGCACCTGAGAAGTGGACAGAAATCAGGCAGGTTTCTGAATTGCACAAGGGTCCTCAGAGAACATGATTTTTGGGAACACTTAACCTGGGCGTGAGCCTGGAACCTGCTTCCCAAGTACCACTATCCCTTACCGAAACCTGATTGTGTGTCTCACAGCACGACTGAAGGAAGTTACGCACGTACATTGCTCGGTGTGTGAGACGCTGTATGTGTGTATTCACACGTGTGGGCGTGTGTGACTGTGACTGTGCACGAGGATGCGTTTGTGGATACCTGTGTGTGCCGCTAAACACGCGTCTTGGTCTCTGGGTGTCCCTGTGGCCCTCTGCAGACGCCTCTAACAATAAACGTCATAGTTTATACACAGCACCCTGGTTGGACCCCCAACTGAAAGGAGAAAGACCCCTGTCAGCTTCATGAGGCCACATGCGAACTTTGAACCCCAGGCTGTCAAAATAGGCCACAGACTCCCGCTCTCCCACAGCCACGCCTTCTGACCAAAGCACAAAGACTGGACGAGACCTCCCTCCCGGCCGTGGGTGTCACACCTATGTGGACCTGGAGATCCTGCCACCTACCACCACATCTGATGTGCCCTTGGGGTCACTCCCAGTGCTCCCGGAAGCAAGGTAACCTCCCATGGGCAGGCTGACACCGACCTGCAGTTGCCGACAGGCAAGATGCAGCCTGGCACTTCTCAAGGGGTTAACGGACTTCGGCCCAAGTGTCTCATCTCGCCACCTAGACCAAATCACTTCCCATGACCCCGTGGGAATGCCCTCAATGGGAAGTGTTGGGCTTCAGCAACCATGACACAGGTTGGAACCCCACAGCGGAAATTAGGCCACCTTCCCGGACACGTATAGGCAAGCTTCCAACTGGTAGGCTTTGCGGCCCTGACCACTGAGGAAACGCTCAAACGCTACACAGCCTCGTCCTAAGTGCCCTCCTCCTGCCTGCAGGGCGACTCGACTCTACTTGAAGCCACAGACATCATGTGAACACGGAGACACTGAACAGCAGGGAAGACACACCGCAAGCCTGTCTGCTTTGATGACGCCCACCCCACCCCATGCATCCTGGCAATTCTCCACTGCCACAGCGACACTACCGAGGCACTCACAGTGATCAAAGGCACTGTCCCCGACGACCACAGACAGACTTTCAACGGAAAACCTTTGCCACACGAGGGGACCTGGAAACTTGAAAGGGCACAGTGGCTGTCCACGACAGTGCGCCTGGCGTCGCAACAGTGCCCCCACCTCTGTCCCCACAACGGACTGCTCCAGGTAAACCTCTGGCTGTTCGCAAGCCGAGTCATGCCCCCCCGGGAGAAGCACTTTCGCTTTACACATTCCCAAACAAGGTAACAAAGAGGCCAAAGGGGATGTTCGCATAACTAAACATCCTCCAAGGAGGCCAGCAGAGACGCGTCACCATGTCAATCTTCTTTACGTCTCGCAAGACACCCTTTGGGTGTCTTTCCTCTGGCAATGGGATTCCAACTCTACACAGGTTACCTACCTCACCTCATCCACTTGAACTGCCAAAGCCTTCCCCTCCATAGGCAGCTGATGCCAGCCAATCACGAACATGACACATCCTTGGGAAGCCGAGGCCAGCACCTGCAACCCAATTATGATAGCCTATTCCACGACATCACAAAGGACATGTCCTCATCTTCCCTTCCCTTCCTGTACGGGCCATCAGTGATCCACGCAGGTTTCAATTCAGCACTCATTCCTCTCCCCACTCCACGATGACCCACTTGGCATCAACACTGTGCCGGGAGTTAAAGTAGAGAAGCAAACAAGGGCAGCAGCGAGGCCTAATCCATCAGCCCCTTTCCGCCGATGCCCAACCGAGCTCACCCCTGCCCATTGCTCCAGCCTCACTAGGCACTCAAGAAGCTCACCGTGAAAAACGCAAGAACAGGGAGTGCCACAGGCCTGGCCTGAGGTTCCAGGCACCAACCAGGGACGCTTGCTCATCTTGGCTTCCAGAATCAACCCCCAAAATGGCATGCACGAAGCGTGATCCTGGCCAAAACTCACCTCCCAACTGCAAGCTAACTGGGCCTAGACCAGCACACACTCTGACTCTTAAGACCAGCAGGAGAGCCTGCCCCCTCGCATTCCCTCAACAGCCATTCAGCAGGGACCCGGGATTCACAGATAACACAGCTTATGTGCAGACACGGTCAACCCTCAGACAGGAGCCCCTCCAATACTGGAGTCCTTGGTGGTGTTTGCATGCATGTCAGCGGAAGACGCTGGCCCTCATTCCTAACTGTCCTCTCCCCCTGAGAGAGGAAACGTGCTGAACCTCAGTTTCGATGACGAGACGGTAGAGTGTTCTCACTCATTTGGCTCAGATTTTCCAAGGAATGCATGCAAGGGTGTCATCATCAATCCAAGCACATGCTGGGACGCTGCAGAACACAACCGGAGTCTGCGCGGGACTCTGTACAGGAGCCATGAGCCTGGGCTACCCCAAAAGCCTGGAGAATCCACAGCCCTCAGGCCACTCAGCAAGGGGAACAATCAATCCACTCTTGCAGCCATTGGGCCCGTCTGAGGAAAACCTAATATCTAACGGCACATCTTGGGGTGCTTGAATACCTACCATCCTGAGTTATCCACGACCACGCTCGGGGACATGGGCCCGCCTCACTTTTTCCAGTTCTTCTTAGCACCTCCAGTCATCAGAGCACACGAAGGTCTTCTTGTTTGTGCCGACGGCCAGCCTTTCCCAGCAACTGCACCTGAGAAGTGGACAGAAATCACCGAGGCTTCATAAGTGGACCGGTGTCCTCACAGGACATGATCCATAAAAACAGTTACCTGGCCTTGAGCTCTGAAACTGCTTCCCAAGGACCTCTAACCCTTACCGAGAATTGACTGCATGTCTGATAGTACGACTGCAGGAAGTTACGCACATATGTTGGCCGGTGTCTGAGAGGCTGTATGTGTGTGTTCACACGTGTGGGCGTGTGTGACTGTGACTGCGCATGCGGACATGCTTGTGGGTTCCTCTGTGTGCCGCTGCATACGCGTCTTGGTCTCTGTGTGTCCCTATGGCCCTGTGAAGAGGAGTCCAACAATAAAAGAAATAGTTTATACACAGCACCCTGGTTAGACCCCTAACTGAAAGGAGAAAGAATCCTGTCAGCTTTAAGAGGCCGCAGACACACTTTGACCCCCAGGGGCTGTTGAAATAGTCCACGGACTCCCGCTCTCCTACAGCCACGCCTTCTGACCAAAACACAAAGCCTCGACGAGACCTGCCTCCGGGCCTTGGCTGTGACATCGACATGCACCTCGAGACTCTGTCAGCTACCAGTATATCTGATGGGCATTTGGGGTCACTCGCAGCACTTCCGGAAGCAAGGGAACTCCCATGGTCGGGCCGACACCGACCGGCAGCTGTCTACTGCCAAGATGCAGTCTGAAAACACTCAAGGGGCTAACGAACGTGGGCCCACGTGCCACTTCTCGCCAACTAGGCCTAATCACTTTCCATTGACCCGTGGGAATGCCCACCACAGGAAGTGGTGGGCTTCAGCCACCATGACCCATGTCGGATCCCCACGGCGGAAACTAGTCCACATTCCCAGCCACGTCTCAGGCAGCTCCCATCTTGAATGTTCGCGGCCCTGACCCCTAAGGAAACGCTCAAACCCTTGAAAGCCTCGTCCTACATGCCCTCCTCCAGCCCACAGGGCGACACGACCCTACTGGAAACCACAAACATCTTCAGAACACGGGCACACTGAACACCAGGGAAGACAGACCGCAAGCCTGTCTCCTTCGTTGATGCTGATCCCACACCATGCATCCTGGAAATTCTCCACTGCCACAGTGACACTACCGAGTAACTCACAGTGATCAAAGGCATGGTCCCCGAGGACCACAGACAGACTTTCAATGGAAGACCTCTGCCATGCGAGGGAACTTGGAAGCCTGAAAGGGAACAGTGGCTGGCCACGGCAGCACAGCAGGCATGGCAATGGGGCCCCCATCTCTGCCCCACCAATGGACTGCTCCAGATAAACCTCTGGCTGTTCGAAAGGCCTGCGTGCTACACCGGCCGGTCGCGTCATTCCCCCACGGGAGAAACACTTTCGCTTTACACATTGCCAAACAAGGGAACAAAGCGGCCAAAGGGGATGTTCGCATAACTCAACTACCTGCAAGGAGGCCGGCACAGACGCCTCACCGTGTCGATCTTCTCTACTTCCCGCAAGACACCCTTTGGGTGTCATTCCTCGGGCAACGGGATCGCAACTCTACACAGCTTACCTACCTCAACTCACCCACTTGAACTGCCAAAGCCATCCGCTCCATAGGCAGCTTATGCCAGCCCATCACGAACAAGACACATTCGTGGGAAGCCGAGGCCAGCGCCTGCAACCCAATGATGACAACCCATCCCACGACATCACACAGGACCTTTCCTCATGATACCTTACCTTTCTCTCCAGGCCAGCAGCCACCAGCCAGGCTGAAATGCTTCACTCGATCCACACCCCACTCCACGAAGATCCACTTAGCGCCAACAGTGTGCCGGCAACTTCAGCAGAGGAGCTGACAGGGGCAGCACTGAGGCCTAAACCATCAGCCCCCTTCCGCCATCGCCCAACTCCAGCCCACGCCCGCCCACTGCTCCAGCCACACGGGGCAGTCAAGAACCTCACTGCACGAAACACAACAACACAGAGGGCCACAGGCCTGGCCTGAGGCTCCAGGCTCCAACCAGGGAAGCTTGCTCATGTTGGCTTCCATAATCAACCTTGGAAGCGGCATGCACAAAGTGTGATCCTGTCCAAAAATCACCTCTCCAAGATGCAAGCTTACTGGGTCTATACCAGAACACACTCCGACCCTGAAGACTAGCAGGAAAGCCTGCCCTCTTGCATTCCCTCAACGGCCTTTTAGCAGGGACCGGGGATTCATAGATGACCCAGCTTATGGGCAGACATGGTCGACCCTCAGACAGGAGCCCCTCCAATGCTGGAGCCCTTAGTGGGCTTTGCATGCCTGTCAGCAGGGGACGTTGGCCCTCACTCCTAACTGTCCCATACTCCCGAGACAGGAAACGTGCTGGACCTCAGTTTCGATGAGGAGACGGTAGAGCGTTCTCACTCATTTTGTTCAGATTTTCCAAGGAATGCATACAAGGGTGTCATCATCGATCCAAGCACATGCTGGGACGCTGCAGAACACAAAAGGGAAGGCCGTGGGTCTCTGCAGAGGAGCCATGACCTGGAAGTACTCCAACTGCCTGGGGAATCCACAGTCCTCAGGCCACTCAGCAAGACCAACAATCAATCCACCCTTGCAACCATTGGGCCCATCTGTGGAAATCCTAATATCCAGTGGCACATCTTAGTATGGGTGAATGCCTACCGTCCTGAGCTATCCACAGCCTTGCTCGGCAACGTGCACCTGCCCCACTTTGTCCAGTTCTCCTTAGCATATCCAGTCATCAGACAACGCGAAGGTCTTCTTCTCTTTGCCGACAGCCAGCCTTACTCTGCAACTGCACCTGAGAAGTGGACAGAAATCAGGCAGGTTTCTGAATTGCACAAGGGTCCTCAGAGAACATGATTTTTGGGAACACTTAACCTGGGCGTGAGCCTGGAACCTGCTTCCCAAGTACCACTATCCCTTACCGAAACCTGATTGTGTGTCTCACAGCACGACTGAAGGAAGTTACGCACGTACATTGCTCGGTGTGTGAGACGCTGTATGTGTGTATTCACACGTGTGGGCATGTGTGACTGTGACTGTGCACGAGGATGCGTTTGTGGATACCTGTGTGTGCCGCTAAACACGCGTCTTGGTCTCTGGGTGTCCCTGTGGCCCTCTGCAGACGCCTCTAACAGTAAACGTCATAGTTTATACACAGCACCCTGGTTGGACCCCCAACTGAAAGGAGAAAGACCCCTGTCAGCTTCATGAGGCCACATGCGAACTTTGAACCCCAGGCTGTCAAAATAGGCCACAGACTCCCGCTCTCCCACAGCCACGCCTTCTGACCAAAGCACAAAGACTGGACGAGACCTCCCTCCCGGCCGTGGGTGTCACACCTATGTGGACCTGGAGATCCTGCCACCTACCACCACATCTGATGTGCCCTTGGGGTCACTCCCAGTGCTCCCGGAAGCAAGGTAACCTCCCATGGGCAGGCTGACACCGACCTGCAGTTGCCGACAGGCAAGATGCAGCCTGGCACTTCTCAAGGGGTTAACGGACTTCGGCCCAAGTGTCTCATCTCGCCACCTAGACCAAATCACTTCCCATGACCCCGTGGGAATGCCCTCAATGGGAAGTGTTGGGCTTCAGCAACCATGACACAGGTTGGAACCCCACAGCGGAAATTAGGCCACCTTCCCGGACACGTATAGGCAAGCTTCCAACTGGTAGGCTTTGCGGCCCTGACCACTGAGGAAACGCTCAAACGCTACACAGCCTCGTCCTAAGTGCCCTCCTCCTGCCTGCAGGGCGACTCGACTCTACTTGAAGCCACAGACATCATGTGAACACGGAGACACTGAACAGCAGGGAAGACACACCGCAAGCCTGTCTGCTTTGATGACGCCCACCCCACCCCATGCATCCTGGCAATTCTCCACTGCCACAGCGACACTACCGAGGCACTCACAGTGATCAAAGGCACTGTCCCCGACGACCACAGACAGACTTTCAACGGAAAACCTTTGCCACACGAGGGGACCTGGAAACTTGAAAGGGCACAGTGGCTGTCCACGACAGTGCGCCTGGCGTCGCAACAGTGCCCCCACCTCTGTCCCCACAAGGGACTGCTCCAGGTAAACCTCTGGCTGTTCGCAAGCCGAGTCATGCCCCCCCCGGGAGAAGCACTTTCGCTTTACACATTCCCAAACAAGGTAACAAAGAGGCCAAAGGGGATGTTCGCATAACTAAACATCCTCCAAGGAGGCCAGCAGAGACGCGTCACCATGTCAATCTTCTTTACGTCTCGCAAGACACCCTTTGGGTGTCTTTCCTCTGGCAATGGGATTCCAACTCTACACAGGTTACCTACCTCACCTCATCCACTTGAACTGCCAAAGCCTTCCCCTCCATAGGCAGCTGATGCCAGCCAATCACGAACATGACACATCCTTGGGAAGCCGAGGCCAGCACCTGCAACCCAATTATGATAGCCTATTCCACGACATCACAAAGGACATGTCCTCATCTTCCCTTCCCTTCCTGTACGGGCCATCAGTGATCCACGCAGGTTTCAATTCAGCACTCATTCCTCTCCCCACTCCACGATGACCCACTTGGCATCAACACTGTGCCGGGAGTTAAAGTAGAGAAGCAAACAAGGGCAGCAGCGAGGCCTAATCCATCAGCCCCTTTCCGCCGATGCCCAACCGAGCTCACCCCTGCCCATTGCTCCAGCCTCACTAGGCACTCAAGAAGCTCACCGTGAAAAACGCAAGAACAGGGAGTGCCACAGGCCTGGCCTGAGGTTCCAGGCACCAACCAGGGACGCTTGCTCATCTTGGCTTCCAGAATCAACCCCCAAAATGGCATGCACGAAGCGTGATCCTGGCCAAAACTCACCTCCCAACTGCAAGCTAACTGGGCCTAGACCAGCACACACTCTGACTCTTAAGACCAGCAGGAGAGCCTGCCCCCTCGCATTCCCTCAACAGCCATTCAGCAGGGACCCGGGATTCACAGATAACACAGCTTATGTGCAGACACGGTCAACCCTCAGACAGGAGCCCCTCCAATACTGGAGTCCTTGGTGGTGTTTGCATGCATGTCAGCGGAAGACGCTGGCCCTCATTCCTAACTGTCCTCTCCCCCTGAGAGAGGAAACGTGCTGAACCTCAGTTTCGATGACGAGACGGTAGAGTGTTCTCACTCATTTGGCTCAGATTTTCCAAGGAATGCATGCAAGGGTGTCATCATCAATCCAAGCACATGCTGGGACGCTGCAGAACACAACCGGAGTCTGCGCGGGACTCTGTACAGGAGCCATGAGCCTGGGCTACCCCAAAAGCCTGGAGAATCCACAGCCCTCAGGCCACTCAGCAAGGGGAACAATCAATCCACTCTTGCAGCCATTGGGCCCGTCTGAGGAAAACCTAATATCTAACGGCACATCTTGGGGTGCTTGAATACCTACCATCCTGACTTATCCACGACCACGCTCGGGGACATGGGCCCGCCTCACTTTTTCCAGTTCTTCTTAGCACCTCCAGTCATCAGAGCACACGAAGGTCTTCTTGTTTGTGCCGACGGCCAGCCTTTCCCAGCAACTGCACCTGAGAAGTGGACAGAAATCACCGAGGCTTCATAAGTGGACCGGTGTCCTCACAGGACATGATCCATAAAAACAGTTACCTGGCCTTGAGCTCTGAAACTGCTTCCCAAGGACCTCTAACCCTTACCGAGAATTGACTGCATGTCTGATAGTACGACTGCAGGAAGTTACGCACATATGTTGGCCGGTGTCTGAGAGGCTGTATGTGTGTGTTCACACGTGTGGGCGTGTGTGACTGTGACTGCGCATGCGGACATGCTTGTGGGTTCCTCTGTGTGCCGCTGCATACGCGTCTTGGTCTCTGTGTGTCCCTATGGCCCTGTGAAGAGGAGTCCAACAATAAAAGAAATAGTTTATACACAGCACCCTGGTTAGACCCCTAACTGAAAGGAGAAAGAATCCTGTCAGCTTTAAGAGGCCGCAGACACACTTTGACCCCCAGGGGCTGTTGAAATAGTCCACGGACTCCCGCTCTCCTACAGCCACGCCTTCTGACCAAAACACAAAGCCTCGACGAGACCTGCCTCCGGGCCTTGGCTGTGACATCGACATGCACCTCGAGACTCTGTCAGCTACCAGTATATCTGATGGGCATTTGAGGTCACTCGCAGCACTTCCGGAAGCAAGGGAACTCCCATGGTCGGGCCGACACCGACCGGCAGCTGTCTACTGCCAAGATGCAGTCTGAAAACACTCAAGGGGCTAACGAACGTGGGCCCACGTGCCACTTCTCGCCAACTAGGCCTAATCACTTTCCATTGACCCGTGGGAATGCCCACCACAGGAAGTGGTGGGCTTCAGCCACCATGACCCATGTCGGATCCCCACGGCGGAAACTAGTCCACATTCCCAGCCACGTCTCAGGCAGCTCCCATCTTGAATGTTCGCGGCCCTGACCCCTAAGGAAACGCTCAAACCCTTGAAAGCCTCGTCCTACATGCCCTCCTCCAGCCCACAGGGCGACACGACCCTACTGGAAACCACAAACATCTTCAGAACACGGGCACACTGAACACCAGGGAAGACAGACCGCAAGCCTGTCTCCTTCGTTGATGCTGATCCCACACCATGCATCCTGGAAATTCTCCACTGCCACAGTGACACTACCGAGTAACTCACAGTGATCAAAGGCATGGTCCCCGAGGACCACAGACAGACTTTCAATGGAAGACCTCTGCCATGCGAGGGAACTTGGAAGCCTGAAAGGGAACAGTGGCTGGCCACGGCAGCACAGCAGGCATGGCAATGGGGCCCCCATCTCTGCCCCACCAATGGACTGCTCCAGATAAACCTCTGGCTGTTCGAAAGGCCTGCGTGCTACACCGGCCGGTCGCGTCATTCCCCCACGGGAGAAACACTTTCGCTTTACACATTGCCAAACAAGGGAACAAAGCGGCCAAAGGGGATGTTCGCATAACTCAACTACCTGCAAGGAGGCCGGCACAGACGCCTCACCGTGTCGATCTTCTCTACTTCCCGCAAGACACCCTTTGGGTGTCATTCCTCGGGCAACGGGATCGCAACTCTACACAGCTTACCTACCTCAACTCACCCACTTGAACTGCCAAAGCCATCCGCTCCATAGGCAGCTTATGCCAGCCCATCACGAACAAGACACAGTCGTGGGAAGCCGAGGCCAGCGCCTGCAACCCAATGATGACAACCCATCCCACGACATCACACAGGACCTTTCCTCATGATACCTTACCTTTCTCTCCAGGCCAGCAGCCACCACCCAGGCTGAAATGCTTCACTCGATCCACACCCCACTCCACGAAGATCCACTTAGCGCCAACAGTGTGCCGGCAACTTCAGCAGAGGAGCTGACAGGGGCAGCACTGAGGCCTAAACCATCAGCCCCCTTCCGCCATCGCCCAACTCCAGCCCACGCCCGCCCACTGCTCCAGCCACACGGGGCAGTCAAGAACCTCACTGCACGAAACACAACAACACAGAGGGCCACAGGCCTGGCCTGAGGCTCCAGGCTCCAACCAGGGAAGCTTGCTCATGTTGGCTTCCATAATCAACCTTGGAAGCGGCATGCACAAAGTGTGATCCTGTCCAAAAATCACCTCTCCAAGATGCAAGCTTACTGGGTCTATACCAGAACACACTCCGACCCTGAAGACTAGCAGGAAAGCCTGCCCTCTTGCATTCCCTCAACGGCCTTTTAGCAGGGACCGGGGATTCATAGATGACCCAGCTTATGGGCAGACATGGTCGACCCTCAGACAGGAGCCCCTCCAATGCTGGAGCCCTTAGTGGGGTTTGCATGCCTGTCAGCAGGGGACGTTGGCCCTCACTCCTAACTGTCCCATACTCCCGAGACAGGAAACGTGCTGGACCTCAGTTTCGATGAGGAGACGGTAGAGCGTTCTCACTCATTTTGTTCAGATTTTCCAAGGAATGCATACAAGGGTGTCATCATCGATCCAAGCACATGCTGGGACGCTGCAGAACACAAAAGGGAAGGCCGTGGGTCTCTGCAGAGGAGCCATGACCTGGAAGTACTCCAACTGCCTGGGGAATCCACAGTCCTCAGGCCACTCAGCAAGACCAACAATCAATCCACCCTTGCAACCATTGGGCCCATCTGTGGAAATCCTAATATCCAATGGCACATCTTAGTATGGGTGAATGCCTACCGTCCTGAGCTATCCACAGCCTTGCTCGGCAACGTGCACCCGCCCCACTTTGTCCAGTTCTCCTTAGCATATCCAGTCATCAGACAACGCGAAGGTCTTCTTCTCTTTGCCGACAGCCAGCCTTACTCTGCAACTGCACCTGAGAAGTGGACAGAAATCAGGCAGGTTTCTGAATTGCACAAGGGTCCTCAGAGAACATGATTTTTGGGAACACTTAACCTGGGCGTGAGCCTGGAACCTGCTTCCCAAGTACCACTATCCCTTACCGAAACCTGATTGTGTGTCTCACAGCACGACTGAAGGAAGTTACGCACGTACATTGCTCGGTGTGTGAGACGCTGTATGTGTGTATTCACACGTGTGGGCGTGTGTGACTGTGACTGTGCACGAGGATGCGTTTGTGGATACCTGTGTGTGCCGCTAAACACGCGTCTTGGTCTCTGGGTGTCCCTGTGGCCCTCTGCAGACGCCTCTAACAGTAAACGTCATAGTTTATACACAGCACCCTGGTTGGACCCCCAACTGAAAGGAGAAAGACCCCTGTCAGCTTCATGAGGCCACATGCGAACTTTGAACCCCAGGCTGTCAAAATAGGCCACAGACTCCCGCTCTCCCACAGCCACGCCTTCTGACCAAAGCACAAAGACTGGACGAGACCTCCCTCCCGGCCGTGGGTGTCACACCTATGTGGACCTGGAGATCCTGCCACCTACCACCACATCTGATGTGCCCTTGGGGTCACTCCCAGTGCTCCCGGAAGCAAGGTAACCTCCCATGGGCAGGCTGACACCGACCTGCAGTTGCCGACAGGCAAGATGCAGCCTGGCACTTCTCAAGGGGTTAACGGACTTCGGCCCAAGTGTCTCATCTCGCCACCTAGACCAAATCACTTCCCATGACCCCGTGGGAATGCCCTCAATGGGAAGTGTTGGGCTTCAGCAACCATGACACAGGTTGGAACCCCACAGCGGAAATTAGGCCACCTTCCCGGACACGTATAGGCAAGCTTCCAACTGGTAGGCTTTGCGGCCCTGACCACTGAGGAAACGCTCAAACGCTACACAGCCTCGTCCTAAGTGCCCTCCTCCTGCCTGCAGGGAGACTCGACTCTACTTGAAGCCACAGACATCATGTGAACACGGAGACACTGAACAGCAGGGAAGACACACCGCAAGCCTGTCTGCTTTGATGACGCCCACCCCACCCCATGCATCCTGGCAATTCTCCACTGCCACAGCGACACTACCGAGGCACTCACAGTGATCAAAGGCACTGTCCCCGACGACCACAGACAGACTTTCAACGGAAAACCTTTGCCACACGAGGGGACCTGGAAACTTGAAAGGGCACAGTGGCTGTCCACGACAGTGCGCCTGGCGTCGCAACAGTGCCCCCACCTCTGTCCCCACAAGGGACTGCTCCAGGTAAACCTCTGGCTGTTCGCAAGCCGAGTCATGCCCCCCCCGGGAGAAGCACTTTCGCTTTACACATTCCCAAACAAGGTAACAAAGAGGCCAAAGGGGATGTTCGCATAACTAAACATCCTCCAAGGAGGCCAGCAGAGACGCGTCACCATGTCAATCTTCTTTACGTCTCGCAAGACACCCTTTGGGTGTCTTTCCTCTGGCAATGGGATTCCAACTCTACACAGGTTACCTACCTCACCTCATCCACTTGAACTGCCAAAGCCTTCCCCTCCATAGGCAGCTGATGCCAGCCAATCACGAACATGACACATCCTTGGGAAGCCGAGGCCAGCACCTGCAACCCAATTATGATAGCCTATTCCACGACATCACAAAGGACATGTCCTCATCTTCCCTTCCCTTCCTGTACGGGCCATCAGTGATCCACGCAGGTTTCAATTCAGCACTCATTCCTCTCCCCACTCCACGATGACCCACTTGGCATCAACACTGTGCCGGGAGTTAAAGTAGAGAAGCAAACAAGGGCAGCAGCGAGGCCTAATCCATCAGCCCCTTTCCGCCGATGCCCAACCGAGCTCACCCCTGCCCATTGCTCCAGCCTCACTAGGCACTCAAGAAGCTCACCGTGAAAAACGCAAGAACAGGGAGTGCCACAGGCCTGGCCTGAGGTTCCAGGCACCAACCAGGGACGCTTGCTCATCTTGGCTTCCAGAATCAACCCCCAAAATGGCATGCACGAAGCGTGATCCTGGCCAAAACTCACCTCCCAACTGCAAGCTAACTGGGCCTAGACCAGCACACACTCTGACTCTTAAGACCAGCAGGAGAGCCTGCCCCCTCGCATTCCCTCAACAGCCATTCAGCAGGGACCCGGGATTCACAGATAACACAGCTTATGTGCAGACACGGTCAACCCTCAGACAGGAGCCCCTCCAATACTGGAGTCCTTGGTGGTGTTTGCATGCATGTCAGCGGAAGACGCTGGCCCTCATTCCTAACTGTCCTCTCCCCCTGAGAGAGGAAACGTGCTGAACCTCAGTTTCGATGACGAGACGGTAGAGTGTTCTCACTCATTTGGCTCAGATTTTCCAAGGAATGCATGCAAGGGTGTCATCATCAATCCAAGCACATGCTGGGACGCTGCAGAACACAACCGGAGTCTGCGCGGGACTCTGTACAGGAGCCATGAGCCTGGGCTACCCCAAAAGCCTGGAGAATCCACAGCCCTCAGGCCACTCAGCAAGGGGAACAATCAATCCACTCTTGCAGCCATTGGGCCCGTCTGAGGAAAACCTAATATCTAACGGCACATCTTGGGGTGCTTGAATACCTACCATCCTGACTTATCCACGACCACGCTCGGGGACATGGGCCCGCCTCACTTTTTCCAGTTCTTCTTAGCACCTCCAGTCATCAGAGCACACGAAGGTCTTCTTGTTTGTGCCGACGGCCAGCCTTTCCCAGCAACTGCACCTGAGAAGTGGACAGAAATCACCGAGGCTTCATAAGTGGACCGGTGTCCTCACAGGACATGATCCATAAAAACAGTTACCTGGCCTTGAGCTCTGAAACTGCTTCCCAAGGACCTCTAACCCTTACCGAGAATTGACTGCATGTCTGATAGTACGACTGCAGGAAGTTACGCACATATGTTGGCCGGTGTCTGAGAGGCTGTATGTGTGTGTTCACACGTGTGGGCGTGTGTGACTGTGACTGCGCATGCGGACATGCTTGTGGGTTCCTCTGTGTGCCGCTGCATACGCGTCTTGGTCTCTGTGTGTCCCTATGGCCCTGTGAAGAGGAGTCCAACAATAAAAGAAATAGTTTATACACAGCACCCTGGTTAGACCCCTAACTGAAAGGAGAAAGAATCCTGTCAGCTTTAAGAGGCCGCAGACACACTTTGACCCCCAGGGGCTGTTGAAATAGTCCACGGACTCCCGCTCTCCTACAGCCACGCCTTCTGACCAAAACACAAAGCCTCGACGAGACCTGCCTCCGGGCCTTGGCTGTGACATCGACATGCACCTCGAGACTCTGTCAGCTACCAGTATATCTGATGGGCATTTGAGGTCACTCGCAGCACTTCCGGAAGCAAGGGAACTCCCATGGTCGGGCCGACACCGACCGGCAGCTGTCTACTGCCAAGATGCAGTCTGAAAACACTCAAGGGGCTAACGAACGTGGGCCCACGTGCCACTTCTCGCCAACTAGGCCTAATCACTTTCCATTGACCCGTGGGAATGCCCACCACAGGAAGTGGTGGGCTTCAGCCACCATGACCCATGTCGGATCCCCACGGCGGAAACTAGTCCACATTCCCAGCCACGTCTCAGGCAGCTCCCATCTTGAATGTTCGCGGCCCTGACCCCTAAGGAAACGCTCAAACCCTTGAAAGCCTCGTCCTACATGCCCTCCTCCAGCCCACAGGGCGACACGACCCTACTGGAAACCACAAACATCTTCAGAACACGGGCACACTGAACACCAGGGAAGACAGACCGCAAGCCTGTCTCCTTCGTTGATGCTGATCCCACACCATGCATCCTGGAAATTCTCCACTGCCACAGTGACACTACCGAGTAACTCACAGTGATCAAAGGCATGGTCCCCGAGGACCACAGACAGACTTTCAATGGAAGACCTCTGCCATGCGAGGGAACTTGGAAGCCTGAAAGGGAACAGTGGCTGGCCACGGCAGCACAGCAGGCATGGCAATGGGGCCCCCATCTCTGCCCCACCAATGGACTGCTCCAGATAAACCTCTGGCTGTTCGAAAGGCCTGCGTGCTACACCGGCCGGTCGCGTCATTCCCCCACGGGAGAAACACTTTCGCTTTACACATTGCCAAACAAGGGAACAAAGCGGCCAAAGGGGATGTTCGCATAACTCAACTACCTGCAAGGAGGCCGGCACAGACGCCTCACCGTGTCGATCTTCTCTACTTCCCGCAAGACACCCTTTGGGTGTCATTCCTCGGGCAACGGGATCGCAACTCTACACAGCTTACCTACCTCAACTCACCCACTTGAACTGCCAAAGCCATCCGCTCCATAGGCAGCTTATGCCAGCCCATCACGAACAAGACACAGTCGTGGGAAGCCGAGGCCAGCGCCTGCAACCCAATGATGACAACCCATCCCACGACATCACACAGGACCTTTCCTCATGATACCTTACCTTTCTCTCCAGGCCAGCAGCCACCACCCAGGCTGAAATGCTTCACTCGATCCACACCCCACTCCACGAAGATCCACTTAGCGCCAACAGTGTGCCGGCAACTTCAGCAGAGGAGCTGACAGGGGCAGCACTGAGGCCTAAACCATCAGCCCCCTTCCGCCATCGCCCAACTCCAGCCCACGCCCGCCCACTGCTCCAGCCACACGGGGCAGTCAAGAACCTCACTGCACGAAACACAACAACACAGAGGGCCACAGGCCTGGCCTGAGGCTCCAGGCTCCAACCAGGGAAGCTTGCTCATGTTGGCTTCCATAATCAACCTTGGAAGCGGCATGCACAAAGTGTGATCCTGTCCAAAAATCACCTCTCCAAGATGCAAGCTTACTGGGTCTATACCAGAACACACTCCGACCCTGAAGACTAGCAGGAAAGCCTGCCCTCTTGCATTCCCTCAACGGCCTTTTAGCAGGGACCGGGGATTCATAGATGACCCAGCTTATGGGCAGACATGGTCGACCCTCAGACAGGAGCCCCTCCAATGCTGGAGCCCTTAGTGGGGTTTGCATGCCTGTCAGCAGGGGACGTTGGCCCTCACTCCTAACTGTCCCATACTCCCGAGACAGGAAACGTGCTGGACCTCAGTTTCGATGAGGAGACGGTAGAGCGTTCTCACTCATTTTGTTCAGATTTTCCAAGGAATGCATACAAGGGTGTCATCATCGATCCAAGCACATGCTGGGACGCTGCAGAACACAAAAGGGAAGGCCGTGGGTCTCTGCAGAGGAGCCATGACCTGGAAGTACTCCAACTGCCTGGGGAATCCACAGTCCTCAGGCCACTCAGCAAGACCAACAATCAATCCACCCTTGCAACCATTGGGCCCATCTGTGGAAATCCTAATATCCAATGGCACATCTTAGTATGGGTGAATGCCTACCGTCCTGAGCTATCCACAGCCTTGCTCGGCAACGTGCACCCGCCCCACTTTGTCCAGTTCTCCTTAGCATATCCAGTCATCAGACAACGCGAAGGTCTTCTTCTCTTTGCCGACAGCCAGCCTTACTCTGCAACTGCACCTGAGAAGTGGACAGAAATCAGGCAGGTTTCTGAATTGCACAAGGGTCCTCAGAGAACATGATTTTTGGGAACACTTAACCTGGGCGTGAGCCTGGAACCTGCTTCCCAAGTACCACTATCCCTTACCGAAACCTGATTGTGTGTCTCACAGCACGACTGAAGGAAGTTACGCACGTACATTGCTCGGTGTGTGAGACGCTGTATGTGTGTATTCACACGTGTGGGCGTGTGTGACTGTGACTGTGCACGAGGATGCGTTTGTGGATACCTGTGTGTGCCGCTAAACACGCGTCTTGGTCTCTGGGTGTCCCTGTGGCCCTCTGCAGACGCCTCTAACAGTAAACGTCATAGTTTATACACAGCACCCTGGTTGGACCCCCAACTGAAAGGAGAAAGACCCCTGTCAGCTTCATGAGGCCACATGCGAACTTTGAACCCCAGGCTGTCAAAATAGGCCACAGACTCCCGCTCTCCCACAGCCACGCCTTCTGACCAAAGCACAAAGACTGGACGAGACCTCCCTCCCGGCCGTGGGTGTCACACCTATGTGGACCTGGAGATCCTGCCACCTACCACCACATCTGATGTGCCCTTGGGGTCACTCCCAGTGCTCCCGGAAGCAAGGTAACCTCCCATGGGCAGGCTGACACCGACCTGCAGTTGCCGACAGGCAAGATGCAGCCTGGCACTTCTCAAGGGGTTAACGGACTTCGGCCCAAGTGTCTCATCTCGCCACCTAGACCAAATCACTTCCCATGACCCCGTGGGAATGCCCTCAATGGGAAGTGTTGGGCTTCAGCAACCATGACACAGGTTGGAACCCCACAGCGGAAATTAGGCCACCTTCCCGGACACGTATAGGCAAGCTTCCAACTGGTAGGCTTTGCGGCCCTGACCACTGAGGAAACGCTCAAACGCTACACAGCCTCGTCCTAAGTGCCCTCCTCCTGCCTGCAGGGAGACTCGACTCTACTTGAAGCCACAGACATCATGTGAACACGGAGACACTGAACAGCAGGGAAGACACACCGCAAGCCTGTCTGCTTTGATGACGCCCACCCCACCCCATGCATCCTGGCAATTCTCCACTGCCACAGCGACACTACCGAGGCACTCACAGTGATCAAAGGCACTGTCCCCGACGACCACAGACAGACTTTCAACGGAAAACCTTTGCCACACGAGGGGACCTGGAAACTTGAAAGGGCACAGTGGCTGTCCACGACAGTGCGCCTGGCGTCGCAACAGTGCCCCCACCTCTGTCCCCACAAGGGACTGCTCCAGGTAAACCTCTGGCTGTTCGCAAGCCGAGTCATGCCCCCCCGGGAGAAGCACTTTCGCTTTACACATTCCCAAACAAGGTAACAAAGAGGCCAAAGGGGATGTTCGCATAACTAAACATCCTCCAAGGAGGCCAGCAGAGACGCGTCACCATGTCAATCTTCTTTACGTCTCGCAAGACACCCTTTGGGTGTCTTTCCTCTGGCAATGGGATTCCAACTCTACACAGGTTACCTACCTCACCTCATCCACTTGAACTGCCAAAGCCTTCCCCTCCATAGGCAGCTGATGCCAGCCAATCACGAACATGACACATCCTTGGGAAGCCGAGGCCAGCACCTGCAACCCAATTATGATAGCCTATTCCACGACATCACAAAGGACATGTCCTCATCTTCCCTTCCCTTCCTGTACGGGCCATCAGTGATCCACGCAGGTTTCAATTCAGCACTCATTCCTCTCCCCACTCCACGATGACCCACTTGGCATCAACACTGTGCCGGGAGTTAAAGTAGAGAAGCAAACAAGGGCAGCAGCGAGGCCTAATCCATCAGCCCCTTTCCGCCGATGCCCAACCGAGCTCACCCCTGCCCATTGCTCCAGCCTCACTAGGCACTCAAGAAGCTCACCGTGAAAAACGCAAGAACAGGGAGTGCCACAGGCCTGGCCTGAGGTTCCAGGCACCAACCAGGGACGCTTGCTCATCTTGGCTTCCAGAATCAACCCCCAAAATGGCATGCACGAAGCGTGATCCTGGCCAAAACTCACCTCCCAACTGCAAGCTAACTGGGCCTAGACCAGCACACACTCTGACTCTTAAGACCAGCAGGAGAGCCTGCCCCCTCGCATTCCCTCAACAGCCATTCAGCAGGGACCCGGGATTCACAGATAACACAGCTTATGTGCAGACACGGTCAACCCTCAGACAGGAGCCCCTCCAATACTGGAGTCCTTGGTGGTGTTTGCATGCATGTCAGCGGAAGACGCTGGCCCTCATTCCTAACTGTCCTCTCCCCCTGAGAGAGGAAACGTGCTGAACCTCAGTTTCGATGACGAGACGGTAGAGTGTTCTCACTCATTTGGCTCAGATTTTCCAAGGAATGCATGCAAGGGTGTCATCATCAATCCAAGCACATGCTGGGACGCTGCAGAACACAACCGGAGTCTGCGCGGGACTCTGTACAGGAGCCATGAGCCTGGGCTACCCCAAAAGCCTGGAGAATCCACAGCCCTCAGGCCACTCAGCAAGGGGAACAATCAATCCCCTCTTGCAGCCATTGGGCCCGTCTGAGGAAAACCTAATATCTAACGGCACATCTTGGGGTGCCTGAATACCTACCATCCTGAGTTATCCACGACCACGCTCGGGGACATGGGCCCGCCTCACTTTTTCCAGTTCTTCTTAGCACCTCCAGTCATCAGAGCACACGAAGGTCTTCTTGTTTGTGCCGACGGCCAGCCTTTCCCAGCAACTGCACCTGAGAAGTGGACAGAAATCACCGAGGCTTCATAAGTGGACCGGTGTCCTCACAGGACATGATCCATAAAAACAGTTACCTGGCCTTGAGCTCTGAAACTGCTTCCCAAGGACCTCTAACCCTTACCGAGAATTGACTGCATGTCTGATAGTACGACTGCAGGAAGTTACGCACATATGTTGGCCGGTGTCTGAGAGGCTGTATGTGTGTGTTCACACGTGTGGGCGTGTGTGACTGTGACTGCGCATGCGGACATGCTTGTGGGTTCCTCTGTGTGCCGCTGCATACGCGTCTTGGTCTCTGTGTGTCCCTATGGCCCTGTGAAGAGGAGTCCAACAATAAAAGAAATAGTTTATACACAGCACCCTGGTTAGACCCCTAACTGAAAGGAGAAAGAATCCTGTCAGCTTTAAGAGGCCGCAGACACACTTTGACCCCCAGGGGCTGTTGAAATAGTCCACGGACTCCCGCTCTCCTACAGCCACGCCTTCTGACCAAAACACAAAGCCTCGACGAGACCTGCCTCCGGGCCTTGGCTGTGACATCGACATGCACCTCGAGACTCTGTCAGCTACCAGTATATCTGATGGGCATTTGGGGTCACTCGCAGCACTTCCGGAAGCAAGGGAACTCCCATGGTCGGGCCGACACCGACCGGCAGCTGTCTACTGCCAAGATGCAGTCTGAAAACACTCAAGGGGCTAACGAACGTGGGCCCACGTGCCACTTCTCGCCAACTAGGCCTAATCACTTTCCATTGACCCGTGGGAATGCCCACCACAGGAAGTGGTGGGCTTCAGCCACCATGACCCATGTCGGATCCCCACGGCGGAAACTAGTCCACATTCCCAGCCACGTCTCAGGCAGCTCCCATCTTGAATGTTCGCGGCCCTGACCCCTAAGGAAACGCTCAAACCCTTGAAAGCCTCGTCCTACATGCCCTCCTCCAGCCCACAGGGCGACACGACCCTACTGGAAACCACAAACATCTTCAGAACACGGGAACACTGAACACCAGGGAAGACAGACCGCAAGCCTGTCTCCTTCGTTGATGCTGATCCCACACCATGCATCCTGGAAATTCTCCACTGCCACAGTGACACTACCGAGTAACTCACAGTGATCAAAGGCATGGTCCCCGAGGACCACAGACAGACTTTCAATGGAAGACCTCTGCCATGCGAGGGAACTTGGAAGCCTGAAAGGGAACAGTGGCTGGCCACGGCAGCACAGCAGGCATGGCAATGGGGCCCCCATCTCTGCCCCACCAATGGACTGCTCCAGATAAACCTCTGGCTGTTCGAAAGGCCTGCGTGCTACACCGGCCGGTCGCGTCATTCCCCCACGGGAGAAACACTTTCGCTTTACACATTGCCAAACAAGGGAACAAAGCAGCCAAAGGGGATGTTCGCATAACTCAACTACCTGCAAGGAGGCCGGCACAGACGCCTCACCGTGTCGATCTTCTCTACTTCCCGCAAGACACCCTTTGGGTGTCATTCCTCGGGCAACGGGATCGCAACTCTACACAGCTTACCTACCTCAACTCACCCACTTGAACTGCCAAAGCCATCCGCTCCATAGGCAGCTTATGCCAGCCCATCACGAACAAGACACATTCGTGGGAAGCCGAGGCCAGCGCCTGCAACCCAATGATGACAACCCATCCCACGACATCACACAGGACCTTTCCTCATGATACCTTACCTTTCTCTCCAGGCCAGCAGCCACCACCCAGGCTGAAATGCTTCACTCGATCCACACCCCACTCCACGAAGATCCACTTAGCGCCAACAGTGTGCCGGCAACTTCAGCAGAGGAGCTGACAGGGGCAGCACTGAGGCCTAAACCATCAGCCCCCTTCCGCCATCGCCCAACTCCAGCCCACGCCCGCCCACTGCTCCAGCCACACGGGGCAGTCAAGAACCTCACTGCACGAAACACAACAACACAGAGGGCCACAGGCCTGGCCTGAGGCTCCAGGCTCCAACCAGGGAAGCTTGCTCATGTTGGCTTCCATAATCAACCTTGGAAGCGGCATGCACAAAGTGTGATCCTGTCCAAAAATCACCTCTCCAAGATGCAAGCTTACTGGGTCTATACCAGAACACACTCCGACCCTGAAGACTAGCAGGAAAGCCTGCCCTCTTGCATTCCCTCAACGGCCTTTTAGCAGGGACCGGGGATTCATAGATGACCCAGCTTATGGGCAGACATGGTCGACCCTCAGACAGGAGCCCCTCCAATGCTGGAGCCCTTAGTGGGGTTTGCATGCCTGTCAGCAGGGGACGTTGGCCCTCACTCCTAACTGTCCCATACTCCCGAGAGAGGAAACGTGCTGGACCTCAGTTTCGATGAGGAGACGGTAGAGCGTTCTCACTCATTTTGTTCAGATTTTCCAAGGAATGCATACAAGGGTGTCATCATCGATCCAAGCACATGCTGGGACGCTGCAGAACACAAAAGGGAAGGCCTTGGGTCTCTGCAGAGGAGCCATGACCTGGAAGTACTCCAACTGCCTGGGGAATCCACAGTCCTCAGGCCACTCAGCAAGACCAACAATCAATCCACCCTTGCAACCATTGGGCCCATCTGTGGAAATCCTAATATCCAATGGCACATCTTAGTATGGGTGAATGCCTACCGTCCTGAGCTATCCACAGCCTTGCTCGGCAACGTGCACCCGCCCCACTTTGTCCAGTTCTCCTTAGCATATCCAGTCATCAGACAACGCGAAGGTCTTCTTCTCTTTGCCGACAGCCAGCCTTACTCTGCAACTGCACCTGAGAAGTGGACAGAAATCAGGCAGGTTTCTGAATTGCACAAGGGTCCTCAGAGAACATGATTTTTGGGAACACTTAACCTGGGCGTGAGCCTGGAACCTGCTTCCCAAGTACCACTATCCCTTACCGAAACCTGATTGTGTGTCTCACAGCACGACTGAAGGAAGTTACGCACGTACATTGCTCGGTGTGTGAGACGCTGTATGTGTGTATTCACACGTGTGGGCGTGTGTGACTGTGACTGTGCACGAGGATGCGTTTGTGGATACCTGTGTGTGCCGCTAAACACGCGTCTTGGTCTCTGGGTGTCCCTGTGGCCCTCTGCAGACGCCTCTAACAGTAAACGTCATAGTTTATACACAGCACCCTGGTTGGACCCCCAACTGAAAGGAGAAAGACCCCTGTCAGCTTCATGAGGCCACATGCGAACTTTGAACCCCAGGCTGTCAAAATAGGCCACAGACTCCTGCTCTCCCACAGCCACGCCTTCTGACCAAAGCACAAAGACTGGACGAGACCTCCCTCCCGGCCGTGGGTGTCACACCTATGTGGACCTGGAGATCCTGCCACCTACCACCACATCTGATGTGCCCTTGGGGTCACTCCCAGTGCTCCCGGAAGCAAGGTAACCTCCCATGGGCAGGCTGACACCGACCTGCAGTTGCCGACAGGCAAGATGCAGCCTGGCACTTCTCAAGGGGTTAACGGACTTCGGCCCAAGTGTCTCATCTCGCCACCTAGACCAAATCACTTCCCATGACCCCGTGGGAATGCCCTCAATGGGAAGTGTTGGGCTTCAGCAACCATGACACAGGTTGGAACCCCACAGCGGAAATTAGGCCACCTTCCCGGACACGTATAGGCAAGCTTCCAACTGGTAGGCTTTGCGGCCCTGACCACTGAGGAAACGCTCAAACGCTACACAGCCTCGTCCTAAGTGCCCTCCTCCTGCCTGCAGGGAGACTCGACTCTACTTGAAGCCACAGACATCATGTGAACACGGAGACACTGAACAGCAGGGAAGACACACCGCAAGCCTGTCTGCTTTGATGACGCCCACCCCACCCCATGCATCCTGGCAATTCTCCACTGCCACAGCGACACTACCGAGGCACTCACAGTGATCAAAGGCACTGTCCCCGACGACCACAGACAGACTTTCAACGGAAAACCTTTGCCACACGAGGGGACCTGGAAACTTGAAAGGGCACAGTGGCTGTCCACGACAGTGCGCCTGGCGTCGCAACAGTGCCCCCACCTCTGTCCCCACAAGGGACTGCTCCAGGTAAACCTCTGGCTGTTCGCAAGCCGAGTCATGCCCCCCCCGGGAGAAGCACTTTCGCTTTACACATTCCCAAACAAGGTAACAAAGAGGCCAAAGGGGATGTTCGCATAACTAAACATCCTCCAAGGAGGCCAGCAGAGACGCGTCACCATGTCAATCTTCTTTACGTCTCGCAAGACACCCTTTGGGTGTCTTTCCTCTGGCAATGGGATTCCAACTCTACACAGGTTACCTACCTCACCTCATCCACTTGAACTGCCAAAGCCTTCCCCTCCATAGGCAGCTGATGCCAGCCAATCACGAACATGACACATCCTTGGGAAGCCGAGGCCAGCACCTGCAACCCAATTATGATAGCCTATTCCACGACATCACAAAGGACATGTCCTCATCTTCCCTTCCCTTCCTGTACGGGCCATCAGTGATCCACGCAGGTTTCAATTCAGCACTCATTCCTCTCCCCACTCCACGATGACCCACTTGGCATCAACACTGTGCCGGGAGTTAAAGTAGAGAAGCAAACAAGGGCAGCAGCGAGGCCTAATCCATCAGCCCCTTTCCGCCGATGCCCAACCGAGCTCACCCCTGCCCATTGCTCCAGCCTCACTAGGCACTCAAGAAGCTCACCGTGAAAAACGCAAGAACAGGGAGTGCCACAGGCCTGGCCTGAGGTTCCAGGCACCAACCAGGGACGCTTGCTCATCTTGGCTTCCAGAATCAACCCCCAAAATGGCATGCACGAAGCGTGATCCTGGCCAAAACTCACCTCCCAACTGCAAGCTAACTGGGCCTAGACCAGCACACACTCTGACTCTTAAGACCAGCAGGAGAGCCTGCCCCCTCGCATTCCCTCAACAGCCATTCAGCAGGGACCCGGGATTCACAGATAACACAGCTTATGTGCAGACACGGTCAACCCTCAGACAGGAGCCCCTCCAATACTGGAGTCCTTGGTGGTGTTTGCATGCATGTCAGCGGAAGACGCTGGCCCTCATTCCTAACTGTCCTCTCCCCCTGAGAGAGGAAACGTGCTGAACCTCAGTTTCGATGACGAGACGGTAGAGTGTTCTCACTCATTTGGCTCAGATTTTCCAAGGAATGCATGCAAGGGTGTCATCATCAATCCAAGCACATGCTGGGACGCTGCAGAACACAACCGGAGTCTGCGCGGGACTCTGTACAGGAGCCATGAGCCTGGGCTACCCCAAAAGCCTGGAGAATCCACAGCCCTCAGGCCACTCAGCAAGGGGAACAATCAATCCACTCTTGCAGCCATTGGGCCCGTCTGAGGAAAACCTAATATCTAACGGCACATCTTGGGGTGCTTGAATACCTACCATCCTGAGTTATCCACGACCACGCTCGGGGACATGGGCCCGCCTCACTTTTTCCAGTTCTTCTTAGCACCTCCAGTCATCAGAGCACACGAAGGTCTTCTTGTTTGTGCCGACGGCCAGCCTTTCCCAGCAACTGCACCTGAGAAGTGAACAGAAATCACCGAGGCTTCATAAGTGGACCGGTGTCCTCACAGGACATGATCCATAAAAACAGTTACCTGGCCTTGAGCTCTGAAACTGCTTCCCAAGGACCTCTAACCCTTACCGAGAATTGACTGCATGTCTGATAGTACGACTGCAGGAAGTTACGCACATATGTTGGCCGGTGTCTGAGAGGCTGTATGTGTGTGTTCACACGTGTGGGCGTGTGTGACTGTGACTGCGCATGCGGACATGCTTGTGGGTTCCTCTGTGTGCCGCTGCATACGCGTCTTGGTCTCTGTGTGTCCCTATGGCCCTGTGAAGAGGAGTCCAACAATAAAAGAAATAGTTTATACACAGCACCCTGGTTAGACCCCTAACTGAAAGGAGAAAGAATCCTGTCAGCTTTAAGAGGCCGCAGACACACTTTGACCCCCAGGGGCTGTTGAAATAGTCCACGGACTCCCGCTCTCCTACAGCCACGCCTTCTGACCAAAACACAAAGCCTCGACGAGACCTGCCTCCGGGCCTTGGCTGTGACATCGACATGCACCTCGAGACTCTGTCAGCTACCAGTATATCTGATGGGCATTTGGGGTCACTCGCAGCACTTCCGGAAGCAAGGGAACTCCCATGGTCGGGCCGACACCGACCGGCAGCTGTCTACTGCCAAGATGCAGTCTGAAAACACTCAAGGGGCTAACGAACGTGGGCCCACGTGCCACTTCTCGCCAACTAGGCCTAATCACTTTCCATTGACCCGTGGGAATGCCCACCACAGGAAGGGGTGGGCTTCAGCCACCATGACCCATGTCGGATCCCCACGGCGGAAACTAGTCCACATTCCCAGCCACGTCTCAGGCAGCTCCCATCTTGAATGTTCGCGGCCCTGACCCCTAAGGAAACGCTCAAACCCTTGAAAGCCTCGTCCTACATGCCCTCCTCCAGCCCACAGGGCGACACGACCCTACTGGAAACCACAAACATCTTCAGAACACGGGAACACTGAACACCAGGGAAGACAGACCGCAAGCCTGTCTCCTTCGTTGATGCTGATCCCACACCATGCATCCTGGAAATTCTCCACTGCCACAGTGACACTACCGAGTAACTCACAGTGATCAAAGGCATGGTCCCCGAGGACCACAGACAGACTTTCAATGGAAGACCTCTGCCATGCGAGGGAACTTGGAAGCCTGAAAGGGAACAGTGGCTGGCCACGGCAGCACAGCAGGCATGGCAATGGGGCCCCCATCTCTGCCCCACCAATGGACTGCTCCAGATAAACCTCTGGCTGTTCGAAAGGCCTGCGTGCTACACCGGCCGGTCGCGTCATTCCCCCACGGGAGAAACACTTTCGCTTTATACATTGCCAAACAAGGGAACAAAGCGGCCAAAGGGGATGTTCGCATAACTCAACTACCTGCAAGGAGGCCGGCACAGACGCCTCACCGTGTCGATCTTCTCTACTTCCCGCAAGACACCCTTTGGGTGTCATTCCTCGGGCAACGGGATCGCAACTCTACACAGCTTACCTACCTCAACTCACCCACTTGAACTGCCAAAGCCATCCGCTCCATAGGCAGCTTATGCCAGCCCATCACGAACAAGACACAGTCGTGGGAAGCCGAGGCCAGCGCCTGCAACCCAATGATGACAACCCATCCCACGACATCACACAGGACCTTTCCTCATGATACCTTACCTTTCTCTCCAGGCCAGCAGCCACCACCCAGGCTGAAATGCTTCACTCGATCCACACCCCACTCCACGAAGATCCACTTAGCGCCAACAGTGTGCCGGCAACTTCAGCAGAGGAGCTGACAGGGGCAGCACTGAGGCCTAAACCATCAGCCCCCTTCCGCCATCGCCCAACTCCAGCCCACGCCCGCCCACTGCTCCAGCCACACGGGGCAGTCAAGAACCTCACTGCACGAAACACAACAACACAGAGGGCCACAGGCCTGGCCTGAGGCTCCAGGCTCCAACCAGGGAAGCTTGCTCATGTTGGCTTCCATAATCAACCTTGGAAGCGGCATGCACAAAGTGTGATCCTGTCCAAAAATCACCTCTCCAAGATGCAAGCTTACTGGGTCTATACCAGAACACACTCCGACCCTGAAGACTAGCAGGAAAGCCTGCCCTCTTGCATTCCCTCAACGGCCTTTTAGCAGGGACCGGGGATTCATAGATGACCCAGCTTATGGGCAGACATGGTCGACCCTCAGACAGGAGCCCCTCCAATGCTGGAGCCCTTAGTGGGGTTTGCATGCCTGTCAGCAGGGGACGTTGGCCCTCACTCCTAACTGTCCCATACTCCCGAGACAGGAAACGTGCTGGACCTCAGTTTCGATGAGGAGACGGTAGAGCGTTCTCACTCATTTTGTTCAGATTTTCCAAGGAATGCATACAAGGGTGTCATCATCGATCCAAGCACATGCTGGGACGCTGCAGAACACAAAAGGGAAGGCCGTGGGTCTCTGCAGAGGAGCCATGACCTGGAAGTACTCCAACTGCCTGGGGAATCCACAGTCCTCAGGCCACTCAGCAAGACCAACAATCAATCCACCCTTGCAACCATTGGGCCCATCTGTGGAAATCCTAATATCCAATGGCACATCTTAGTATGGGTGAATGCCTACCGTCCTGAGCTATCCACAGCCTTGCTCGGCAACGTGCACCCGCCCCACTTTGTCCAGTTCTCCTTAGCATATCCAGTCATCAGACAACGCGAAGGTCTTCTTCTCTTTGCCGACAGCCAGCCTTACTCTGCAACTGCACCTGAGAAGTGGACAGAAATCAGGCAGGTTTCTGAATTGCACAAGGGTCCTCAGAGAACATGATTTTTGGGAACACTTAACCTGGGCGTGAGCCTGGAACCTGCTTCCCAAGTACCACTATCCCTTACCGCAACCTGATTGTGTGTCTCACAGCACGACTGAAGGAAGTTACGCACGTACATTGCTCGGTGTGTGAGACGCTGTATGTGTGTATTCACACGTGTGGGCGTGTGTGACTGTGACTGTGCACGAGGATGCGTTTGTGGATACCTGTGTGTGCCGCTAAACACGCGTCTTGGTCTCTGGGTGTCCCTGTGGCCCTCTGCAGACGCCTCTAACAGTAAACGTCATAGTTTATACACAGCACCCTGGTTGGACCCCCAACTGAAAGGAGAAAGACCCCTGTCAGCTTCATGAGGCCACATGCGAACTTTGAACCCCAGGCTGTCAAAATAGGCCACAGACTCCCGCTCTCCCACAGCCACGCCTTCTGACCAAAGCACAAAGACTGGACGAGACCTCCCTCCCGGCCGTGGGTGTCACACCTATGTGGACCTGGAGATCCTGCCACCTACCACCACATCTGATGTGCCCTTGGGGTCACTCCCAGTGCTCCCGGAAGCAAGGTAACCTCCCATGGGCAGGCTGACACCGACCTGCAGTTGCCGACAGGCAAGATGCAGCCTGGCACTTCTCAAGGGGTTAACGGACTTCGGCCCAAGTGTCTCATCTCGCCACCTAGACCAAATCACTTCCCATGACCCCGTGGGAATGCCCTCAATGGGAAGTGTTGGGCTTCAGCAACCATGACACAGGTTGGAACCCCACAGCGGAAATTAGGCCACCTTCCCGGACACGTATAGGCAAGCTTCCAACTGGTAGGCTTTGCGGCCCTGACCACTGAGGAAACGCTCAAACGCTACACAGCCTCGTCCTAAGTGCCCTCCTCCTGCCTGCAGGGAGACTCGACTCTACTTGAAGCCACAGACATCATGTGAACACGGAGACACTGAACAGCAGGGAAGACACACCGCAAGCCTGTCTGCTTTGATGACGCCCACCCCACCCCATGCATCCTGGCAATTCTCCACTGCCACAGCGACACTACCGAGGCACTCACAGTGATCAAAGGCACTGTCCCCGACGACCACAGACAGACTTTCAACGGAAAACCTTTGCCACACGAGGGGACCTGGAAACTTGAAAGGGCACAGTGGCTGTCCACGACAGTGCGCCTGGCGTCGCAACAGTGCCCCCACCTCTGTCCCCACAAGGGACTGCTCCAGGTAAACCTCTGGCTGTTCGCAAGCCGAGTCATGCCCCCCCGGGAGAAGCACTTTCGCTTTACACATTCCCAAACAAGGTAACAAAGAGGCCAAAGGGGATGTTCGCATAACTAAACATCCTCCAAGGAGGCCAGCAGAGACGCGTCACCATGTCAATCTTCTTTACGTCTCGCAAGACACCCTTTGGGTGTCTTTCCTCTGGCAATGGGATTCCAACTCTACACAGGTTACCTACCTCACCTCATCCACTTGAACTGCCAAAGCCTTCCCCTCCATAGGCAGCTGATGCCAGCCAATCACGAACATGACACATCCTTGGGAAGCCGAGGCCAGCACCTGCAACCCAATTATGATAGCCTATTCCACGACATCACAAAGGACATGTCCTCATCTTCCCTTCCCTTCCTGTACGGGCCATCAGTGATCCACGCAGGTTTCAATTCAGCACTCATTCCTCTCCCCACTCCACGATGACCCACTTGGCATCAACACTGTGCCGGGAGTTAAAGTAGAGAAGCAAACAAGGGCAGCAGCGAGGCCTAATCCATCAGCCCCTTTCCGCCGATGCCCAACCGAGCTCACCCCTGCCCATTGCTCCAGCCTCACTAGGCACTCAAGAAGCTCACCGTGAAAAACGCAAGAACAGGGAGGGCCACAGGCCTGGCCTGAGGTTCCAGGCACCAACCAGGGACGCTTGCTCATCTTGGCTTCCAGAATCAACCCCCAAAATGGCATGCACGAAGCGTGATCCTGGCCAAAACTCACCTCCCAACTGCAAGCTAACTGGGCCTAGACCAGCACACACTCTGACTCTTAAGACCAGCAGGAGAGCCTGCCCCCTCGCATTCCCTCAACAGCCATTCAGCAGGGACCCGGGATTCACAGATAACACAGCTTATGTGCAGACACGGTCAACCCTCAGACAGGAGCCCCTCCAATACTGGAGTCCTTGGTGGTGTTTGCATGCATGTCAGCGGAAGACGCTGGCCCTCATTCCTAACTGTCCTCTCCCCCTGAGAGAGGAAACGTGCTGAACCTCAGTTTCGATGACGAGACGGTAGAGTGTTCTCACTCATTTGGCTCAGATTTTCCAAGGAATGCATGCAAGGGTGTCATCATCAATCCAAGCACATGCTGGGACGCTGCAGAACACAACCGGAGTCTGCGCGGGACTCTGTACAGGAGCCATGAGCCTGGGCTACCCCAAAAGCCTGGAGAATCCACAGCCCTCAGGCCACTCAGCAAGGGGAACAATCAATCCCCTCTTGCAGCCATTGGGCCCGTCTGAGGAAAACCTAATATCTAACGGCACATCTTGGGGTGCCTGAATACCTACCATCCTGAGTTATCCACGACCACGCTCGGGGACATGGGCCCGCCTCACTTTTTCCAGTTCTTCTTAGCACCTCCAGTCATCAGAGCACACGAAGGTCTTCTTGTTTGTGCCGACGGCCAGCCTTTCCCAGCAACTGCACCTGAGAAGTGGACAGAAATCACCGAGGCTTCATAAGTGGACCGGTGTCCTCACAGGACATGATCCATAAAAACAGTTACCTGGCCTTGAGCTCTGAAACTGCTTCCCAAGGACCTCTAACCCTTACCGAGAATTGACTGCATGTCTGATAGTACGACTGCAGGAAGTTACGCACATATGTTGGCCGGTGTCTGAGAGGCTGTATGTGTGTGTTCACACGTGTGGGCGTGTGTGACTGTGACTGCGCATGCGGACATGCTTGTGGGTTCCTCTGTGTGCCGCTGCATACGCGTCTTGGTCTCTGTGTGTCCCTATGGCCCTGTGAAGAGGAGTCCAACAATAAAAGAAATAGTTTATACACAGCACCCTGGTTAGACCCCTAACTGAAAGGAGAAAGAATCCTGTCAGCTTTAAGAGGCCGCAGACACACTTTGACCCCCAGGGGCTGTTGAAATAGTCCACGGACTCCCGCTCTCCTACAGCCACGCCTTCTGACCAAAACACAAAGCCTCGACGAGACCTGCCTCCGGGCCTTGGCTGTGACATCGACATGCACCTCGAGACTCTGTCAGCTACCAGTATATCTGATGGGCATTTGGGGTCACTCGCAGCACTTCCGGAAGCAAGGGAACTCCCATGGTCGGGCCGACACCGACCGGCAGCTGTCTACTGCCAAGATGCAGTCTGAAAACACTCAAGGGGCTAACGAACGTGGGCCCACGTGCCACTTCTCGCCAACTAGGCCTAATCACTTTCCATTGACCCGTGGGAATGCCCACCACAGGAAGTGGTGGGCTTCAGCCACCATGACCCATGTCGGATCCCCACGGCGGAAACTAGTCCACATTCCCAGCCACGTCTCAGGCAGCTCCCATCTTGAATGTTCGCGGCCCTGACCCCTAAGGAAACGCTCAAACCCTTGAAAGCCTCGTCCTACATGCCCTCCTCCAGCCCACAGGGCGACACGACCCTACTGGAAACCACAAACATCTTCAGAACACGGGCACACTGAACACCAGGGAAGACAGACCGCAAGCCTGTCTCCTTCGTTGATGCTGATCCCACACCATGCATCCTGGAAATTCTCCACTGCCACAGTGACACTACCGAGTAACTCACAGTGATCAAAGGCATGGTCCCCGAGGACCACAGACAGACTTTCAATGGAAGACCTCTGCCATGCGAGGGAACTTGGAAGCCTGAAAGGGAACAGTGGCTGGCCACGGCAGCACAGCAGGCATGGCAATGGGGCCCCCATCTCTGCCCCACCAATGGACTGCTCCAGATAAACCTCTGGCTGTTCGAAAGGCCTGCGTGCTACACCGGCCGGTCGCGTCATTCCCCCACGGGAGAAACACTTTCGCTTTACACATTGCCAAACAAGGGAACAAAGCGGCCAAAGGGGATGTTCGCATAACTCAACTACCTGCAAGGAGGCCGGCACAGACGCCTCACCGTGTCGATCTTCTCTACTTCCCGCAAGACACCCTTTGGGTGTCATTCCTCGGGCAACGGGATCGCAACTCTACACAGCTTACCTACCTCAACTCACCCACTTGAACTGCCAAAGCCATCCGCTCCATAGGCAGCTTATGCCAGCCCATCACGAACAAGACACATTCGTGGGAAGCCGAGGCCAGCGCCTGCAACCCAATGATGACAACCCATCCCACGACATCACACAGGACCTTTCCTCATGATACCTTACCTTTCTCTCCAGGCCAGCAGCCACCACCCAGGCTGAAATGCTTCACTCGATCCACACCCCACTCCACGAAGATCCACTTAGCGCCAACAGTGTGCCGGCAACTTCAGCAGAGGAGCTGACAGGGGCAGCACTGAGGCCTAAACCATCAGCCCCCTTCCGCCATCGCCCAACTCCAGCCCACGCCCGCCCACTGCTCCAGCCACACGGGGCAGTCAAGAACCTCACTGCACGAAACACAACAACACAGAGGGCCACAGGCCTGGCCTGAGGCTCCAGGCTCCAACCAGGGAAGCTTGCTCATGTTGGCTTCCATAATCAACCTTGGAAGCGGCATGCACAAAGTGTGATCCTGTCCAAAAATCACCTCTCCAAGATGCAAGCTTACTGGGTCTATACCAGAACACACTCCGACCCTGAAGACTAGCAGGAAAGCCTGCCCTCTTGCATTCCCTCAACGGCCTTTTAGCAGGGACCGGGGATTCATAGATGACCCAGCTTATGGGCAGACATGGTCGACCCTCAGACAGGAGCCCCTCCAATGCTGGAGCCCTTAGTGGGGTTTGCATGCCTGTCAGCAGGGGACGTTGGCCCTCACTCCTAACTGTCCCATACTCCCGAGACAGGAAACGTGCTGGACCTCAGTTTCGATGAGGAGACGGTAGAGCGTTCTCACTCATTTTGTTCAGATTTTCCAAGGAATGCATACAAGGGTGTCATCATCGATCCAAGCACATGCTGGGACGCTGCAGAACACAAAAGGGAAGGCCGTGGGTCTCTGCAGAGGAGCCATGACCTGGAAGTACTCCAACTGCCTGGGGAATCCACAGTCCTCAGGCCACTCAGCAAGACCAACAATCAATCCACCCTTGCAACCATTGGGCCCATCTGTGGAAATCCTAATATCCAATGGCACATCTTAGTATGGGTGAATGCCTACCGTCCTGAGCTATCCACAGCCTTGCTCGGCAACGTGCACCCGCCCCACTTTGTCCAGTTCTCCTTAGCATATCCAGTCATCAGACAACGCGAAGGTCTTCTTCTCTTTGCCGACAGCCAGCCTTACTCTGCAACTGCACCTGAGAAGTGGACAGAAATCAGGCAGGTTTCTGAATTGCACAAGGGTCCTCAGAGAACATGATTTTTGGGAACACTTAACCTGGGCGTGAGCCTGGAACCTGCTTCCCAAGTACCACTATCCCTTACCGAAACCTGATTGTGTGTCTCACAGCACGACTGAAGGAAGTTACGCACGTACATTGCTCGGTGTGTGAGACGCTGTATGTGTGTATTCACACGTGTGGGCGTGTGTGACTGTGACTGTGCACGAGGATGCGTTTGTGGATACCTGTGTGTGCCGCTAAACACGCGTCTTGGTCTCTGGGTGTCCCTGTGGCCCTCTGCAGACGCCTCTAACAATAAACGTCATAGTTTATACACAGCACCCTGGTTGGACCCCCAACTGAAAGGAGAAAGACCCCTGTCAGCTTCATGAGGCCACATGCGAACTTTGAACCCCAGGCTGTCAAAATAGGCCACAGACTCCCGCTCTCCCACAGCCACGCCTTCTGACCAAAGCACAAAGACTGGACGAGACCTCCCTCCCGGCCGTGGGTGTCACACCTATGTGGACCTGGAGATCCTGCCACCTACCACCACATCTGATGTGCCCTTGGGGTCACTCCCAGTGCTCCCGGAAGCAAGGTAACCTCCCATGGGCAGGCTGACACCGACCTGCAGTTGCCGACAGGCAAGATGCAGCCTGGCACTTCTCAAGGGGTTAACGGACTTCGGCCCAAGTGTCTCATCTCGCCACCTAGACCAAATCACTTCCCATGACCCCGTGGGAATGCCCTCAATGGGAAGTGTTGGGCTTCAGCAACCATGACACAGGTTGGAACCCCACAGCGGAAATTAGGCCACCTTCCCGGACACGTATAGGCAAGCTTCCAACTGGTAGGCTTTGCGGCCCTGACCACTGAGGAAACGCTCAAACGCTACACAGCCTCGTCCTAAGTGCCCTCCTCCTGCCTGCAGGGAGACTCGACTCTACTTGAAGCCACAGACATCATGTGAACACGGAGACACTGAACAGCAGGGAAGACACACCGCAAGCCTGTCTGCTTTGATGACGCCCACCCCACCCCATGCATCCTGGCAATTCTCCACTGCCACAGCGACACTACCGAGGCACTCACAGTGATCAAAGGCACTGTCCCCGACGACCACAGACAGACTTTCAACGGAAAACCTTTGCCACACGAGGGGACCTGGAAACTTGAAAGGGCACAGTGGCTGTCCACGACAGTGCGCCTGGCGTCGCAACAGTGCCCCCACCTCTGTCCCCACAAGGGACTGCTCCAGGTAAACCTCTGGCTGTTCGCAAGCCGAGTCATGCCCCCCCCGGGAGAAGCACTTTCGCTTTACACATTCCCAAACAAGGTAACAAAGAGGCCAAAGGGGATGTTCGCATAACTAAACATCCTCCAAGGAGGCCAGCAGAGACGCGTCACCATGTCAATCTTCTTTACGTCTCGCAAGACACCCTTTGGGTGTCTTTCCTCTGGCAATGGGATTCCAACTCTACACAGGTTACCTACCTCACCTCATCCACTTGAACTGCCAAAGCCTTCCCCTCCATAGGCAGCTGATGCCAGCCAATCACGAACATGACACATCCTTGGGAAGCCGAGGCCAGCACCTGCAACCCAATTATGATAGCCTATTCCACGACATCACAAAGGACATGTCCTCATCTTCCCTTCCCTTCCTGTACGGGCCATCAGTGATCCACGCAGGTTTCAATTCAGCACTCATTCCTCTCCCCACTCCACGATGACCCACTTGGCATCAACACTGTGCCGGGAGTTAAAGTAGAGAAGCAAACAAGGGCAGCAGCGAGGCCTAATCCATCAGCCCCTTTCCGCCGATGCCCAACCGAGCTCACCCCTGCCCATTGCTCCAGCCTCACTAGGCACTCAAGAAGCTCACCGTGAAAAACGCAAGAACAGGGAGTGCCACAGGCCTGGCCTGAGGTTCCAGGCACCAACCAGGGACGCTTGCTCATCTTGGCTTCCAGAATCAACCCCCAAAATGGCATGCACGAAGCGTGATCCTGGCCAAAACTCACCTCCCAACTGCAAGCTAACTGGGCCTAGACCAGCACACACTCTGACTCTTAAGACCAGCAGGAGAGCCTGCCCCCTCGCATTCCCTCAACAGCCATTCAGCAGGGACCCGGGATTCACAGATAACACAGCTTATGTGCAGACACGGTCAACCCTCAGACAGGAGCCCCTCCAATACTGGAGTCCTTGGTGGTGTTTGCATGCATGTCAGCGGAAGACGCTGGCCCTCATTCCTAACTGTCCTCTCCCCCTGAGAGAGGAAACGTGCTGAACCTCAGTTTCGATGACGAGACGGTAGAGTGTTCTCACTCATTTGGCTCAGATTTTCCAAGGAATGCATGCAAGGGTGTCATCATCAATCCAAGCACATGCTGGGACGCTGCAGAACACAACCGGAGTCTGCGCGGGACTCTGTACAGGAGCCATGAGCCTGGGCTACCCCAAAAGCCTGGAGAATCCACAGCCCTCAGGCCACTCAGCAAGGGGAACAATCAATCCACTCTTGCAGCCATTGGGCCCGTCTGAGGAAAACCTAATATCTAACGGCACATCTTGGGGTGCTTGAATACCTACCATCCTGAGTTATCCACGACCACGCTCGGGGACATGGGCCCGCCTCACTTTTTCCAGTTCTTCTTAGCACCTCCAGTCATCAGAGCACACGAAGGTCTTCTTGTTTGTGCCGACGGCCAGCCTTTCCCAGCAACTGCACCTGAGAAGTGGACAGAAATCACCGAGGCTTCATAAGTGGACCGGTGTCCTCACAGGACATGATCCATAAAAACAGTTACCTGGCCTTGAGCTCTGAAACTGCTTCCCAAGGACCTCTAACCCTTACCGAGAATTGACTGCATGTCTGATAGTACGACTGCAGGAAGTTACGCACATATGTTGGCCGGTGTCTGAGAGGCTGTATGTGTGTGTTCACACGTGTGGGCGTGTGTGACTGTGACTGCGCATGCGGACATGCTTGTGGGTTCCTCTGTGTGCCGCTGCATACGCGTCTTGGTCTCTGTGTGTCCCTATGGCCCTGTGAAGAGGAGTCCAACAATAAAAGAAATAGTTTATACACAGCACCCTGGTTAGACCCCTAACTGAAAGGAGAAAGAATCCTGTCAGCTTTAAGAGGCCGCAGACACACTTTGACCCCCAGGGGCTGTTGAAATAGTCCACGGACTCCCGCTCTCCTACAGCCACGCCTTCTGACCAAAACACAAAGCCTCGACGAGACCTGCCTCCGGGCCTTGGCTGTGACATCGACATGCACCTCGAGACTCTGTCAGCTACCAGTATATCTGATGGGCATTTGGGGTCACTCGCAGCACTTCCGGAAGCAAGGGAACTCCCATGGTCGGGCCGACACCGACCGGCAGCTGTCTACTGCCAAGATGCAGTCTGAAAACACTCAAGGGGCTAACGAACGTGGGCCCACGTGCCACTTCTCGCCAACTAGGCCTAATCACTTTCCATTGACCCGTGGGAATGCCCACCACAGGAAGTGGTGGGCTTCAGCCACCATGACCCATGTCGGATCCCCACGGCGGAAACTAGTCCACATTCCCAGCCACGTCTCAGGCAGCTCCCATCTTGAATGTTCGCGGCCCTGACCCCTAAGGAAACGCTCAAACCCTTGAAAGCCTCGTCCTACATGCCCTCCTCCAGCCCACAGGGCGACACGACCCTACTGGAAACCACAAACATCTTCAGAACACGGGCACACTGAACACCAGGGAAGACAGACCGCAAGCCTGTCTCCTTCGTTGATGCTGATCCCACACCATGCATCCTGGAAATTCTCCACTGCCACAGTGACACTACCGAGTAACTCACAGTGATCAAAGGCATGGTCCCCGAGGACCACAGACAGACTTTCAATGGAAGACCTCTGCCATGCGAGGGAACTTGGAAGCCTGAAAGGGAACAGTGGCTGGCCACGGCAGCACAGCAGGCATGGCAATGGGGCCCCCATCTCTGCCCCACCAATGGACTGCTCCAGATAAACCTCTGGCTGTTCGAAAGGCCTGCGTGCTACACCGGCCGGTCGCGTCATTCCCCCACGGGAGAAACACTTTCGCTTTACACATTGCCAAACAAGGGAACAAAGCGGCCAAAGGGGATGTTCGCATAACTCAACTACCTGCAAGGAGGCCGGCACAGACGCCTCACCGTGTCGATCTTCTCTACTTCCCGCAAGACACCCTTTGGGTGTCATTCCTCGGGCAACGGGATCGCAACTCTACACAGCTTACCTACCTCAACTCACCCACTTGAACTGCCAAAGCCATCCGCTCCATAGGCAGCTTATGCCAGCCCATCACGAACAAGACACAGTCGTGGGAAGCCGAGGCCAGCGCCTGCAACCCAATGATGACAACCCATCCCACGACATCACACAGGACCTTTCCTCATGATACCTTACCTTTCTCTCCAGGCCAGCAGCCACCACCCAGGCTGAAATGCTTCACTCGATCCACACCCCACTCCACGAAGATCCACTTAGCGCCAACAGTGTGCCGGCAACTTCAGCAGAGGAGCTGACAGGGGCAGCACTGAGGCCTAAACCATCAGCCCCCTTCCGCCATCGCCCAACTCCAGCCCACGCCCGCCCACTGCTCCAGCCACACGGGGCAGTCAAGAACCTCACTGCACGAAACACAACAACACAGAGGGCCACAGGCCTGGCCTGAGGCTCCAGGCTCCAACCAGGGAAGCTTGCTCATGTTGGCTTCCATAATCAACCTTGGAAGCGGCATGCACAAAGTGTGATCCTGTCCAAAAATCACCTCTCCAAGATGCAAGCTTACTGGGTCTATACCAGAACACACTCCGACCCTGAAGACTAGCAGGAAAGCCTGCCCTCTTGCATTCCCTCAACGGCCTTTTAGCAGGGACCGGGGATTCATAGATGACCCAGCTTATGGGCAGACATGGTCGACCCTCAGACAGGAGCCCCTCCAATGCTGGAGCCCTTAGTGGGGTTTGCATGCCTGTCAGCAGGGGACGTTGGCCCTCACTCCTAACTGTCCCATACTCCCGAGAGAGGAAACGTGCTGGACCTCAGTTTCGATGAGGAGACGGTAGAGCGTTCTCACTCATTTTGTTCAGATTTTCCAAGGAATGCATACAAGGGTGTCATCATCGATCCAAGCACATGCTGGGACGCTGCAGAACACAAAAGGGAAGGCCGTGGGTCTCTGCAGAGGAGCCATGACCTGGAAGTACTCCAACTGCCTGGGGAATCCACAGTCCTCAGGCCACTCAGCAAGACCAACAATCAATCCACCCTTGCAACCATTGGGCCCATCTGTGGAAATCCTAATATCCAATGGCACATCTTAGTATGGGTGAATGCCTACCGTCCTGAGCTATCCACAGCCTTGCTCGGCAACGTGCACCCGCCCCACTTTGTCCAGTTCTCCTTAGCATATCCAGTCATCAGACAACGCGAAGGTCTTCTTCTCTTTGCCGACAGCCAGCCTTACTCTGCAACTGCACCTGAGAAGTGGACAGAAATCAGGCAGGTTTCTGAATTGCACAAGGGTCCTCAGAGAACATGATTTTTGGGAACACTTAACCTGGGCGTGAGCCTGGAACCTGCTTCCCAAGTACCACTATCCCTTACCGAAACCTGATTGTGTGTCTCACAGCACGACTGAAGGAAGTTACGCACGCACATTGCTCGGTGTGTGAGACGCTGTATGTGTGTATTCACACGTGTGGGCGTGTGTGACTGTGACTGTGCACGAGGATGCGTTTGTGGATACCTGTGTGTGCCGCTAAACACGCGTCTTGGTCTCTGGGTGTCCCTGTGGCCCTCTGCAGACGCCTCTAACAATAAACGTCATAGTTTATACACAGCACCCTGGTTGGACCCCCAACTGAAAGGAGAAAGACCCCTGTCAGCTTCATGAGGCCACATGCGAACTTTGAACCCCAGGCTGTCAAAATAGGCCACAGACTCCCGCTCTCCCACAGCCACGCCTTCTGACCAAAGCACAAAGACTGGACGAGACCTCCCTCCCGGCCGTGGGTGTCACACCTATGTGGACCTGGAGATCCTGCCACCTACCACCACATCTGATGTGCCCTTGGGGTCACTCCCAGTGCTCCCGGAAGCAAGGTAACCTCCCATGGGCAGGCTGACACCGACCTGCAGTTGCCGACAGGCAAGATGCAGCCTGGCACTTCTCAAGGGGTTAACGGACTTCGGCCCAAGTGTCTCATCTCGCCACCTAGACCAAATCACTTCCCATGACCCCGTGGGAATGCCCTCAATGGGAAGTGTTGGGCTTCAGCAACCATGACACAGGTTGGAACCCCACAGCGGAAATTAGGCCACCTTCCCGGACACGTATAGGCAAGCTTCCAACTGGTAGGCTTTGCGGCCCTGACCACTGAGGAAACGCTCAAACGCTACACAGCCTCGTCCTAAGTGCCCTCCTCCTGCCTGCAGGGAGACTCGACTCTACTTGAAGCCACAGACATCATGTGAACACGGAGACACTGAACAGCAGGGAAGACACACCGCAAGCCTGTCTGCTTTGATGACGCCCACCCCACCCCATGCATCCTGGCAATTCTCCACTGCCACAGCGACACTACCGAGGCACTCACAGTGATCAAAGGCACTGTCCCCGACGACCACAGACAGACTTTCAACGGAAAACCTTTGCCACACGAGGGGACCTGGAAACTTGAAAGGGCACAGTGGCTGTCCACGACAGTGCGCCTGGCGTCGCAACAGTGCCCCCACCTCTGTCCCCACAAGGGACTGCTCCAGGTAAACCTCTGGCTGTTCGCAAGCCGAGTCATGCCCCCCCGGGAGAAGCACTTTCGCTTTACACATTCCCAAACAAGGTAACAAAGAGGCCAAAGGGGATGTTCGCATAACTAAACATCCTCCAAGGAGGCCAGCAGAGACGCGTCACCATGTCAATCTTCTTTACGTCTCGCAAGACACCCTTTGGGTGTCTTTCCTCTGGCAATGGGATTCCAACTCTACACAGGTTACCTACCTCACCTCATCCACTTGAACTGCCAAAGCCTTCCCCTCCATAGGCAGCTGATGCCAGCCAATCACGAACATGACACATCCTTGGGAAGCCGAGGCCAGCACCTGCAACCCAATTATGATAGCCTATTCCACGACATCACAAAAGACATGTCCTCATCTTCCCTTCCCTTCCTGTACGGGCCATCAGTGATCCACGCAGGTTTCAATTCAGCACTCATTCCTCTCCCCACTCCACGATGACCCACTTGGCATCAACACTGTGCCGGGAGTTAAAGTAGAGAAGCAAACAAGGGCAGCAGCGAGGCCTAATCCATCAGCCCCTTTCCGCCGATGCCCAACCGAGCTCACCCCTGCCCATTGCTCCAGCCTCACTAGGCACTCAAGAAGCTCACCGTGAAAAACGCAAGAACAGGGAGGGCCACAGGCCTGGCCTGAGGTTCCAGGCACCAACCAGGGACGCTTGCTCATCTTGGCTTCCAGAATCAACCCCCAAAATGGCATGCACGAAGCGTGATCCTGGCCAAAACTCACCTCCCAACTGCAAGCTAACTGGGCCTAGACCAGCACACACTCTGACTCTTAAGACCAGCAGGAGAGCCTGCCCCCTCGCATTCCCTCAACAGCCATTCAGCAGGGACCCGGGATTCACAGATAACACAGCTTATGTGCAGACACGGTCAACCCTCAGACAGGAGCCCCTCCAATACTGGAGTCCTTGGTGGTGTTTGCATGCATGTCAGCGGAAGACGCTGGCCCTCATTCCTAACTGTCCTCTCCCCCGAGAGAGGAAACGTGCTGAACCTCAGTTTCGATGACGAGACGGTAGAGTGTTCTCACTCATTTGGCTCAGATTTTCCAAGGAATGCATGCAAGGGTGTCATCATCAATCCAAGCACATGCTGGGACGCTGCAGAACACAACCGGAGTCTGCGCGGGACTCTGTACAGGAGCCATGAGCCTGGGCTACCCCAAAAGCCTGGAGAATCCACAGCCCTCAGGCCACTCAGCAAGGGGAACAATCAATCCACTCTTGCAGCCATTGGGCCCGTCTGAGGAAAACCTAATATCTAACGGCACATCTTGGGGTGCTTGAATACCTACCATCCTGAGTTATCCACGACCACGCTCGGGGACATGGGCCCGCCTCACTTTTTCCAGTTCTTCTTAGCACCTCCAGTCATCAGAGCACACGAAGGTCTTCTTGTTTGTGCCGACGGCCAGCCTTTCCCAGCAACTGCACCTGAGAAGTGGACAGAAATCACCGAGGCTTCATAAGTGGACCGGTGTCCTCACAGGACATGATCCATAAAAACAGTTACCTGGCCTTGAGCTCTGAAACTGCTTCCCAAGGACCTCTAACCCTTACCGAGAATTGACTGCATGTCTGATAGTACGACTGCAGGAAGTTACGCACATATGTTGGCCGGTGTCTGAGAGGCTGTATGTGTGTGTTCACACGTGTGGGCGTGTGTGACTGTGACTGCGCATGCGGACATGCTTGTGGGTTCCTCTGTGTGCCGCTGCATACGCGTCTTGGTCTCTGTGTGTCCCTATGGCCCTGTGAAGAGGAGTCCAACAATAAAAGAAATAGTTTATACACAGCACCCTGGTTAGACCCCTAACTGAAAGGAGAAAGAATCCTGTCAGCTTTAAGAGGCCGCAGACACACTTTGACCCCCAGGGGCTGTTGAAATAGTCCACGGACTCCCGCTCTCCTACAGCCACGCCTTCTGACCAAAACACAAAGCCTCGACGAGACCTGCCTCCGGGCCTTGGCTGTGACATCGACATGCACCTCGAGACTCTGTCAGCTACCAGTATATCTGATGGGCATTTGGGGTCACTCGCAGCACTTCCGGAAGCAAGGGAACTCCCATGGTCGGGCCGACACCGACCGGCAGCTGTCTACTGCCAAGATGCAGTCTGAAAACACTCAAGGGGCTAACGAACGTGGGCCCACGTGCCACTTCTCGCCAACTAGGCCTAATCACTTTCCATTGACCCGTGGGAATGCCCACCACAGGAAGTGGTGGGCTTCAGCCACCATGACCCATGTCGGATCCCCACGGCGGAAACTAGTCCACATTCCCAGCCACGTCTCAGGCAGCTCCCATCTTGAATGTTCGCGGCCCTGACCCCTAAGGAAACGCTCAAACCCTTGAAAGCCTCGTCCTACATGCCCTCCTCCAGCCCACAGGGCGACACGACCCTACTGGAAACCACAAACATCTTCAGAACACGGGCACACTGAACACCAGGGAAGACAGACCGCAAGCCTGTCTCCTTCGTTGATGCTGATCCCACACCATGCATCCTGGAAATTCTCCACTGCCACAGTGACACTACCGAGTAACTCACAGTGATCAAAGGCATGGTCCCCGAGGACCACAGACAGACTTTCAATGGAAGACCTCTGCCATGCGAGGGAACTTGGAAGCCTGAAAGGGAACAGTGGCTGGCCACGGCAGCACAGCAGGCATGGCAATGGGGCCCCCATCTCTGCCCCACCAATGGACTGCTCCAGATAAACCTCTGGCTGTTCGAAAGGCCTGCGTGCTACACCGGCCGGTCGCGTCATTCCCCCACGGGAGAAACACTTTCGCTTTACACATTGCCAAACAAGGGAACAAAGCGGCCAAAGGGGATGTTCGCATAACTCAACTACCTGCAAGGAGGCCGGCACAGACGCCTCACCGTGTCGATCTTCTCTACTTCCCGCAAGACACCCTTTGGGTGTCATTCCTCGGGCAACGGGATCGCAACTCTACACAGCTTACCTACCTCAACTCACCCACTTGAACTGCCAAAGCCATCCGCTCCATAGGCAGCTTATGCCAGCCCATCACGAACAAGACACATTCGTGGGAAGCCGAGGCCAGCGCCTGCAACCCAATGATGACAACCCATCCCACGACATCACACAGGACCTTTCCTCATGATACCTTACCTTTCTCTCCAGGCCAGCAGCCACCACCCAGGCTGAAATGCTTCACTCGATCCACACCCCACTCCACGAAGATCCACTTAGCGCCAACAGTGTGCCGGCAACTTCAGCAGAGGAGCTGACAGGGGCAGCACTGAGGCCTAAACCATCAGCCCCCTTCCGCCATCGCCCAACTCCAGCCCACGCCCGCCCACTGCTCCAGCCACACGGGGCAGTCAAGAACCTCACTGCACGAAACACAACAACACAGAGGGCCACAGGCCTGGCCTGAGGCTCCAGGCTCCAACCAGGGAAGCTTGCTCATGTTGGCTTCCATAATCAACCTTGGAAGCGGCATGCACAAAGTGTGATCCTGTCCAAAAATCACCTCTCCAAGATGCAAGCTTACTGGGTCTATACCAGAACACACTCCGACCCTGAAGACTAGCAGGAAAGCCTGCCCTCTTGCATTCCCTCAACGGCCTTTTAGCAGGGACCGGGGATTCAAAGATGACCCAGCTTATGGGCAGACATGGTCGACCCTCAGACAGGAGCCCCTCCAATGCTGGAGCCCTTAGTGGGGTTTGCATGCCTGTCAGCAGGGGACGTTGGCCCTCACTCCTAACTGTCCCATACTCCCGAGAGAGGAAACGTGCTGGACCTCAGTTTCGATGAGGAGACGGTAGAGCGTTCTCACTCATTTTGTTCAGATTTTCCAAGGAATGCATACAAGGGTGTCATCATCGATCCAAGCACATGCTGGGACGCTGCAGAACACAAAAGGGAAGGCCTTGGGACTCTGCAGAGGAGCCATGACCTGGAAGTACTCCAACTGCCTGGGGAATCCACAGTCCTCAGGCCACTCAGCAAGACCAACAATCAATCCACCCTTGCAACCATTGGGCCCATCTGTGGAAATCCTAATATCCAATGGCACATCTTAGTATGGGTGAATGCCTACCGTCCTGAGCTATCCACAGCCTTGCTCGGCAACGTGCACCCGCCCCACTTTGTCCAGTTCTCCTTAGCATATCCAGTCATCAGACAACGCTAAGGTCTTCTTCTCTTTGCCGACAGCCAGCCTTACTCTGCAACTGCACCTGAGAAGTGGACAGAAATCAGGCAGGTTTCTGAATTGCACAAGGGTCCTCAGAGAACATGATTTTTGGGAACACTTAACCTGGGCGTGAGCCTGGAACCTGCTTCCCAAGTACCACTATCCCTTACCGAAACCTGATTGTGTGTCTCACAGCACGACTGAAGGAAGTTACGCACGTACATTGCTCGGTGTGTGAGACGCTGTATGTGTGTATTCACACGTGTGGGCGTGTGTGACTGTGACTGTGCACGAGGATGCGTTTGTGGATACCTGTGTGTGCCGCTAAACACGCGTCTTGGTCTCTGGGTGTCCCTGTGGCCCTCTGCAGACGCCTCTAACAGTAAACGTCATAGTTTATACACAGCACCCTGGATGGACCCCCAACTGAAAGGAGAAAGACCCCTGTCAGCTTCATGAGGCCACATGCGAACTTTGACCCCAGGCTGTCAAAATAGGCCACAGACTCCCGCTCTCCCACAGCCACGCCTTCTGACCAAAGCACAAAGACTGGACGAGACCTCCCTCCCGGCCGTGGGTGTCACACCTATGTGGACCTGGAGATCCTGCCACCTACCACCACATCTGATGTGCCCTTGGGGTCACTCCCAGTGCTCCCGGAAGCAAGGTAACCTCCCATGGGCAGGCTGACACCGACCTGCAGTTGCCGACAGGCAAGATGCAGCCTGGCACTTCTCAAGGGGTTAACGGACTTCGGCCCAAGTGTCTCATCTCGCCACCTAGACCAAATCACTTCCCATGACCCCGTGGGAATGCCCTCAATGGGAAGTGTTCGGCTTCAGCAACCATGACACAGGTTGGAACCCCACAGCGGAAATTAGGCCACCTTCCCGGACACGTATAGGCAAGCTTCCAACTGGTAGGCTTTGCGGCCCTGACCACTGAGGAAACGCTCAAACGCTACACAGCCTCGTCCTAAGTGCCCTCCTCCTGCCTGCAGGGCGACTCGACTCTACTTGAAGCCACAGACATCATGTGAACACGGAGACACTGAACAGCAGGGAAGACACACCGCAAGCCTGTCTGCTTTGATGACGCCCACCCCACCCCATGCATCCTGGCAATTCTCCACTGCCACAGCGACACTACTGAGGCACTCACAGTGATCAAAGGCACTGTCCCCGACGACCACAGACAGACTTTCAACGGAAAACCTTTGCCACACGAGGGGACCTGGAAACTTGAAAGGGCACAGTGGCTGTCCACGACAGTGCGCCTGGCGTCGCAACAGTGCCCCCACCTCTGTCCCCACAAGGGACTGCTCCAGGTAAACCTCTGGCTGTTCGCAAGCCGAGTCATGCCCCCCCGGGAGAAGCACTTTCGCTTTACACATTCCCAAACAAGGTAACAAAGAGGCCAAAGGGGATGTTCGCATAACTAAACATCCTCCAAGGAGGCCAGCAGAGACGCGTCACCATGTCAATCTTCTTTACGTCTCGCAAGACACCCTTTGGGTGTCTTTCCTCTGGCAATGGGATTCCAACTCTACACAGGTTACCTACCTCACCTCATCCACTTGAACTGCCAACGCCTTCCCCTCCATAGGCAGCTGATGCCAGCCAATCACGAACATGACACATCCTTGGGAAGCCGAGGCCAGCACCTGCAACCCAATTATGATAGCCTATTCCACGACATCACAAAGGACATGTCCTCATCTTCCCTTCCCTTCCTGTACGGGCCATCAGTGATCCACGCAGGTTTCAATTCAGCACTCATTCCTCTCCCCACTCCACGATGACCCACTTGGCATCAACACTGTGCCGGGAGTTAAAGTAGAGAAGCAAACAAGGGCAGCAGCGAGGCCTAATCCATCAGCCCCTTTCCGCCGATGCCCAACCGAGCTCACCCCTGCCCATTGCTCCAGCCTCACTAGGCACTCAAGAAGCTCACCGTGAAAAACGCAAGAACAGGGAGTGCCACAGGCCTGGCCTGAGGTTCCAGGCACCAACCAGGGACGCTTGCTCATCTTGGCTTCCAGAATCAACCCCCAAAATGGCATGCACGAAGCGTGATCCTGGCCAAAACTCACCTCCCAACTGCAAGCTAACTGGGCCTAGACCAGCACACACTCTGACTCTTAAGACCAGCAGGAGAGCCTGCCCCCTCGCATTCCCTCAACAGCCATTCAGCAGGGACCCGGGATTCACAGATAACACAGCTTATGTGCAGACACGGTCAACCCTCAGACAGGAGCCCCTCCAATACTGGAGTCCTTGGTGGTGTTTGCATGCATGTCAGCGGAAGACGCTGGCCCTCATTCCTAACTGTCCTCTCCCCCTGAGAGAGGAAACGTGCTGAACCTCAGTTTCGATGACGAGACGGTAGAGTGTTCTCACTCATTTGGCTCAGATTTTCCAAGGAATGCATGCAAGGGTGTCATCATCAATCCAAGCACATGCTGGGACGCTGCAGAACACAACCGGAGTCTGCGCGGGACTCTGTACAGGAGCCATGAGCCTGGGCTACCCCAAAAGCCTGGAGAATCCACAGCCCTCAGGCCACTCAGCAAGGGGAACAATCAATCCACTCTTGCAGCCATTGGGCCCGTCTGAGGAAAACCTAATATCTAACGGCACATCTTGGGGTGCTTGAATACCTACCATCCTGACTTATCCACGACCACGCTCGGGGACATGGGCCCGCCTCACTTTTTCCAGTTCTTCTTAGCACCTCCAGTCATCAGAGCACACGAAGGTCTTCTTGTTTGTGCCGACGGCCAGCCTTTCCCAGCAACTGCACCTGAGAAGTGGACAGAAATCACCGAGGCTTCATAAGTGGACCGGTGTCCTCACAGGACATGATCCATAAAAACAGTTACCTGGCCTTGAGCTCTGAAACTGCTTCCCAAGGACCTCTAACCCTTACCGAGAATTGACTGCATGTCTGATAGTACGACTGCAGGAAGTTACGCACATATGTTGGCCGGTGTCTGAGAGGCTGTATGTGTGTGTTCACACGTGTGGGCGTGTGTGACTGTGACTGCGCATGCGGACATGCTTGTGGGTTCCTCTGTGTGCCGCTGCATACGCGTCTTGGTCTCTGTGTGTCCCTATGGCCCTGTGAAGAGGAGTCCAACAATAAAAGAAATAGTTTATACACAGCACCCTGGTTAGACCCCTAACTGAAAGGAGAAAGAATCCTGTCAGCTTTAAGAGGCCGCAGACACACTTTGACCCCCAGGGGCTGTTGAAATAGTCCACGGACTCCCGCTCTCCTACAGCCACGCCTTCTGACCAAAACACAAAGCCTCGACGAGACCTGCCTCCGGGCCTTGGCTGTGACATCGACATGCACCTCGAGACTCTGTCAGCTACCAGTATATCTGATGGGCATTTGGGGTCACTCGCAGCACTTCCGGAAGCAAGGGAACTCCCATGGTCGGGCCGACACCGACCGGCAGCTGTCTACTGCCAAGATGCAGTCTGAAAACACTCAAGGGGCTAACGAACGTGGGCCCACGTGCCACTTCTCGCCAACTAGGCCTAATCACTTTCCATTGACCCGTGGGAATGCCCACCACAGGAAGTGGTGGGCTTCAGCCACCATGACCCATGTCGGATCCCCACGGCGGAAACTAGTCCACATTCCCAGCCACGTCTCAGGCAGCTCCCATCTTGAATGTTCGCGGCCCTGACCCCTAAGGAAACGCTCAAACCCTTGAAAGCCTCGTCCTACATGCCCTCCTCCAGCCCACAGGGCGACACGACCCTACTGGAAACCACAAACATCTTCAGAACACGGGAACACTGAACACCAGGGAAGACAGACCGCAAGCCTGTCTCCTTCGTTGATGCTGATCCCACACCATGCATCCTGGAAATTCTCCACTGCCACAGTGACACTACCGAGTAACTCACAGTGATCAAAGGCATGGTCCCCGAGGACCACAGACAGACTTTCAATGGAAGACCTCTGCCATGCGAGGGAACTTGGAAGCCTGAAAGGGAACAGTGGCTGGCCACGGCAGCACAGCAGGCATGGCAATGGGGCCCCCATCTCTGCCCCACCAATGGACTGCTCCAGATAAACCTCTGGCTGTTCGAAAGGCCTGCGTGCTACACCGGCCGGTCGCGTCATTCCCCCACGGGAGAAACACTTTCGCTTTACACATTGCCAAACAAGGGAACAAAGCGGCCAAAGGGGATGTTCGCATAACTCAACTACCTGCAAGGAGGCCGGCACAGACGCCTCACCGTGTCGATCTTCTCTACTTCCCGCAAGACACCCTTTGGGTGTCATTCCTCGGGCAACGGGATCGCAACTCTACACAGCTTACCTACCTCAACTCACCCACTTGAACTGCCAAAGCCATCCGCTCCATAGGCAGCTTATGCCAGCCCATCACGAACAAGACACATTCGTGGGAAGCCGAGGCCAGCGCCTGCAACCCAATGATGACAACCCATCCCACGACATCACACAGGACCTTTCCTCATGATACCTTACCTTTCTCTCCAGGCCAGCAGCCACCACCCAGGCTGAAATGCTTCACTCGATCCACACCCCACTCCACGAAGATCCACTTAGCGCCAACAGTGTGCCGGCAACTTCAGCAGAGGAGCTGACAGGGGCAGCACTGAGGCCTAAACCATCAGCCCCCTTCCGCCATCGCCCAACTCCAGCCCACGCCCGCCCACTGCTCCAGCCACACGGGGCAGTCAAGAACCTCACTGCACGAAACACAACAACACAGAGGGCCACAGGCCTGGCCTGAGGCTCCAGGCTCCAACCAGGGAAGCTTGCTCATGTTGGCTTCCATAATCAACCTTGGAAGCGGCATGCACAAAGTGTGATCCTGTCCAAAAATCACCTCTCCAAGATGCAAGCTTACTGGGTCTATACCAGAACACACTCCGACCCTGAAGACTAGCAGGAAAGCCTGCCCTCTTGCATTCCCTCAACGGCCTTTTAGCAGGGACCGGGGATTCATAGATGACCCAGCTTATGGGCAGACATGGTCGACCCTCAGACAGGAGCCCCTCCAATGCTGGAGCCCTTAGTGGGGTTTGCATGCCTGTCAGCAGGGGACGTTGGCCCTCACTCCTAACTGTCCCATACTCCCGAGACAGGAAACGTGCTGGACCTCACTTTCGATGAGGAGACGGTAGAGCGTTCTCACTCATTTTGTTCAGATTTTCCAAGGAATGCATACAAGGGTGTCATCATCGATCCAAGCACATGCTGGGACGCTGCAGAACACAAAAGGGAAGGCCGTGGGTCTCTGCAGAGGAGCCATGACCTGGAAGTACTCCAACTGCCTGGGGAATCCACAGTCCTCAGGCCACTCAGCAAGACCAACAATCAATCCACCCTTGCAACCATTGGGCCCATCTGTGGAAATCCTAATATCCAATGGCACATCTTAGTATGGGTGAATGCCTACCGTCCTGAGCTATCCACAGCCTTGCTCGGCAACGTGCACCCGCCCCACTTTGTCCAGTTCTCCTTAGCATATCCAGTCATCAGACAACGCGAAGGTCTTCTTCTCTTTGCCGACAGCCAGCCTTACTCTGCAACTGCACCTGAGAAGTGGACAGAAATCAGGCAGGTTTCTGAATTGCACAAGGGTCCTCAGAGAACATGATTTTTGGGAACACTTAACCTGGGCGTGAGCCTGGAACCTGCTTCCCAAGTACCACTATCCCTTACCGAAACCTGATTGTGTGTCTCACAGCACGACTGAAGGAAGTTACGCACGCACATTGCTCGGTGTGTGAGACGCTGTATGTGTGTATTCACACGTGTGGGCGTGTGTGACTGTGACTGTGCACGAGGATGCGTTTGTGGATACCTGTGTGTGCCGCTAAACACGCGTCTTGGTCTCTGGGTGTCCCTGTGGCCCTCTGCAGACGCCTCTAACAATAAACGTCATAGTTTATACACAGCACCCTGGTTGGACCCCCAACTGAAAGGAGAAAGACCCCTGTCAGCTTCATGAGGCCACATGCGAACTTTGAACCCCAGGCTGTCAAAATAGGCCACAGACTCCCGCTCTCCCACAGCCACGCCTTCTGACCAAAGCACAAAGACTGGACGAGACCTCCCTCCCGGCCGTGGGTGTCACACCTATGTGGACCTGGAGATCCTGCCACCTACCACCACATCTGATGTGCCCTTGGGGTCACTCCCAGTGCTCCCGGAAGCAAGGTAACCTCCCATGGGCAGGCTGACACCGACCTGCAGTTGCCGACAGGCAAGATGCAGCCTGGCACTTCTCAAGGGGTTAACGGACTTCGGCCCAAGTGTCTCATCTCGCCACCTAGACCAAATCACTTCCCATGACCCCGTGGGAATGCCCTCAATGGGAAGTGTTGGGCTTCAGCAACCATGACACAGGTTGGAACCCCACAGCGGAAATTAGGCCACCTTCCCGGACACGTATAGGCAAGCTTCCAACTGGTAGGCTTTGCGGCCCTGACCACTGAGGAAACGCTCAAACGCTACACAGCCTCGTCCTAAGTGCCCTCCTCCTGCCTGCAGGGAGACTCGACTCTACTTGAAGCCACAGACATCATGTGAACACGGAGACACTGAACAGCAGGGAAGACACACCGCAAGCCTGTCTGCTTTGATGACGCCCACCCCACCCCATGCATCCTGGCAATTCTCCACTGCCACAGCGACACTACCGAGGCACTCACAGTGATCAAAGGCACTGTCCCCGACGACCACAGACAGACTTTCAACGGAAAACCTTTGCCACACGAGGGGACCTGGAAACTTGAAAGGGCACAGTGGCTGTCCACGACAGTGCGCCTGGCGTCGCAACAGTGCCCCCACCTCTGTCCCCACAAGGGACTGCTCCAGGTAAACCTCTGGCTGTTCGCAAGCCGAGTCATGCCCCCCCCGGGAGAAGCACTTTCGCTTTACACATTCCCAAACAAGGTAACAAAGAGGCCAAAGGGGATGTTCGCATAACTAAACATCCTCCAAGGAGGCCAGCAGAGACGCGTCACCATGTCAATCTTCTTTACGTCTCGCAAGACACCCTTTGGGTGTCTTTCCTCTGGCAATGGGATTCCAACTCTACACAGGTTACCTACCTCACCTCATCCACTTGAACTGCCAAAGCCTTCCCCTCCATAGGCAGCTGATGCCAGCCAATCACGAACATGACACATCCTTGGGAAGCCGAGGCCAGCACCTGCAACCCAATTATGATAGCCTATTCCACGACATCACAAAGGACATGTCCTCATCTTCCCTTCCCTTCCTGTACGGGCCATCAGTGATCCACGCAGGTTTCAATTCAACACTCATTCCTCTCCCCACTCCACGATGACCCACTTGGCATCAACACTGTGCCGGGAGTTAAAGTAGAGAAGCAAACAAGGGCAGCAGCGAGGCCTAATCCATCAGCCCCTTTCCGCCGATGCCCAACCGAGCTCACCCCTGCCCATTGCTCCAGCCTCACTAGGCACTCAAGAAGCTCACCGTGAAAAACGCAAGAACAGGGAGGGCCACAGGCCTGGCCTGAGGTTCCAGGCACCAACCAGGGACGCTTGCTCATCTTGGCTTCCAGAATCAACCCCCAAAATGGCATGCACGAAGCGTGATCCTGGCCAAAACTCACCTCCCAACTGCAAGCTAACTGGGCCTAGACCAGCACACACTCTGACTCTTAAGACCAGCAGGAGAGCCTGCCCCCTCGCATTCCCTCAACAGCCATTCAGCAGGGACCCGGGATTCACAGATAACACAGCTTATGTGCAGACACGGTCAACCCTCAGACAGGAGCCCCTCCAATACTGGAGTCCTTGGTGGTGTTTGCATGCATGTCAGCGGAAGACGCTGGCCCTCATTCCTAACTGTCCTCTCCCCCTGAGAGAGGAAACGTGCTGAACCTCAGTTTCGATGACGAGACGGTAGAGTGTTCTCACTCATTTGGCTCAGATTTTCCAAGGAATGCATGCAAGGGTGTCATCATCAATCCAAGCACATGCTGGGACGCTGCAGAACACAACCGGAGTCTGCGCGGGACTCTGTACAGGAGCCATGAGCCTGGGCTACCCCAAAAGCCTGGAGAATCCACAGCCCTCAGGCCACTCAGCAAGGGGAACAATCAATCCACTCTTGCAGCCATTGGGCCCGTCTGAGGAAAACCTAATATCTAACGGCACATCTTGGGGTGCTTGAATACCTACCATCCTGACTTATCCACGACCACGCTCGGGGACATGGGCCCGCCTCACTTTTTCCAGTTCTTCTTAGCACCTCCAGTCATCAGAGCACACGAAGGTCTTCTTGTTTGTGCCGACGGCCAGCCTTTCCCAGCAACTGCACCTGAGAAGTGGACAGAAATCACCGAGGCTTCATAAGTGGACCGGTGTCCTCACAGGACATGATCCATAAAAACAGTTACCTGGCCTTGAGCTCTGAAACTGCTTCCCAAGGACCTCTAACCCTTACCGAGAATTGACTGCATGTCTGATAGTACGACTGCAGGAAGTTACGCACATATGTTGGCCGGTGTCTGAGAGGCTGTATGTGTGTGTTCACACGTGTGGGCGTGTGTGACTGTGACTGCGCATGCGGACATGCTTGTGGGTTCCTCTGTGTGCCGCTGCATACGCGTCTTGGTCTCTGTGTGTCCCTATGGCCCTGTGAAGAGGAGTCCAACAATAAAAGAAATAGTTTATACACAGCACCCTGGTTAGACCCCTAACTGAAAGGAGAAAGAATCCTGTCAGCTTTAAGAGGCCGCAGACACACTTTGACCCCCAGGGGCTGTTGAAATAGTCCACGGACTCCCGCTCTCCTACAGCCACGCCTTCTGACCAAAACACAAAGCCTCGACGAGACCTGCCTCCGGGCCTTGGCTGTGACATCGACATGCACCTCGAGACTCTGTCAGCTACCAGTATATCTGATGGGCATTTGGGGTCACTCGCAGCACTTCCGGAAGCAAGGGAACTCCCATGGTCGGGCCGACACCGACCGGCAGCTGTCTACTGCCAAGATGCAGTCTGAAAACACTCAAGGGGCTAACGAACGTGGGCCCACGTGCCACATCTCGCCAACTAGGCCTAATCACTTTCCATTGACCCGTGGGAATGCCCACCACAGGAAGTGGTGGGCTTCAGCCACCATGACCCATGTCGGATCCCCACGGCGGAAACTAGTCCACATTCCCAGCCACGTCTCAGGCAGCTCCCATCTTGAATGTTCGCGGCCCTGACCCCTAAGGAAACGCTCAAACCCTTGAAAGCCTCGTCCTACATGCCCTCCTCCAGCCCACAGGGCGACACGACCCTACTGGAAACCACAAACATCTTCAGAACACGGGAACACTGAACACCAGGGAAGACAGACCGCAAGCCTGTCTCCTTCGTTGATGCTGATCCCACACCATGCATCCTGGAAATTCTCCACTGCCACAGTGACACTACCGAGTAACTCACAGTGATCAAAGGCATGGTCCCCGAGGACCACAGACAGACTTTCAATGGAAGACCTCTGCCATGCGAGGGAACTTGGAAGCCTGAAAGGGAACAGTGGCTGGCCACGGCAGCACAGCAGGCATGGCAATGGGGCCCCCATCTCTGCCCCACCAATGGACTGCTCCAGATAAACCTCTGGCTGTTCGAAAGGCCTGCGTGCTACACCGGCCGGTCGCGTCATTCCCCCACGGGAGAAACACTTTCGCTTTACACATTGCCAAACAAGGGAACAAAGCGGCCAAAGGGGATGTTCGCATAACTCAACTACCTGCAAGGAGGCCGGCACAGACGCCTCACCGTGTCGATCTTCTCTACTTCCCGCAAGACACCCTTTGGGTGTCATTCCTCGGGCAACGGGATCGCAACTCTACACAGCTTACCTACCTCAACTCACCCACTTGAACTGCCAAAGCCATCCGCTCCATAGGCAGCTTATGCCAGCCCATCACGAACAAGACACATTCGTGGGAAGCCGAGGCCAGCGCCTGCAACCCAATGATGACAACCCATCCCACGACATCACACAGGACCTTTCCTCATGATACCTTACCTTTCTCTCCAGGCCAGCAGCCACCAGCCAGGCTGAAATGCTTCACTCGATCCACACCCCACTCCACGAAGATCCACTTAGCGCCAACAGTGTGCCGGCAACTTCAGCAGAGGAGCTGACAGGGGCAGCACTGAGGCCTAAACCATCAGCCCCCTTCTGCCATCGCCCAACTCCAGCCCACGCCCGCCCACTGCTCCAGCCACATGGGGCAGTCAAGAACCTCACTGCACGAAACACAACAACAGAGAGGGCCACAGGCCTGGCCTGAGGCTCCAGGCTCCAACCAGGGAAGGTTGCTCATGTTGGCTTCCATAATCAACCTTGGAAGCGGCATGCACAAAGTGTGATCCTGTCCAAAAATCACCTCTCCAAGATGCAAGCTTACTGGGTCTATACCAGAACACACTCCGACCCTGAAGACTAGCAGGAAAGCCTGCCCTCTTGCATTCCCTCAACGGCCTTTTAGCAGGGACCGGGGATTCATAGATGACCCAGCTTATGGGCAGACATGGTCGACCCTCAGACAGGAGCCCCTCCAATGCTGGAGCCCTTAGTGGGGTTTGTATGAATGTCAGCAGGGGACGTTGGCCCTCACTCCTAACTGTCCCATACTCCCGAGACAGGAAACGTGCTGGACCTCAGTTTCGATGAGGAGACGGTAGAGCGTTCTCACTCATTTTGTTCAGATTTTCCAAGGAATGCATACAAGGGTGTCATCATCGATCCAAGCACATGCTGGGACGCTGCAGAACACAAAAGGGAAGGCCGTGGGTCTCTGCAGAGGAGCCATGACCTGGAAGTACTCCAACTGCCTGGGGAATCCACAGTCCTCAGGCCACTCAGCAAGACCAACAATCAATCCACCCTTGCAACCATTGGGCCCATCTGTGGAAATCCTAATATCCAATGGCACATCTTAGTATGGGTGAATGCCTACCGTCCTGAGCTATCCACAGCCTTGCTCGGCAACGTGCACCCGCCCCACTTTGTCCAGTTCTCCTTAGCATATCCAGTCATCAGACAACGCGAAGGTCTTCTTCTCTTTGCCGACAGCCAGCCTTACTCTGCAACTGCACCTGAGAAGTGGACAGAAATCAGGCAGGTTTCTGAATTGCACAAGGGTCCTCAGAGAACATGATTTTTGGGAACACTTAACCTGGGCGTGAGCCTGGAACCTGCTTCCCAAGTACCACTATCCCTTACCGCAACCTGATTGTGTGTCTCACAGCACGACTGAAGGAAGTTACGCACGTACATTGCTCGGTGTGTGAGACGCTGTATGTGTGTATTCACACGTGTGGGCGTGTGTGACTGTGACTGTGCACGAGGATGCGTTTGTGGATACCTGTGTGTGCCGCTAAACACGCGTCTTGGTCTCTGGGTGTCCCTGTGGCCCTCTGCAGACGCCTCTAACAGTAAACGTCATAGTTTATACACAGCACCCTGGTTGGACCCCCAACTGAAAGGAGAAAGACCCCTGTCAGCTTCATGAGGCCACATGCGAACTTTGAACCCCAGGCTGTCAAAATAGGCCACAGACTCCCGCTCTCCCACAGCCACGCCTTCTGACCAAAGCACAAAGACTGGACGAGACCTCCCTCCTGGCCGTGGGTGTCACACCTATGTGGACCTGGAGATCCTGCCACCTACCACCACATCTGATGTGCCCTTGGGGTCACTCCCAGTGCTCCCGGAAGCAAGGTAACCTCCCATGGGCAGGCTGACACCGACCTGCAGTTGCCGACAGGCAAGATGCAGCCTGGCACTTCTCAAGGGGTTAACGGACTTCGGCCCAAGTGTCTCATCTCGCCACCTAGACCAAATCACTTCCCATGACCCCGTGGGAATGCCCTCAATGGGAAGTGTTGGGCTTCAGCAACCATGACACAGGTTGGAACCCCACAGCGGAAATTAGGCCACCTTCCCGGACACGTATAGGCAAGCTTCCAACTGGTAGGCTTTGCGGCCCTGACCACTGAGGAAACGCTCAAACGCTACACAGCCTCGTCCTAAGTGCCCTCCTCCTGCCTGCAGGGCGACTCGACTCTACTTGAAGCCACAGACATCATGTGAACACGGAGACACTGAACAGCAGGGAAGACACACCGCAAGCCTGTCTGCTTTGATGACGCCCACCCCACCCCATGCATCCTGGCAATTCTCCACTGCCACAGCGACACTACCGAGGCACTCACAGTGATCAAAGGCACTGTCCCCGACGACCACAGACAGACTTTCAACGGAAAACCTTTGCCACACGAGGGGACCTGGAAACTTGAAAGGGCACAGTGGCTGTCCACGACAGTGCGCCTGGCGTCGCAACAGTGCCCCCACCTCTGTCCCCACAAGGGACTGCTCCAGGTAAACCTCTGGCTGTTCGCAAGCCGAGTCATGCCCCCCCGGGAGAAGCACTTTCGCTTTACACATTCCCAAACAAGGTAACAAAGAGGCCAAAGGGGATGTTCGCATAACTAAACATCCTCCAAGGAGGCCAGCAGAGACGCGTCACCATGTCAATCTTCTTTACGTCTCGCAAGACACCCTTTGGGTGTCTTTCCTCTGGCAATGGGATTCCAACTCTACACAGGTTACCTACCTCACCTCATCCACTTGAACTGCCAACGCCTTCCCCTCCATAGGCAGCTGATGCCAGCCAATCACGAACATGACACATCCTTGGGAAGCCGAGGCCAGCACCTGCAACCCAATTATGATAGCCTATTCCACGACATCACAAAGGACATGTCCTCATCTTCCCTTCCCTTCCTGTACGGGCCATCAGTGATCCACGCAGGTTTCAATTCAGCACTCATTCCTCTCCCCACTCCACGATGACCCACTTGGCATCAACACTGTGCCGGGAGTTAAAGTAGAGAAGCAAACAAGGGCAGCAGCGAGGCCTAATCCATCAGCCCCTTTCCGCCGATGCCCAACCGAGCTCACCCCTGCCCATTGCTCCAGCCTCACTAGGCACTCAAGAAGCTCACCGTGAAAAACGCAAGAACAGGGAGGGCCACAGGCCTGGCCTGAGGTTCCAGGCACCAACCAGGGACGCTTGCTCATCTTGGCTTCCAGAATCAACCCCCAAAATGGCATGCACGAAGCGTGATCCTGGCCAAAACTCACCTCCCAACTGCAAGCTAACTGGGCCTAGACCAGCACACACTCTGACTCTTAAGACCAGCAGGAGAGCCTGCCCCCTCGCATTCCCTCAACAGCCATTCAGCAGGGACCCGGGATTCACAGATAACACAGCTTATGTGCAGACACGGTCAACCCTCAGACAGGAGCCCCTCCAATACTGGAGTCCTTGGTGGTGTTTGCATGCATGTCAGCGGAAGACGCTGGCCCTCATTCCTAACTGTCCTCTCCCCCTGAGAGAGGAAACGTGCTGAACCTCAGTTTCGATGACGAGACGGTAGAGTGTTCTCACTCATTTGGCTCAGATTTTCCAAGGAATGCATGCAAGGGTGTCATCATCAATCCAAGCACATGCTGGGACGCTGCAGAACACAACCGGAGTCTGCGCGGGACTCTGTACAGGAGCCATGAGCCTGGGCTACCCCAAAAGCCTGGAGAATCCACAGCCCTCAGGCCACTCAGCAAGGGGAACAATCAATCCACTCTTGCAGCCATTGGGCCCGTCTGAGGAAAACCTAATATCTAACGGCACATCTTGGGGTGCTTGAATACCTACCATCCTGACTTATCCACGACCACGCTCGGGGACATGGGCCCGCCTCACTTTTTCCAGTTCTTCTTAGCACCTCCAGTCATCAGAGCACACGAAGGTCTTCTTGTTTGTGCCGACGGCCAGCCTTTCCCAGCAACTGCACCTGAGAAGTGGACAGAAATCACCGAGGCTTCATAAGTGGACCGGTGTCCTCACAGGACATGATCCATAAAAACAGTTACCTGGCCTTGAGCTCTGAAACTGCTTCCCAAGGACCTCTAACCCTTACCGAGAATTGACTGCATGTCTGATAGTACGACTGCAGGAAGTTACGCACATATGTTGGCCGGTGTCTGAGAGGCTGTATGTGTGTGTTCACACGTGTGGGCGTGTGTGACTGTGACTGCGCATGCGGACATGCTTGTGGGTTCCTCTGTGTGCCGCTGCATACGCGTCTTGGTCTCTGTGTGTCCCTATGGCCCTGTGAAGAGGAGTCCAACAATAAAAGAAATAGTTTATACACAGCACCCTGGTTAGACCCCTAACTGAAAGGAGAAAGAATCCTGTCAGCTTTAAGAGGCCGCAGACACACTTTGACCCCCAGGGGCTGTTGAAATAGTCCACGGACTCCCGCTCTCCTACAGCCACGCCTTCTGACCAAAACACAAAGCCTCGACGAGACCTGCCTCCGGGCCTTGGCTGTGACATCGACATGCACCTCGAGACTCTGTCAGCTACCAGTATATCTGATGGGCATTTGGGGTCACTCGCAGCACTTCCGGAAGCAAGGGAACTCCCATGGTCGGGCCGACACCGACCGGCAGCTGTCTACTGCCAAGATGCAGTCTGAAAACACTCAAGGGGCTAACGAACGTGGGCCCACGTGCCACTTCTCGCCAACTAGGCCTAATCACTTTCCATTGACCCGTGGGAATGCCCACCACAGGAAGTGGTGGGCTTCAGCCACCATGACCCATGTCGGATCCCCACGGCGGAAACTAGTCCACATTCCCAGCCACGTCTCAGGCAGCTCCCATCTTGAATGTTCGCGGCCCTGACCCCTAAGGAAACGCTCAAACCCTTGAAAGCCTCGTCCTACATGCCCTCCTCCAGCCCACAGGGCGACACGACCCTACTGGAAACCACAAACATCTTCAGAACACGGGAACACTGAACACCAGGGAAGACAGACCGCAAGCCTGTCTCCTTCGTTGATGCTGATCCCACACCATGCATCCTGGAAATTCTCCACTGCCACAGTGACACTACCGAGTAACTCACAGTGATCAAAGGCATGGTCCCCGAGGACCACAGACAGACTTTCAATGGAAGACCTCTGCCATGCGAGGGAACTTGGAAGCCTGAAAGGGAACAGTGGCTGGCCACGGCAGCACAGCAGGCATGGCAATGGGGCCCCCATCTCTGCCCCACCAATGGACTGCTCCAGATAAACCTCTGGCTGTTCGAAAGGCCTGCGTGCTACACCGGCCGGTCGCGTCATTCCCCCACGGGAGAAACACTTTCGCTTTACACATTGCCAAACAAGGGAACAAAGCGGCCAAAGGGGATGTTCGCATAACTCAGCTACCTGCAAGGAGGCCGGCACAGACGCCTCACCATGTCGATCTTCTCTACTTCCCGCAAGACACCCTTTGGGTGTCATTCCTCGGGCAACGGGATCGCAACTCTACACAGCTTACCTACCTCAACTCACCCACTTGAACTGCCAAAGCCATCCGCTCCATAGGCAGCTTATGCCAGCCCATCACGAACAAGACACATTCGTGGGAAGCCGAGGCCAGCGCCTGCAACCCAATGATGACAACCCATCCCACGACATCACACAGGACCTTTCCTCATGATACCTTACCTTTCTCTCCAGGCCAGCAGCCACCAGCCAGGCTGAAATGCTTCACTCGATCCACACCCCACTCCACGAAGATCCACTTAGCGCCAACAGTGTGCCGGCAACTTCAGCAGAGGAGCTGACAGGGGCAGCACTGAGGCCTAAACCATCAGCCCCCTTCCGCCATCGCCCAACTCCAGCCCACGCCCGCCCACGGCTCCAGCCACGCGGGGCAGTCAAGAACCTCACTGCACGAAACACAACAACAGAGAGGGCCACAGGCCTGGCCTGAGGCTCCAGGCTCCAACCAGGGAAGCTTGCTCATGTTGGCTTCCATAATCAACCTCGGAAGCGGCATGCACAAAGTGTGATCCTGTCCAAAAATCACCTCTCCAAGCTGCAAGCTTACTGGGTCTATACCAGAACACACTCCGACCCTGAAGACTAGCAGGAAAGCCTGCCCTCTTGCATTCCCTCAACGGCCTTTTAGCAGGGACCGGGGATTCATAGATGACCCAGCTTATGGGCAGACATGGTCGACCCTCAGACAGGAGCCCCTCCAATGCTGGAGCCCTTAGTGGGGTTTGCATGCCTGTCAGCAGGGGACGTTGGCCCTCACTCCTAACTGTCCCATACTCCCGAGACAGGAAACGTGCTGGACCTCACTTTCGATGAGGAGACGGTAGAGCGTTCTCACTCATTTTGTTCAGATTTTCCAAGGAATGCATACAAGGGTGTCATCATCGATCCAAGCACATGCTGGGACGCTGCAGAACACAAAAGGGAAGGCCGTGGGTCTCTGCAGAGGAGCCATGACCTGGAAGTACTCCAACTGCCTGGGGAATCCACAGTCCTCAGGCCACTCAGCAAGACCAACAATCAATCCACTCTTGCAACCATTGGGCCCATCTGTGGAAATCCTAATATCCAATGGCACATCTTAGTATGGGTGAATGCCTACCGTCCTGAGCTATCCACAGCCTTGCTCGGCAACGTGCACCCGCCCCACTTTGTCCAGTTCTCCTTAGCATATCCAGTCATCAGACAACGCGAAGGTCTTCTTCTCTTTGCCGACAGCCAGCCTTACTCTGCAACTGCACCTGAGAAGTGGACAGAAATCAGGCAGGTTTCTGAATTGCACAAGGGTCCTCAGAGAACATGATTTTTGGGAACACTTAACCTGGGCGTGAGCCTGGAACCTGCTTCCCAAGTACCACTATCCCTTACCGAAAACTGATTGTGTGTCTCACAGCACGACTGAAGGAAGTTACGCACGTACATTGCTCGGTGTGTGAGACGCTGTATGTGTGTATTCACACGTGTGGGCGTGTGTGACTGTGACTGTGCACGAGGATGCGTTTGTGGATACCTGTGTGTGCCGCTAAACACGCGTCTTGGTCTCTGGGTGTCCCTGTGGCCCTCTGCAGACGCCTCTAACAGTAAACGTCATAGTTTATACACAGCACCCTGGTTGGACCCCCAACTGAAAGGAGAAAGACCCCTGTCAGCTTCATGAGGCCACATGCGAACTTTGAACCCCAGGCTGTCAAAATAGGCCACAGACTCCCGCTCTCCCACAGCCACGCCTTCTGACCAAAGCACAAAGACTGGACGAGACCTCCCTCCCGGCCGTGGGTGTCACACCTATGTGGACCTGGAGATCCTGCCACCTACCACCACATCTGATGTGCCCTTGGGGTCACTCCCAGTGCTCCCGGAAGCAAGGTAACCTCCCATGGGCAGGCTGACACCGACCTGCAGTTGCCGACAGGCAAGATGCAGCCTGGCACTTCTCAAGGGGTTAACGGACTTCGGCCCAAGTGTCTCATCTCGCCACCTAGACCAAATCACTTCCCATGACCCCGTGGGAATGCCCTCAATGGGAAGTGTTGGGCTTCAGCAACCATGACACAGATTGGAACCCCACAGTGGAAATTAGGCCACCTTCCCGGACACGTATAGGCAAGCTTCCAACTGGTAGGCTTTGCGGCCCTGACCACTGAGGAAACGCTCAAACGCTACACAGCCTCGTCCTAAGTGCCCTCCTCCTGCCTGCAGGGAGACTCGACTCTACTTGAAGCCACAGACATCATGTGAACACGGAGACACTGAACAGCAGGGAAGACACACCGCAAGCCTGTCTGCTTTGATGATGCCCACCCCACCCCATGCATCCTGGCAATTCTCCACTGCCACAGCGACACTACCGAGGCACTCACAGTGATCAAAGGCACTGTCCCCGACGACCACAGACAGACTTTCAACGGAAAACCTTTGCCACACGAGGGGACCTGGAAACTTGAAAGGGCACAGTGGCTGTCCACGACAGTGCGCCTGGCGTCGCAACAGTGCCCCCACCTCTGTCCCCACAAGGGACTGCTCCAGGTAAACCTCTGGCTGTTCGCAAGCCGAGTCATGCCCCCCCGGGAGAAGCACTTTCGCTTTACACATTCCCAAACAAGGTAACAAAGAGGCCAAAGGGGATGTTCGCATAACTAAACATCCTCCAAGGAGGCCAGCAGAGACGCGTCACCATGTCAATCTTCTTTACGTCTCGCAAGACACCCTTTGGGTGTCTTTCCTCTGGCAATGGGATTCCAACTCTACACAGGTTACCTACCTCACCTCATCCACTTGAACTGCCAAAGCCTTCCCCTCCATAGGCAGCTGATGCCAGCCAATCACGAACATGACACATCCTTGGGAAGCCGAGGCCAGCACCTGCAACCCAATTATGATAGCCTATTCCACGACATCACAAAGGACATGTCCTCATCTTCCCTTCCCTTCCTGTACGGGCCATCAGTGATCCACGCAGGTTTCAATTCAGCACTCATTCCTCTCCCCACTCCACGATGACCCACTTGGCATCAACACTGTGCCGGGAGTTAAAGTAGAGAAGCAAACAAGGGCAGCAGCGAGGCCTAATCCATCAGCCCCTTTCCGCCGATGCCCAACCGAGCTCACCCCTGCCCATTGCTCCAGCCTCACTAGGCACTCAAGAAGCTCACCGTGAAAAACGCAAGAACAGGGAGGGCCACAGGCCTGGCCTGAGGTTCCAGGCACCAACCAGGGACGCTTGCTCATCTTGGCTTCCAGAATCAACCCCCAAAATGGCATGCACGAAGCGTGATCCTGGCCAAAACTCACCTCCCAACTGCAAGCTAACTGGGCCTAGACCAGCACACACTCTGACTCTTAAGACCAGCAGGAGAGCCTGCCCCCTCGCATTCCCTCAACAGCCATTCAGCAGGGACCCGGGATTCACAGATAACACAGCTTATGTGCAGACACGGTCAACCCTCAGACAGGAGCCCCTCCAATACTGGAGTCCTTGGTGGTGTTTGCATGCATGTCAGCGGAAGACGCTGGCCCTCATTCCTAACTGTCCTCTCCCCCTGAGAGAGGAAACGTGCTGAACCTCAGTTTCGATGACGAGACGGTAGAGTGTTCTCACTCATTTGGCTCAGATTTTCCAAGGAATGCATGCAAGGGTGTCATCATCAATCCAAGCACATGCTGGGACGCTGCAGAACACAACCGGAGTCTGCGCGGGACTCTGTACAGGAGCCATGAGCCTGGGCTACCCCAAAAGCCTGGAGAATCCACAGCCCTCAGGCCACTCAGCAAGGGGAACAATCAATCCACTCTTGCAGCCATTGGGCCCGTCTGAGGAAAACCTAATATCTAACGGCACATCTTGGGGTGCCTGAATACCTACCATCCTGATTTATCCACGACCACGCTCGGGGACATGGGCCCGCCTCACTTTTTCCAGTTCTTCTTAGCACCTCCAGTCATCAGAGCACACGAAGGTCTTCTTGTTTGTGCCGACGGCCAGCCTTTCCCAGCAACTGCACCTGAGAAGTGGACAGAAATCACCGAGGCTTCATAAGTGGACCGGTGTCCTCACAGGACATGATCCATAAAAACAGTTACCTGGCCTTGAGCTCTGAAACTGCTTCCCAAGGACCTCTAACCCTTACCGAGAATTGACTGCATGTCTGATAGTACGACTGCAGGAAGTTACGCACATATGTTGGCCGGTGTCTGAGAGGCTGTATGTGTGTGTTCACACGTGTGGGCGTGTGTGACTGTGACTGCGCATGCGGACATGCTTGTGGGTTCCTCTGTGTGCCGCTGCATACGCGTCTTGGTCTCTGTGTGTCCCTATGGCCCTGTGAAGAGGAGTCCAACAATAAAAGAAATAGTTTATACACAGCACCCTGGTTAGACCCCTAACTGAAAGGAGAAAGAATCCTGTCAGCTTTAAGAGGCCGCAGACACACTTTGACCCCCAGGGGCTGTTGAAATAGTCCACGGACTCCCGCTCTCCTACAGCCACGCCTTCTGACCAAAACACAAAGCCTCGACGAGACCTGCCTCCGGGCCTTGGCTGTGACATCGACATGCACCTCGAGACTCTGTCAGCTACCAGTATATCTGATGGGCATTTGGGGTCACTCGCAGCACTTCCGGAAGCAAGGGAACTCCCATGGTCGGGCCGACACCGACCGGCAGCTGTCTACTGCCAAGATGCAGTCTGAAAACACTCAAGGGGCTAACGAACGTGGGCCCACGTGCCACATCTCGCCAACTAGGCCTAATCACTTTCCATTGACCCGTGGGAATGCCCACCACAGGAAGTGGTGGGCTTCAGCCACCATGACCCATGTCGGATCCCCACGGCGGAAACTAGTCCACATTCCCAGCCACGTCTCAGGCAGCTCCCATCTTGAATGTTCGCGGCCCTGACCCCTAAGGAAACGCTCAAACCCTTGAAAGCCTCGTCCTACATGCCCTCCTCCAGCCCACAGGGCGACACGACCCTACTGGAAACCACAAACATCTTCAGAACACGGGAACACTGAACACCAGGGAAGACAGACCGCAAGCCTGTCTCCTTCGTTGATGCTGATCCCACACCATGCATCCTGGAAATTCTCCACTGCCACAGTGACACTACCGAGTAACTCACAGTGATCAAAGGCATGGTCCCCGAGGACCACAGACAGACTTTCAATGGAAGACCTCTGCCATGCGAGGGAACTTGGAAGCCTGAAAGGGAACAGTGGCTGGCCACGGCAGCACAGCAGGCATGGCAATGGGGCCCCCATCTCTGCCCCACCAATGGACTGCTCCAGATAAACCTCTGGCTGTTCGAAAGGCCTGCGTGCTACACCGGCCGGTCGCGTCATTCCCCCACGGGAGAAACACTTTCGCTTTACACATTGCCAAACAAGGGAACAAAGCGGCCAAAGGGGATGTTCGCATAACTCAACTACCTGCAAGGAGGCCGGCACAGACGCCTCACCGTGTCGATCTTCTCTACTTCCCGCAAGACACCCTTTGGGTGTCATTCCTCGGGCAACGGGATCGCAACTCTACACAGCTTACCTACCTCAACTCACCCACTTGAACTGCCAAAGCCATCCGCTCCATAGGCAGCTTATGCCAGCCCATCACGAACAAGACACATTCGTGGGAAGCCGAGGCCAGCGCCTGCAACCCAATGATGACAACCCATCCCACGACATCACACAGGACCTTTCCTCATGATACCTTACCTTTCTCTCCAGGCCAGCAGCCACCAGCCAGGCTGAAATGCTTCACTCGATCCACACCCCACTCCACGAAGATCCACTTAGCGCCAACAGTGTGCCGGCAACTTCAGCAGAGGAGCTGACAGGGGCAGCACTGAGGCCTAAACCATCAGCCCCCTTCTGCCATCGCCCAACTCCAGCCCACGCCCGCCCACTGCTCCAGCCACATGGGGCAGTCAAGAACCTCACTGCACGAAACACAACAACAGAGAGGGCCACAGGCCTGGCCTGAGGCTCCAGGCTCCAACCAGGGAAGCTTGCTCATGTTGGCTTCCATAATCAACCTTGGAAGCGGCATGCACAAAGTGTGATCCTGTCCAAAAATCACCTCTCCAAGATGCAAGCTTACTGGGTCTATACCAGAACACACTCCGACCCTGAAGACTAGCAGGAAAGCCTGCCCTCTTGCATTCCCTCAACGGCCTTTTAGCAGGGACCGGGGATTCATAGATGACCCAGCTTATGGGCAGACATGGTCGACCCTCAGACAGGAGCCCCTCCAATGCTGGAGCCCTTAGTGGGGTTTGTATGAATGTCAGCAGGGGACGTTGGCCCTCACTCCTAACTGTCCCATACTCCCGAGACAGGAAACGTGCTGGACCTCAGTTTCGATGAGGAGACGGTAGAGCGTTCTCACTCATTTTGTTCAGATTTTCCAAGGAATGCATACAAGGGTGTCATCATCGATCCAAGCACATGCTGGGACGCTGCAGAACACAAAAGGGAAGGCCGTGGGTCTCTGCAGAGGAGCCATGACCTGGAAGTACTCCAACTGCCTGGGGAATCCACAGTCCTCAGGCCACTCAGCAAGACCAACAATCAATCCACCCTTGCAACCATTGGGCCCATCTGTGGAAATCCTAATATCCAATGGCACATCTTAGTATGGGTGAATGCCTACCGTCCTGAGCTATCCACAGCCTTGCTCGGCAACGTGCACCCGCCCCACTTTGTCCAGTTCTCCTTAGCATATCCAGTCATCAGACAACGCGAAGGTCTTCTTCTCTTTGCCGACAGCCAGCCTTACTCTGCAACTGCACCTGAGAAGTGGACAGAAATCAGGCAGGTTTCTGAATTGCACAAGGGTCCTCAGAGAACATGATTTTTGGGAACACTTAACCTGGGCGTGAGCCTGGAACCTGCTTCCCAAGTACCACTATCCCTTACCGAAAACTGATTGTGTGTCTCACAGCACGACTGAAGGAAGTTACGCACGTACATTGCTCGGTGTGTGAGACGCTGTATGTGTGTATTCACACGTGTGGGCGTGTGTGACTGTGACTGTGCACGAGGATGCGTTTGTGGATACCTGTGTGTGCCGCTAAACACGCGTCTTGGTCTCTGGGTGTCCCTGTGGCCCTCTGCAGACGCCTCTAACAGTAAACGTCATAGTTTATACACAGCACCCTGGTTGGACCCCCAACTGAAAGGAGAAAGACCCCTGTCAGCTTCATGAGGCCACATGCGAACTTTGAACCCCAGGCTGTCAAAATAGGCCACAGACTCCCGCTCTCCCACAGCCACGCCTTCTGACCAAAGCACAAAGACTGGACGAGACCTCCCTCCCGGCCGTGGGTGTCACACCTATGTGGACCTGGAGATCCTGCCACCTACCACCACATCTGATGTGCCCTTGGGGTCACTCCCAGTGCTCCCGGAAGCAAGGTAACCTCCCATGGGCAGGCTGACACCGACCTGCAGTTGCCGACAGGCAAGATGCAGCCTGGCACTTCTCAAGGGGTTAACGGACTTCGGCCCAAGTGTCTCATCTCGCCACCTAGACCAAATCACTTCCCATGACCCCGTGGGAATGCCCTCAATGGGAAGTGTTGGGCTTCAGCAACCATGACACAGGTTGGAACCCCACAGCGGAAATTAGGCCACCTTCCCGGACACGTATAGGCAAGCTTCCAACTGGTAGGCTTTGCGGCCCTGACCACTGAGGAAACGCTCAAACGCTACACAGCCTCGTCCTAAGTGCCCTCCTCCTGCCTGCAGGGAGACTCGACTCTACTTGAAGCCACAGACATCATGTGAACACGGAGACACTGAACAGCAGGGAAGACACACCACAAGCCTGTCTGCTTTGATGACGCCCACCCCACCCCATGCATCCTGGCAATTCCTCCACTGCCACAGCGACACTACCGAGGCACTCACAGTGATCAAAGGCACTGTCCCCGACGACCACAGACAGACTTTCAACGGAAAACCTTTGCCACACGAGGGGACCTGGAAACTTGAAAGGGCACAGTGGCTGTCCACGACAGTGCGCCTGGCGTCGCAACAGTGCCCCCACCTCTGTCCCCACAACGGACTGCTCCAGGTAAACCTCTGGCTGTTCGCAAGCCGAGTCATGCCCCCCCCGGAGAAGCACTTTCGCTTTACACATTCCCAAACAAGGTAACAAAGAGGCCAAAGGGGATGTTCGCATAACTAAACATCCTCCAAGGAGGCCAGCAGAGACGCGTCACCATGTCAATCTTCTTTACGTCTCGCAAGACACCCTTTGGGTGTCTTTCCTCTGGCAATGGGATTCCAACTCTACACAGGTTACCTACCTCACCTCATCCACTTGAACTGCCAACGCCTTCCCCTCCATAGGCAGCTGATGCCAGCCAATCACGAACATGACACATCCTTGGGAAGCCGAGGCCAGCACCTGCAACCCAATTATGATAGCCTATTCCACGACATCACAAAGGACATGTCCTCATCTTCCCTTCCCTTCCTGTACGGGCCATCAGTGATCCACGCAGGTTTCAATTCAGCACTCATTCCTCTCCCCACTCCACGATGACCCACTTGGCATCAACACTGTGCCGGGAGTTAAAGTAGAGAAGCAAACAAGGGCAGCAGCGAGGCCTAATCCATCAGCCCCTTTCCGCCGATGCCCAACCGAGCTCACCCCTGCCCATTGCTCCAGCCTCACTAGGCACTCAAGAAGCTCACCGTGAAAAACGCAAGAACAGGGAGGGCCACAGGCCTGGCCTGAGGTTCCAGGCACCAACCAGGGACGCTTGCTCATCTTGGCTTCCAGAATCAACCCCCAAAATGGCATGCACGAAGCGTGATCCTGGCCAAAACTCACCTCCCAACTGCAAGCTAACTGGGCCTAGACCAGCACACACTCTGACTCTTAAGACCAGCAGGAGAGCCTGCCCCCTCGCATTCCCTCAACAGCCATTCAGCAGGGACCCGGGATTCACAGATAACACAGCTTATGTGCAGACACGGTCAACCCTCAGACAGGAGCCCCTCCAATACTGGAGTCCTTGGTGGTGTTTGCATGCATGTCAGCGGAAGACGCTGGCCCTCATTCCTAACTGTCCTCTCCCCCTGAGAGAGGAAACGTGCTGAACCTCAGTTTCGATGACGAGACGGTAGAGTGTTCTCACTCATTTGGCTCAGATTTTCCAAGGAATGCATGCAAGGGTGTCATCATCAATCCAAGCACATGCTGGGACGCTGCAGAACACAACCGGAGTCTGCGCGGGACTCTGTACAGGAGCCATGAGCCTGGGCTACCCCAAAAGCCTGGAGAATCCACAGCCCTCAGGCCACTCAGCAAGGGGAACAATCAATCCACTCTTGCAGCCATTGGGCCCGTCTGAGGAAAACCTAATATCTAACGGCACATCTTGGGGTGCCTGAATACCTACCATCCTGAGTTATCCACGACCACGCTCGGGGACATGGGCCCGCCTCACTTTTTCCAGTTCTTCTTAGCACCTCCAGTCATCAGAGCACACGAAGGTCTTCTTGTTTGTGCCGACGGCCAGCCTTTCCCAGCAACTGCACCTGAGAAGTGGACAGAAATCACCGAGGCTTCATAAGTGGACCGGTGTCCTCACAGGACATGATCCATAAAAACAGTTACCTGGCCTTGAGCTCTGAAACTGCTTCCCAAGGACCTCTAACCCTTACCGAGAATTGACTGCATGTCTGATAGTACGACTGCAGGAAGTTACGCACATATGTTGGCCGGTGTCTGAGAGGCTGTATGTGTGTGTTCACACGTGTGGGCGTGTGTGACTGTGACTGCGCATGCGGACATGCTTGTGGGTTCCTCTGTGTGCCGCTGCATACGCGTCTTGGTCTCTGTGTGTCCCTATGGCCCTGTGAAGAGGAGTCCAACAATAAAAGAAATAGTTTATACACAGCACCCTGGTTAGACCCCTAACTGAAAGGAGAAAGAATCCTGTCAGCTTTAAGAGGCCGCAGACACACTTTGACCCCCAGGGGCTGTTGAAATAGTCCACGGACTCCCGCTCTCCTACAGCCACGCCTTCTGACCAAAACACAAAGCCTCGACGAGACCTGCCTCCGGGCCTTGGCTGTGACATCGACATGCACCTCGAGACTCTGTCAGCTACCAGTATATCTGATGGGCATTTGGGGTCACTCGCAGCACTTCCGGAAGCAAGGGAACTCCCATGGTCGGGCCGACACCGACCGGCAGCTGTCTACTGCCAAGATGCAGTCTGAAAACACTCAAGGGGCTAACGAACGTGGGCCCACGTGCCACTTCTCGCCAACTAGGCCTAATCACTTTCCATTGACCCGTGGGAATGCCCACCACAGGAAGTGGTGGGCTTCAGCCACCATGACCCATGTCGGATCCCCACGGCGGAAACTAGTCCACATTCCCAGCCACGTCTCAGGCAGCTCCCATCTTGAATGTTCGCGGCCCTGACCCCTAAGGAAACGCTCAAACCCTTGAAAGCCTCGTCCTACATGCCCTCCTCCAGCCCACAGGGCGACACGACCCTACTCGAAACCACAAACATCTTCAGAACACGGGAACACTGAACACCAGGGAAGACAGACCGCAAGCCTGTCTCCTTCGTTGATGCTGATCCCACACCATGCATCCTGGAAATTCTCCACTGCCACAGTGACACTACCGAGTAACTCACAGTGATCAAAGGCATGGTCCCCGAGGACCACAGACAGACTTTCAATGGAAGACCTCTGCCATGCGAGGGAACTTGGAAGCCTGAAAGGGAACAGTGGCTGGCCACGGCAGCACAGCAGGCATGGCAATGGGGCCCCCATCTCTGCCCCACCAATGGACTGCTCCAGATAAACCTCTGGCTGTTCGAAAGGCCTGCGTGCTACACCGGCCGGTCGCGTCATTCCCCCACGGGAGAAACACTTTCGCTTTACACATTGCCAAACAAGGGAACAAAGCGGCCAAAGGGGATGTTCGCATAACTCAACTACCTGCAAGGAGGCCGGCACAGACGCCTCACCATGTCGATCTTCTCTACTTCCCGCAAGACACCCTTTGGGTGTCATTCCTCGGGCAACGGGATCGCAACTCTACACAGCTTACCTACCTCAACTCACCCACTTGAACTGCCAAAGCCATCCGCTCCATAGGCAGCTTATGCCAGCCCATCACGAACAAGACACATTCGTGGGAAGCCGAGGCCAGCGCCTGCAACCCAATGATGACAACCCATCCCACGACATCACACAGGACCTTTCCTCATGATACCTTACCTTTCTCTCCAGGCCAGCAGCCACCAGCCAGGCTGAAATGCTTCACTCGATCCACACCCCACTCCACGAAGATCCACTTAGCGCCAACAGTGTGCCGGCAACTTCAGCAGAGGAGCTGACAGGGGCAGCACTGAGGCCTAAACCATCAGCCCCCTTCCGCCATCGCCCAACTCCAGCCCACGCCCGCCCACTGCTCCAGCCACACGGGGCAGTCAAGAACCTCACTGCACGAAACACAACAACACAGAGGGCCACAGGCCTGGCCTGAGGCTCCAGGCTCCAACCAGGGAAGCTTGCTCATGTTGGCTTCCATAATCAACCTTGGAAGCGGCATGCACAAAGTGTGATCCTGTCCAAAAATCACCTCTCCAAGATGCAAGCTTACTGGGTCTATACCAGAACACACTCCGACCCTGAAGACTAGCAGGAAAGCCTGCCCTCTTGCATTCCCTCAACGGCCTTTTAGCAGGGACCGGGGATTCATAGATGACCCAGCTTATGGGCAGACATGGTCGACCCTCAGACAGGAGCCCCTCCAATGCTGGAGCCCTTAGTGGGGTTTGCATGCCTGTCAGCAGGGGACGTTGGCCCTCACTCCTAACTGTCCCATACTCCCGAGAGAGGAAACGTGCTGGACCTCAGTTTCGATGAGGAGACGGTAGAGCGTTCTCACTCATTTTGTTCAGATTTTCCAAGGAATGCATACAAGGGTGTCATCATCGATCCAAGCACATGCTGGGACGCTGCAGAACACAAAAGGGAAGGCCGTGGGTCTCTGCAGAGGAGCCATGACCTGGAAGTACTCCAACTGCCTGGGGAATCCACAGTCCTCAGGCCACTCAGCAAGACCAACAATCAATCCACTCTTGCAACCATTGGGCCCATCTGTGGAAATCCTAATATCCAATGGCACATCTTAGTATGGGTGAATGCCTACCGTCCTGAGCTATCCACAGCCTTGCTCGGCAACGTGCACCTGCCCCACTTTGTCCAGTTCTCCTTAGCATATCCAGTCATCAGACAACGCGAAGGTCTTCTTCTCTTTGCCGACAGCCAGCCTTACTCTGCAACTGCACCTGAGAAGTGGACAGAAATCAGGCAGGTTTCTGAATTGCACAAGGGTCCTCAGAGAACATGATTTTTGGGAACACTTAACCTGGGCGTGAGCCTGGAACCTGCTTCCCAAGTACCACTATCCCTTACCGAAAACTGATTGTGTGTCTCACAGCACGACTGAAGGAAGTTACGCACGTACATTGCTCGGTGTGTGAGACGCTGTATGTGTGTATTCACACGTGTGGGCGTGTGTGACTGTGACTGTGCACGAGGATGCGTTTGTGGATACCTGTGTGTGCCGCTAAACACGCGTCTTGGTCTCTGGGTGTCCCTGTGGCCCTCTGCAGACGCCTCTAACAGTAAACGTCATAGTTTATACACAGCACCCTGGTTGGACCCCCAACTGAAAGGAGAAAGACCCCTGTCAGCTTCATGAGGCCACATGCGAACTTTGAACCCCAGGCTGTCAAAATAGGCCACAGACTCCCGCTCTCCCACAGCCACGCCTTCTGACCAAAGCACAAAGACTGGACGAGACCTCCCTCCCGGCCGTGGGTGTCACACCTATGTGGACCTGGAGATCCTGCCACCTACCACCACATCTGATGTGCCCTTGGGGTCACTCCCAGTGCTCCCGGAAGCAAGGTAACCTCCCATGGGCAGGCTGACACCGACCTGCAGTTGCCGACAGGCAAGATGCAGCCTGGCACTTCTCAAGGGGTTAACGGACTTCGGCCCAAGTGTCTCATCTCGCCACCTAGACCAAATCACTTCCCATGACCCCGTGGGAATGCCCTCAATGGGAAGTGTTGGGCTTCAGCAACCATGACACAGGTTGGAACCCCACAGTGGAAATTAGGCCACCTTCCCGGACACGTATAGGCAAGCTTCCAACTGGTAGGCTTTGCGGCCCTGACCACTGAGGAAACGCTCAAACGCTACACAGCCTCGTCCTAAGTGCCCTCCTCCTGCCTGCAGGGAGACTCGACTCTACTTGAAGCCACAGACATCATGTGAACACGGAGACACTGAACAGCAGGGAAGACACACCGCAAGCCTGTCTGCTTTGATGATGCCCACCCCACCCCATGCATCCTGGCAATTCTCCACTGCCACAGCGACACTACCGAGGCACTCACAGTGATCAAAGGCACTGTCCCCGACGACCACAGACAGACTTTCAACGGAAAACCTTTGCCACACGAGGGGACCTGGAAACTTGAAAGGGCACAGTGGCTGTCCACGACAGTGCGCCTGGCGTCGCAACAGTGCCCCCACCTCTGTCCCCACAAGGGACTGCTCCAGGTAAACCTCTGGCTGTTCGCAAGCCGAGTCATGCCCCCCCGGGAGAAGCACTTTCGCTTTACACATTCCCAAACAAGGTAACAAAGAGGCCAAAGGGGATGTTCGCATAACTAAACATCCTCCAAGGAGGCCAGCAGAGACGCGTCACCATGTCAATCTTCTTTACGTCTCGCAAGACACCCTTTGGGTGTCTTTCCTCTGGCAATGGGATTCCAACTCTACACAGGTTACCTACCTCACCTCATCCACTTGAACTGCCAAAGCCTTCCCCTCCATAGGCAGCTGATGCCAGCCAATCACGAACATGACACATCCTTGGGAAGCCGAGGCCAGCACCTGCAACCCAATTATGATAGCCTATTCCACGACATCACAAAGGACATGTCCTCATCTTCCCTTCCCTTCCTGTACGGGCCATCAGTGATCCACGCAGGTTTAAATTCAGCACTCATTCCTCTCCCCACTCCACGATGACCCACTTGGCATCAACACTGTGCCGGGAGTTAAAGTAGAGAAGCAAACAAGGGCAGCAGCGAGGCCTAATCCATCAGCCCCTTTCCGCCGATGCCCAACCGAGCTCACCCCTGCCCATTGCTCCAGCCTCACTAGGCACTCAAGAAGCTCACCGTGAAAAACGCAAGAACAGGGAGGGCCACAGGCCTGGCCTGAGGTTCCAGGCACCAACCAGGGACGCTTGCTCATCTTGGCTTCCAGAATCAACCCCCAAAATGGCATGCACGAAGCGTGATCCTGGCCAAAACTCACCTCCCAACTGCAAGCTAACTGGGCCTAGACCAGCACACACTCTGACTCTTAAGACCAGCAGGAGAGCCTGCCCCCTCGCATTCCCTCAACAGCCATTCAGCAGGGACCCGGGATTCACAGATAACACAGCTTATGTGCAGACACGGTCAACCCTCAGACAGGAGCCCCTCCAATACTGGAGTCCTTGGTGGTGTTTGCATGCATGTCAGCGGAAGACGCTGGCCCTCATTCCTAACTGTCCTCTCCCCCTGAGAGAGGAAACGTGCTGAACCTCAGTTTCGATGACGAGACGGTAGAGTGTTCTCACTCATTTGGCTCAGATTTTCCAAGGAATGCATGCAAGGGTGTCATCATCAATCCAAGCACATGCTGGGACGCTGCAGAACACAACCGGAGTCTGCGCGGGACTCTGTACAGGAGCCATGAGCCTGGGCTACCCCAAAAGCCTGGAGAATCCACAGCCCTCAGGCCACTCAGCAAGGGGAACAATCAATCCACTCTTGCAGCCATTGGGCCCGTCTGAGGAAAACCTAATATCTAACGGCACATCTTGGGGTGCCTGAATACCTACCATCCTGAGTTATCCACGACCACGCTCGGGGACATGGGCCCGCCTCACTTTTTCCAGTTCTTCTTAGCACCTCCAGTCATCAGAGCACACGAAGGTCTTCTTGTTTGTGCCGACGGCCAGCCTTTCCCAGCAACTGCACCTGAGAAGTGGACAGAAATCACCGAGGCTTCATAAGTGGACCGGTGTCCTCACAGGACATGATCCATAAAAACAGTTACCTGGCCTTGAGCTCTGAAACTGCTTCCCAAGGACCTCTAACCCTTACCGAGAATTGACTGCATGTCTGATAGTACGACTGCAGGAAGTTACGCACATATGTTGGCCGGTGTCTGAGAGGCTGTATGTGTGTGTTCACACGTGTGGGCGTGTGTGACTGTGACTGCGCATGCGGACATGCTTGTGGGTTCCTCTGTGTGCCGCTGCATACGCGTCTTGGTCTCTGTGTGTCCCTATGGCCCTGTGAAGAGGAGTCCAACAATAAAAGAAATAGTTTATACACAGCACCCTGGTTAGACCCCTAACTGAAAGGAGAAAGAATCCTGTCAGCTTTAAGAGGCCGCAGACACACTTTGACCCCCAGGGGCTGTTGAAATAGTCCACGGACTCCCGCTCTCCTACAGCCACGCCTTCTGACCAAAACACAAAGCCTCGACGAGACCTGCCTCCGGGCCTTGGCTGTGACATCGACATGCACCTCGAGACTCTGTCAGCTACCAGTATATCTGATGGGCATTTGGGGTCACTCGCAGCACTTCCGGAAGCAAGGGAACTCCCATGGTCGGGCCGACACCGACCGGCAGCTGTCTACTGCCAAGATGCAGTCTGAAAACACTCAAGGGGCTAACGAACGTGGGCCCACGTGCCACTTCTCGCCAACTAGGCCTAATCACTTTCCATTGACCCGTGGGAATGCCCACCACAGGAAGTGGTGGGCTTCAGCCACCATGACCCATGTCGGATCCCCACGGCGGAAACTAGTCCACATTCCCAGCCACGTCTCAGGCAGCTCCCATCTTGAATGTTCGCGGCCCTGACCCCTAAGGAAACGCTCAAACCCTTGAAAGCCTCGTCCTACATGCCCTCCTCCAGCCCACAGGGCGACACGACCCTACTGGAAACCACAAACATCTTCAGAACACGGGAACACTGAACACCAGGGAAGACAGACCGCAAGCCTGTCTCCTTCGTTGATGCTGATCCCACACCATGCATCCTGGAAATTCTCCACTGCCACAGTGACACTACCGAGTAACTCACAGTGATCAAAGGCATGGTCCCCGAGGACCACAGACAGACTTTCAATGGAAGACCTCTGCCATGCGAGGGAACTTGGAAGCCTGAAAGGGAACAGTGGCTGGCCACGGCAGCACAGCAGGCATGGCAATGGGGCCCCCATCTCTGCCCCACCAATGGACTGCTCCAGATAAACCTCTGGCTGTTCGAAAGGCCTGCGTGCTACACCGGCCGGTCGCGTCATTCCCCCACGGGAGAAACACTTTCGCTTTACACATTGCCAAACAAGGGAACAAAGCGGCCAAAGGGGATGTTCGCATAACTCAACTACCTGCAAGGAGGCCGGCACAGACGCCTCACCGTGTCGATCTTCTCTACTTCCCGCAAGACACCCTTTGGGTGTCATTCCTCGGGCAACGGGATCGCAACTCTACACAGCTTGCCTACCTCAACTCACCCACTTGAACTGCCAAAGCCATCCGCTCCATAGGCAGCTTATGCCAGCCCATCACGAACAAGACACATTCGTGGGAAGCCGAGGCCAGCGCCTGCAACCCAATGATGACAACCCATCCCACGACATCACACAGGACCTTTCCTCATGATACCTTACCTTTCTCTCCAGGCCAGCAGCCACCAGCCAGGCTGAAATGCTTCACTCGATCCACACCCCACTCCACGAAGATCCACTTAGCGCCAACAGTGTGCCGGCAACTTCAGCAGAGGAGCTGACAGGGGCAGCACTGAGGCCTAAACCATCAGCCCCCTTCTGCCATCGCCCAACTCCAGCCCACGCCCGCCCACTGCTCCAGCCACATGGGGCAGTCAAGAACCTCACTGCACGAAACACAACAACAGAGAGGGCCACAGGCCTGGCCTGAGGCTCCAGGCTCCAACCAGGGAAGCTTGCTCATGTTGGCTTCCATAATCAACCTTGGAAGCGGCATGCACAAAGTGTGATCCTGTCCAAAAATCACCTCTCCAAGATGCAAGCTTACTGGGTCTATACCAGAACACACTCCGACCCTGAAGACTAGCAGGAAAGCCTGCCCTCTTGCATTCCCTCAACGGCCTTTTAGCAGGGACCGGGGATTCATAGATGACCCAGCTTATGGGCAGACATGGTCGACCCTCAGACAGGAGCCCCTCCAATGCTGGAGCCCTTAGTGGGGTTTGCATGCCTGTCAGCAGGGGACGTTGGCCCTCACTCCTAACTGTCCCATACTCCCGAGACAGGAAACGTGCTGGACCTCAGTTTCGATGAGGAGACGGTAGAGCGTTCTCACTCATTTTGTTCAGATTTTCCAAGGAATGCATACAAGGGTGTCATCATCGATCCAAGCACATGCTGGGACGCTGCAGAACACAAAAGGGAAGGCCGTGGGTCTCTGCAGAGGAGCCATGACCTGGAAGTACTCCAACTGCCTGGGGAATCCACAGTCCTCAGGCCACTCAGCAAGACCAACAATCAATCCACTCTTGCAACCATTGGGCCCATCTGTGGAAATCCTAATATCCAATGGCACATCTTAGTATGGGTGAATGCCTACCGTCCTGAGCTATCCACAGCCTTGCTCGGCAACGTGCACCCGCCCCACTTTGTCCAGTTCTCCTTAGCATATCCAGTCATCAGACAACGCGAAGGTCTTCTTCTCTTTGCCGACAGCCAGCCTTACTCTGCAACTGCACCTGAGAAGTGGACAGAAATCAGGCAGGTTTCTGAATTGCACAAGGGTCCTCAGAGAACATGATTTTTGGGAACACTTAACCTGGGCGTGAGCCTGGAACCTGCTTCCCAAGTACCACTATCCCTTACCGAAAACTGATTGTGTGTCTCACAGCACGACTGAAGGAAGTTACGCACGTACATTGCTCGGTGTGTGAGACGCTGTATGTGTGTATTCACACGTGTGGGCGTGTGTGACTGTGACTGTGCACGAGGATGCGTTTGTGGATACCTGTGTGTGCCGCTAAACACGCGTCTTGGTCTCTGGGTGTCCCTGTGGCCCTCTGCAGACGCCTCTAACAGTAAACGTCATAGTTTATACACAGCACCCTGGTTGGACCCCCAACTGAAAGGAGAAAGACCCCTGTCAGCTTCATGAGGCCACATGCGAACTTTGAACCCCAGGCTGTCAAAATAGGCCACAGACTCCCGCTCTCCCACAGCCACGCCTTCTGACCAAAGCACAAAGACTGGACGAGACCTCCCTCCCGGCCGTGGGTGTCACACCTATGTGGACCTGGAGATCCTGCCACCTACCACCACATCTGATGTGCCCTTGGGGTCACTCCCAGTGCTCCCGGAAGCAAGGTAACCTCCCATGGGCAGGCTGACACCGACCTGCAGTTGCCGACAGGCAAGATGCAGCCTGGCACTTCTCAAGGGGTTAACGGACTTCGGCCCAAGTGTCTCATCTCGCCACCTAGACCAAATCACTTCCCATGACCCCGTGGGAATGCCCTCAATGGGAAGTGTTGGGCTTCAGCAACCATGACACAGGTTGGAACCCCACAGCGGAAATTAGGCCACCTTCCCGGACACGTATAGGCAAGCTTCCAACTGGTAGGCTTTGCGGCCCTGACCACTGAGGAAACGCTCAAACGCTACACAGCCTCGTCCTAAGTGCCCTCCTCCTGCCTGCAGGGAGACTCGACTCTACTTGAAGCCACAGACATCATGTGAACACGGAGACACTGAACAGCAGGGAAGACACACCACAAGCCTGTCTGCTTTGATGACGCCCACCCCACCCCATGCATCCTGGCAATTCCTCCACTGCCACAGCGACACTACCGAGGCACTCACAGTGATCAAAGGCACTGTCCCCGACGACCACAGACAGACTTTCAACGGAAAACCTTTGCCACACGAGGGGACCTGGAAACTTGAAAGGGCACAGTGGCTGTCCACGACAGTGCGCCTGGCGTCGCAACAGTGCCCCCACCTCTGTCCCCACAACGGACTGCTCCAGGTAAACCTCTGGCTGTTCGCAAGCCGAGTCATGCCCCCCCCGGAGAAGCACTTTCGCTTTACACATTCCCAAACAAGGTAACAAAGAGGCCAAAGGGGATGTTCGCATAACTAAACATCCTCCAAGGAGGCCAGCAGAGACGCGTCACCATGTCAATCTTCTTTACGTCTCGCAAGACACCCTTTGGGTGTCTTTCCTCTGGCAATGGGATTCCAACTCTACACAGGCTACCTACCTCACCTCATCCACTTGAACTGCCAACGCCTTCCCCTCCATAGGCAGCTGATGCCAGCCAATCACGAACATGACACATCCTTGGGAAGCCGAGGCCAGCACCTGCAACCCAATTATGATAGCCTATTCCACGACATCACAAAGGACATGTCCTCATCTTCCCTTCCCTTCCTGTACGGGCCATCAGTGATCCACGCAGGTTTCAATTCAGCACTCATTCCTCTCCCCACTCCACGATGACCCACTTGGCATCAACACTGTGCCGGGAGTTAAAGTAGAGAAGCAAACAAGGGCAGCAGCGAGGCCTAATCCATCAGCCCCTTTCCGCCGATGCCCAACCGAGCTCACCCCTGCCCATTGCTCCAGCCTCACTAGGCACTCAAGAAGCTCACCGTGAAAAACGCAAGAACAGGGAGTGCCACAGGCCTGGCCTGAGGTTCCAGGCACCAACCAGGGACGCTTGCTCATCTTGGCTTCCAGAATCAACCCCCAAAATGGCATGCACGAAGCGTGATCCTGGCCAAAACTCACCTCCCAACTGCAAGCTAACTGGGCCTAGACCAGCACACACTCTGACTCTTAAGACCAGCAGGAGAGCCTGCCCCCTCGCATTCCCTCAACAGCCATTCAGCAGGGACCCGGGATTCACAGATAACACAGCTTATGTGCAGACACGGTCAACCCTCAGACAGGAGCCCCTCCAATACTGGAGTCCTTGGTGGTGTTTGCATGCATGTCAGCGGAAGACGCTGGCCCTCATTCCTAACTGTCCTCTCCCCCTGAGAGAGGAAACGTGCTGAACCTCAGTTTCGATGACGAGACGGTAGAGTGTTCTCACTCATTTGGCTCAGATTTTCCAAGGAATGCATGCAAGGGTGTCATCATCAATCCAAGCACATGCTGGGACGCTGCAGAACACAACCGGAGTCTGCGCGGGACTCTGTACAGGAGCCATGAGCCTGGGCTACCCCAAAAGCCTGGAGAATCCACAGCCCTCAGGCCACTCAGCAAGGGGAACAATCAATCCACTCTTGCAGCCATTGGGCCCGTCTGAGGAAAACCTAATATCTAACGGCACATCTTGGGGTGCCTGAATACCTACCATCCTGAGTTATCCACGACCACGCTCGGGGACATGGGCCCGCCTCACTTTTTCCAGTTCTTCTTAGCACCTCCAGTCATCAGAGCACACGAAGGTCTTCTTGTTTGTGCCGACGGCCAGCCTTTCCCAGCAACTGCACCTGAGAAGTGGACAGAAATCACCGAGGCTTCATAAGTGGACCGGTGTCCTCACAGGACATGATCCATAAAAACAGTTACCTGGCCTTGAGCTCTGAAACTGCTTCCCAAGGACCTCTAACCCTTACCGAGAATTGACTGCATGTCTGATAGTACGACTGCAGGAAGTTACGCACATATGTTGGCCGGTGTCTGAGAGGCTGTATGTGTGTGTTCACACGTGTGGGCGTGTGTGACTGTGACTGCGCATGCGGACATGCTTGTGGGTTCCTCTGTGTGCCGCTGCATACGCGTCTTGGTCTCTGTGTGTCCCTATGGCCCTGTGAAGAGGAGTCCAACAATAAAAGAAATAGTTTATACACAGCACCCTGGTTAGACCCCTAACTGAAAGGAGAAAGAATCCTGTCAGCTTTAAGAGGCCGCAGACACACTTTGACCCCCAGGGGCTGTTGAAATAGTCCACGGACTCCCGCTCTCCTACAGCCACGCCTTCTGACCAAAACACAAAGCCTCGACGAGACCTGCCTCCGGGCCTTGGCTGTGACATCGACATGCACCTCGAGACTCTGTCAGCTACCAGTATATCTGATGGGCATTTGGGGTCACTCGCAGCACTTCCGGAAGCAAGGGAACTCCCATGGTCGGGCCGACACCGACCGGCAGCTGTCTACTGCCAAGATGCAGTCTGAAAACACTCAAGGGGCTAACGAACGTGGGCCCACGTGCCACATCTCGCCAACTAGGCCTAATCACTTTCCATTGACCCGTGGGAATGCCCACCACAGGAAGTGGTGGGCTTCAGCCACCATGACCCATGTCGGATCCCCACGGCGGAAACTAGTCCACATTCCCAGCCACGTCTCAGGCAGCTCCCATCTTGAATGTTCGCGGCCCTGACCCCTAAGGAAACGCTCAAACCCTTGAAAGCCTCGTCCTACATGCCCTCCTCCAGCCCACAGGGCGACACGACCCTACTGGAAACCACAAACATCTTCAGAACACGGGAACACTGAACACCAGGGAAGACAGACCGCAAGCCTGTCTCCTTCGTTGATGCTGATCCCACACCATGCATCCTGGAAATTCTCCACTGCCACAGTGACACTACCGAGTAACTCACAGTGATCAAAGGCATGGTCCCCGAGGACCACAGACAGACTTTCAATGGAAGACCTCTGCCATGCGAGGGAACTTGGAAGCCTGAAAGGGAACAGTGGCTGGCCACGGCAGCACAGCAGGCATGGCAATGGGGCCCCCATCTCTGCCCCACCAATGGACTGCTCCAGATAAACCTCTGGCTGTTCGAAAGGCCTGCGTGCTACACCGGCCGGTCGCGTCATTCCCCCACGGGAGAAACACTTTCGCTTTACACATTGCCAAACAAGGGAACAAAGCGGCCAAAGGGGATGTTCGCATAACTCAACTACCTGCAAGGAGGCCGGCACAGACGCCTCACCGTGTCGATCTTCTCTACTTCCCGCAAGACACCCTTTGGGTGTCATTCCTCGGGCAACGGGATCGCAACTCTACACAGCTTACCTACCTCAACTCACCCACTTGAACTGCCAAAGCCATCCGCTCCATAGGCAGCTTATGCCAGCCCATCACGAACAAGACACATTCGTGGGAAGCCGAGGCCAGCGCCTGCAACCCAATGATGACAACCCATCCCACGACATCACACAGGACCTTTCCTCATGATACCTTACCTTTCTCTCCAGGCCAGCAGCCACCAGCCAGGCTGAAATGCTTCACTCGATCCACACCCCACTCCACGAAGATCCACTTAGCGCCAACAGTGTGCCGGCAACTTCAGCAGAGGAGCTGACAGGGGCAGCACTGAGGCCTAAACCATCAGCCCCCTTCTGCCATCGCCCAACTCCAGCCCACGCCCGCCCACTGCTCCAGCCACATGGGGCAGTCAAGAACCTCACTGCACGAAACACAACAACAGAGAGGGCCACAGGCCTGGCCTGAGGCTCCAGGCTCCAACCAGGGAAGGTTGCTCATGTTGGCTTCCATAATCAACCTTGGAAGCGGCATGCACAAAGTGTGATCCTGTCCAAAAATCACCTCTCCAAGATGCAAGCTTACTGGGTCTATACCAGAACACACTCCGACCCTGAAGACTAGCAGGAAAGCCTGCCCTCTTGCATTCCCTCAACGGCCTTTTAGCAGGGACCGGGGATTCATAGATGACCCAGCTTATGGGCAGACATGGTCGACCCTCAGACAGGAGCCCCTCCAATGCTGGAGCCCTTAGTGGGGTTTGTATGAATGTCAGCAGGGGACGTTGGCCCTCACTCCTAACTGTCCCATACTCCCGAGACAGGAAACGTGCTGGACCTCAGTTTCGATGAGGAGACGGTAGAGCGTTCTCACTCATTTTGTTCAGATTTTCCAAGGAATGCATACAAGGGTGTCATCATCGATCCAAGCACATGCTGGGACGCTGCAGAACACAAAAGGGAAGGCCGTGGGTCTCTGCAGAGGAGCCATGACCTGGAAGTACTCCAACTGCCTGGGGAATCCACAGTCCTCAGGCCACTCAGCAAGACCAACAATCAATCCACCCTTGCAACCATTGGGCCCATCTGTGGAAATCCTAATATCCAATGGCACATCTTAGTATGGGTGAATGCCTACCGTCCTGAGCTATCCACAGCCTTGCTCGGCAACGTGCACCCGCCCCACTTTGTCCAGTTCTCCTTAGCATATCCAGTCATCAGACAACGCGAAGGTCTTCTTCTCTTTGCCGACAGCCAGCCTTACTCTGCAACTGCACCTGAGAAGTGGACAGAAATCAGGCAGGTTTCTGAATTGCACAAGGGTCCTCAGAGAACATGATTTTTGGGAACACTTAACCTGGGCGTGAGCCTGGAACCTGCTTCCCAAGTACCACTATCCCTTACCGCAACCTGATTGTGTGTCTCACAGCACGACTGAAGGAAGTTACGCACGTACATTGCTCGGTGTGTGAGACGCTGTATGTGTGTATTCACACGTGTGGGCGTGTGTGACTGTGACTGTGCACGAGGATGCGTTTGGGGATACCTGTGTGTGCCGCTAAACACGCGTCTTGGTCTCTGGGTGTCCCTGTGGCCCTCTGCAGACGCCTCTAACAGTAAACGTCATAGTTTATACACAGCACCCTGGTTGGACCCCCAACTGAAAGGAGAAAGACCCCTGTCAGCTTCATGAGGCCACATGCGAACTTTGAACCCCAGGCTGTCAAAATAGGCCACAGACTCCCGCTCTCCCACAGCCACGCCTTCTGACCAAAGCACAAAGACTGGACGAGACCTCCCTCCCGGCCGTGGGTGTCACACCTATGTGGACCTGGAGATCCTGCCACCTACCACCACATCTGATGTGCCCTTGGGGTCACTCCCAGTGCTCCCGGAAGCAAGGTAACCTCCCATGGGCAGGCTGACACCGACCTGCAGTTGCCGACAGGCAAGATGCAGCCTGGCACTTCTCAAGGGGTTAACGGACTTCGGCCCAAGTGTCTCATCTCGCCACCTAGACCAAATCACTTCCCATGACCCCGTGGGAATGCCCTCAATGGGAAGTGTTGGGCTTCAGCAACCATGACACAGGTTGGAACCCCACAGCGGAAATTAGGCCACCTTCCCGGACACGTATAGGCAAGCTTCCAACTGGTAGGCTTTGCGGCCCTGACCACTGAGGAAACGCTCAAACGCTACACAGCCTCGTCCTAAGTGCCCTCCTCCTGCCTGCAGGGAGACTCGACTCTACTTGAAGCCACAGACATCATGTGAACACGGAGACACTGAACAGCAGGGAAGACACACCGCAAGCCTGTCTGCTTTGATGACGCCCACCCCACCCCATGCATCCTGGCAATTCTCCACTGCCACAGCGACACTACCGAGGCACTCACAGTGATCAAAGGCACTGTCCCCGACGACCACAGACAGACTTTCAACGGAAAACCTTTGCCACACGAGGGGACCTGGAAACTTGAAAGGGCACAGTGGCTGTCCACGACAGTGCGCCTGGCGTCGCAACAGTGCCCCCACCTCTGTCCCCACAACGGACTGCTCCAGGTAAACCTCTGGCTGTTCGCAAGCCGAGTCATGCCCCCCCGGGAGAAGCACTTTCGCTTTACACATTCCCAAACAAGGTAACAAAGAGGCCAAAGGGGATGTTCGCATAACTAAACATCCTCCAAGGAGGCCAGCAGAGACGCGTCACCATGTCAATCTTCTTTACGTCTCGCAAGACACCCTTTGGGTGTCTTTCCTCTGGCAATGGGATTCCAACTCTACACAGGTTACCTACCTCACCTCATCCACTTGAACTGCCAAAGCCTTCCCCTCCATAGGCAGCTGATGCCAGCCAATCACGAACATGACACATCCTTGGGAAGCCGAGGCCAGCACCTGCAACCCAATTATGATAGCCTATTCCACGACATCACAAAGGACATGTCCTCATCTTCCCTTCCCTTCCTGTACGGGCCATCAGTGATCCACGCAGGTTTAAATTCAGCACTCATTCCTCTCCCCACTCCACGATGACCCACTTGGCATCAACACTGTGCCGGGAGTTAAAGTAGAGAAGCAAACAAGGGCAGCAGCGAGGCCTAATCCATCAGCCCCTTTCCGCCGATGCCCAACCGAGCTCACCCCTGCCCATTGCTCCAGCCTCACTAGGCACTCAAGAAGCTCACCGTGAAAAACGCAAGAACAGGGAGTGCCACAGGCCTGGCCTGAGGTTCCAGGCACCAACCAGGGACGCTTGCTCATCTTGGCTTCCAGAATCAACCCCCAAAATGGCATGCACGAAGCGTGATCCTGGCCAAAACTCACCTCCCAACTGCAAGCTAACTGGGCCTAGACCAGCACACACTCTGACTCTTAAGACCAGCAGGAGAGCCTGCCCCCTCGCATTCCCTCAACAGCCATTCAGCAGGGACCCGGGATTCACAGATAACACAGCTTATGTGCAGACACGGTCAACCCTCAGACAGGAGCCCCTCCAATACTGGAGTCCTTGGTGGTGTTTGCATGCATGTCAGCGGAAGACGCTGGCCCTCATTCCTAACTGTCCTCTCCCCCTGAGAGAGGAAACGTGCTGAACCTCAGTTTCGATGACGAGACGGTAGAGTGTTCTCACTCATTTGGCTCAGATTTTCCAAGGAATGCATGCAAGGGTGTCATCATCAATCCAAGCACATGCTGGGACGCTGCAGAACACAACCGGAGTCTGCGCGGGACTCTGTACAGGAGCCATGAGCCTGGGCTACCCCAAAAGCCTGGAGAATCCACAGCCCTCAGGCCACTCAGCAAGGGGAACAATCAATCCACTCTTGCAGCCATTGGGCCCGTCTGAGGAAAACCTAATATCTAACGGCACATCTTGGGGTGCCTGAATACCTACCATCCTGAGTTATCCACGACCACGCTCGGGGACATGGGCCCGCCTCACTTTTTCCAGTTCTTCTTAGCACCTCCAGTCATCAGAGCACACGAAGGTCTTCTTGTTTGTGCCGACGGCCAGCCTTTCCCAGCAACTGCACCTGAGAAGTGGACAGAAATCACCGAGGCTTCATAAGTGGACCGGTGTCCTCACAGGACATGATCCATAAAAACAGTTACCTGGCCTTGAGCTCTGAAACTGCTTCCCAAGGACCTCTAACCCTTACCGAGAATTGACTGCATGTCTGATAGTACGACTGCAGGAAGTTACGCACATATGTTGGCCGGTGTCTGAGAGGCTGTATGTGTGTGTTCACACGTGTGGGCGTGTGTGACTGTGACTGCGCATGCGGACATGCTTGTGGGTTCCTCTGTGTGCCGCTGCATACGCGTCTTGGTCTCTGTGTGTCCCTATGGCCCTGTGAAGAGGAGTCCAACAATAAAAGAAATAGTTTATACACAGCACCCTGGTTAGACCCCTAACTGAAAGGAGAAAGAATCCTGTCAGCTTTAAGAGGCCGCAGACACACTTTGACCCCCAGGGGCTGTTGAAATAGTCCACGGACTCCCGCTCTCCTACAGCCACGCCTTCTGACCAAAACACAAAGCCTCGACGAGACCTGCCTCCGGGCCTTGGCTGTGACATCGACATGCACCTCGAGACTCTGTCAGCTACCAGTATATCTGATGGGCATTTGGGGTCACTCGCAGCACTTCCGGAAGCAAGGGAACTCCCATGGTCGGGCCGACACCGACCGGCAGCTGTCTACTGCCAAGATGCAGTCTGAAAACACTCAAGGGGCTAACGAACGTGGGCCCACGTGCCACATCTCGCCAACTAGGCCTAATCACTTTCCATTGACCCGTGGGAATGCCCACCACAGGAAGTGGTGGGCTTCAGCCACCATGACCCATGTCGGATCCCCACGGCGGAAACTAGTCCACATTCCCAGCCACGTCTCAGGCAGCTCCCATCTTGAATGTTCGCGGCCCTGACCCCTAAGGAAACGCTCAAACCCTTGAAAGCCTCGTCCTACATGCCCTCCTCCAGCCCACAGGGCGACACGACCCTACTGGAAACCACAAACATCTTCAGAACACGGGAACACTGAACACCAGGGAAGACAGACCGCAAGCCTGTCTCCTTCGTTGATGCTGATCCCACACCATGCATCCTGGAAATTCTCCACTGCCACAGTGACACTACCGAGTAACTCACAGTGATCAAAGGCATGGTCCCCGAGGACCACAGACAGACTTTCAATGGAAGACCTCTGCCATGCGAGGGAACTTGGAAGCCTGAAAGGGAACAGTGGCTGGCCACGGCAGCACAGCAGGCATGGCAATGGGGCCCCCATCTCTGCCCCACCAATGGACTGCTCCAGATAAACCTCTGGCTGTTCGAAAGGCCTGCGTGCTACACCGGCCGGTCGCGTCATTCCCCCACGGGAGAAACACTTTCGCTTTACACATTGCCAAACAAGGGAACAAAGCGGCCAAAGGGGATGTTCGCATAACTCAACTACCTGCAAGGAGGCCGGCACAGACGCCTCACCGTGTCGATCTTCTCTACTTCCCGCAAGACACCCTTTGGGTGTCATTCCTCGGGCAACGGGATCGCAACTCTACACAGCTTACCTACCTCAACTCACCCACTTGAACTGCCAAAGCCATCCGCTCCATAGGCAGCTTATGCCAGCCCATCACGAACAAGACACATTCGTGGGAAGCCGAGGCCAGCGCCTGCAACCCAATGATGACAACCCATCCCACGACATCACACAGGACCTTTCCTCATGATACCTTACCTTTCTCTCCAGGCCAGCAGCCACCAGCCAGGCTGAAATGCTTCACTCGATCCACACCCCACTCCACGAAGATCCACTTAGCGCCAACAGTGTGCCGGCAACTTCAGCAGAGGAGCTGACAGGGGCAGCACTGAGGCCTAAACCATCAGCCCCCTTCTGCCATCGCCCAACTCCAGCCCACGCCCGCCCACTGCTCCAGCCACATGGGGCAGTCAAGAACCTCACTGCACGAAACACAACAACAGAGAGGGCCACAGGCCTGGCCTGAGGCTCCAGGCTCCAACCAGGGAAGGTTGCTCATGTTGGCTTCCATAATCAACCTTGGAAGCGGCATGCACAAAGTGTGATCCTGTCCAAAAATCACCTCTCCAAGATGCAAGCTTACTGGGTCTATACCAGAACACACTCCGACCCTGAAGACTAGCAGGAAAGCCTGCCCTCTTGCATTCCCTCAACGGCCTTTTAGCAGGGACCGGGGATTCATAGATGACCCAGCTTATGGGCAGACATGGTCGACCCTCAGACAGGAGCCCCTCCAATGCTGGAGCCCTTAGTGGGGTTTGTATGAATGTCAGCAGGGGACGTTGGCCCTCACTCCTAACTGTCCCATACTCCCGAGACAGGAAACGTGCTGGACCTCAGTTTCGATGAGGAGACGGTAGAGCGTTCTCACTCATTTTGTTCAGATTTTCCAAGGAATGCATACAAGGGTGTCATCATCGATCCAAGCACATGCTGGGACGCTGCAGAACACAAAAGGGAAGGCCGTGGGTCTCTGCAGAGGAGCCATGACCTGGAAGTACTCCAACTGCCTGGGGAATCCACAGTCCTCAGGCCACTCAGCAAGACCAACAATCAATCCACCCTTGCAACCATTGGGCCCATCTGTGGAAATCCTAATATCCAATGGCACATCTTAGTATGGGTGAATGCCTACCGTCCTGAGCTATCCACAGCCTTGCTCGGCAACGTGCACCCGCCCCACTTTGTCCAGTTCTCCTTAGCATATCCAGTCATCAGACAACGCGAAGGTCTTCTTCTCTTTGCCGACAGCCAGCCTTACTCTGCAACTGCACCTGAGAAGTGGACAGAAATCAGGCAGGTTTCTGAATTGCACAAGGGTCCTCAGAGAACATGATTTTTGGGAACACTTAACCTGGGCGTGAGCCTGGAACCTGCTTCCCAAGTACCACTATCCCTTACCGCAACCTGATTGTGTGTCTCACAGCACGACTGAAGGAAGTTACGCACGTACATTGCTCGGTGTGTGAGACGCTGTATGTGTGTATTCACACGTGTGGGCGTGTGTGACTGTGACTGTGCACGAGGATGCGTTTGGGGATACCTGTGTGTGCCGCTAAACACGCGTCTTGGTCTCTGGGTGTCCCTGTGGCCCTCTGCAGACGCCTCTAACAGTAAACGTCATAGTTTATACACAGCACCCTGGTTGGACCCCCAACTGAAAGGAGAAAGACCCCTGTCAGCTTCATGAGGCCACATGCGAACTTTGAACCCCAGGCTGTCAAAATAGGCCACAGACTCCCGCTCTCCCACAGCCACGCCTTCTGACCAAAGCACAAAGACTGGACGAGACCTCCCTCCCGGCCGTGGGTGTCACACCTATGTGGACCTGGAGATCCTGCCACCTACCACCACATCTGATGTGCCCTTGGGGTCACTCCCAGTGCTCCCGGAAGCAAGGTAACCTCCCATGGGCAGGCTGACACCGACCTGCAGTTGCCGACAGGCAAGATGCAGCCTGGCACTTCTCAAGGGGTTAACGGACTTCGGCCCAAGTGTCTCATCTCGCCACCTAGACCAAATCACTTCCCATGACCCCGTGGGAATGCCCTCAATGGGAAGTGTTGGGCTTCAGCAACCATGACACAGGTTGGAACCCCACAGCGGAAATTAGGCCACCTTCCCGGACACGTATAGGCAAGCTTCCAACTGGTAGGCTTTGCGGCCCTGACCACTGAGGAAACGCTCAAACGCTACACAGCCTCGTCCTAAGTGCCCTCCTCCTGCCTGCAGGGAGACTCGACTCTACTTGAAGCCACAGACATCATGTGAACACGGAGACACTGAACAGCAGGGAAGACACACCGCAAGCCTGTCTGCTTTGATGACGCCCACCCCACCCCATGCATCCTGGCAATTCTCCACTGCCACAGCGACACTACCGAGGCACTCACAGTGATCAAAGGCACTGTCCCCGACGACCACAGACAGACTTTCAACGGAAAACCTTTGCCACACGAGGGGACCTGGAAACTTGAAAGGGCACAGTGGCTGTCCACGACAGTGCGCCTGGCGTCGCAACAGTGCCCCCACCTCTGTCCCCACAACGGACTGCTCCAGGTAAACCTCTGGCTGTTCGCAAGCCGAGTCATGCCCCCCCGGGAGAAGCACTTTCGCTTTACACATTCCCAAACAAGGTAACAAAGAGGCCAAAGGGGATGTTCGCATAACTAAACATCCTCCAAGGAGGCCAGCAGAGACGCGTCACCATGTCAATCTTCTTTACGTCTCGCAAGACACCCTTTGGGTGTCTTTCCTCTGGCAATGGGATTCCAACTCTACACAGGTTACCTACCTCACCTCATCCACTTGAACTGCCAAAGCCTTCCCCTCCATAGGCAGCTGATGCCAGCCAATCACGAACATGACACATCCTTGGGAAGCCGAGGCCAGCACCTGCAACCCAATTATGATAGCCTATTCCACGACATCACAAAGGACATGTCCTCATCTTCCCTTCCCTTCCTGTACGGGCCATCAGTGATCCACGCAGGTTTAAATTCAGCACTCATTCCTCTCCCCACTCCACGATGACCCACTTGGCATCAACACTGTGCCGGGAGTTAAAGTAGAGAAGCAAACAAGGGCAGCAGCGAGGCCTAATCCATCAGCCCCTTTCCGCCGATGCCCAACCGAGCTCACCCCTGCCCATTGCTCCAGCCTCACTAGGCACTCAAGAAGCTCACCGTGAAAAACGCAAGAACAGGGAGTGCCACAGGCCTGGCCTGAGGTTCCAGGCACCAACCAGGGACGCTTGCTCATCTTGGCTTCCAGAATCAACCCCCAAAATGGCATGCACGAAGCGTGATCCTGGCCAAAACTCACCTCCCAACTGCAAGCTAACTGGGCCTAGACCAGCACACACTCTGACTCTTAAGACCAGCAGGAGAGCCTGCCCCCTCGCATTCCCTCAACAGCCATTCAGCAGGGACCCGGGATTCACAGATAACACAGCTTATGTGCAGACACGGTCAACCCTCAGACAGGAGCCCCTCCAATACTGGAGTCCTTGGTGGTGTTTGCATGCATGTCAGCGGAAGACGCTGGCCCTCATTCCTAACTGTCCTCTCCCCCTGAGAGAGGAAACGTGCTGAACCTCAGTTTCGATGACGAGACGGTAGAGTGTTCTCACTCATTTGGCTCAGATTTTCCAAGGAATGCATGCAAGGGTGTCATCATCAATCCAAGCACATGCTGGGACGCTGCAGAACACAACCGGAGTCTGCGCGGGACTCTGTACAGGAGCCATGAGCCTGGGCTACCCCAAAAGCCTGGAGAATCCACAGCCCTCAGGCCACTCAGCAAGGGGAACAATCAATCCACTCTTGCAGCCATTGGGCCCGTCTGAGGAAAACCTAATATCTAACGGCACATCTTGGGGTGCCTGAATACCTACCATCCTGAGTTATCCACGACCACGCTCGGGGACATGGGCCCGCCTCACTTTTTCCAGTTCTTCTTAGCACCTCCAGTCATCAGAGCACACGAAGGTCTTCTTGTTTGTGCCGACGGCCAGCCTTTCCCAGCAACTGCACCTGAGAAGTGGACAGAAATCACCGAGGCTTCATAAGTGGACCGGTGTCCTCACAGGACATGATCCATAAAAACAGTTACCTGGCCTTGAGCTCTGAAACTGCTTCCCAAGGACCTCTAACCCTTACCGAGAATTGACTGCATGTCTGATAGTACGACTGCAGGAAGTTACGCACATATGTTGGCCGGTGTCTGAGAGGCTGTATGTGTGTGTTCACACGTGTGGGCGTGTGTGACTGTGACTGCGCATGCGGACATGCTTGTGGGTTCCTCTGTGTGCCGCTGCATACGCGTCTTGGTCTCTGTGTGTCCCTATGGCCCTGTGAAGAGGAGTCCAACAATAAAAGAAATAGTTTATACACAGCACCCTGGTTAGACCCCTAACTGAAAGGAGAAAGAATCCTGTCAGCTTTAAGAGGCCGCAGACACACTTTGACCCCCAGGGGCTGTTGAAATAGTCCACGGACTCCCGCTCTCCTACAGCCACGCCTTCTGACCAAAACACAAAGCCTCGACGAGACCTGCCTCCGGGCCTTGGCTGTGACATCGACATGCACCTCGAGACTCTGTCAGCTACCAGTATATCTGATGGGCATTTGGGGTCACTCGCAGCACTTCCGGAAGCAAGGGAACTCCCATGGTCGGGCCGACACCGACCGGCAGCTGTCTACTGCCAAGATGCAGTCTGAAAACACTCAAGGGGCTAACGAACGTGGGCCCACGTGCCACATCTCGCCAACTAGGCCTAATCACTTTCCATTGACCCGTGGGAATGCCCACCACAGGAAGTGGTGGGCTTCAGCCACCATGACCCATGTCGGATCCCCACGGCGGAAACTAGTCCACATTCCCAGCCACGTCTCAGGCAGCTCCCATCTTGAATGTTCGCGGCCCTGACCCCTAAGGAAACGCTCAAACCCTTGAAAGCCTCGTCCTACATGCCCTCCTCCAGCCCACAGGGCGACACGACCCTACTGGAAACCACAAACATCTTCAGAACACGGGAACACTGAACACCAGGGAAGACAGACCGCAAGCCTGTCTCCTTCGTTGATGCTGATCCCACACCATGCATCCTGGAAATTCTCCACTGCCACAGTGACACTACCGAGTAACTCACAGTGATCAAAGGCATGGTCCCCGAGGACCACAGACAGACTTTCAATGGAAGACCTCTGCCATGCGAGGGAACTTGGAAGCCTGAAAGGGAACAGTGGCTGGCCACGGCAGCACAGCAGGCATGGCAATGGGGCCCCCATCTCTGCCCCACCAATGGACTGCTCCAGATAAACCTCTGGCTGTTCGAAAGGCCTGCGTGCTACACCGGCCGGTCGCGTCATTCCCCCACGGGAGAAACACTTTCGCTTTACACATTGCCAAACAAGGGAACAAAGCGGCCAAAGGGGATGTTCGCATAACTCAACTACCTGCAAGGAGGCCGGCACAGACGCCTCACCGTGTCGATCTTCTCTACTTCCCGCAAGACACCCTTTGGGTGTCATTCCTCGGGCAACGGGATCGCAACTCTACACAGCTTACCTACCTCAACTCACCCACTTGAACTGCCAAAGCCATCCGCTCCATAGGCAGCTTATGCCAGCCCATCACGAACAAGACACATTCGTGGGAAGCCGAGGCCAGCGCCTGCAACCCAATGATGACAACCCATCCCACGACATCACACAGGACCTTTCCTCATGATACCTTACCTTTCTCTCCAGGCCAGCAGCCACCAGCCAGGCTGAAATGCTTCACTCGATCCACACCCCACTCCACGAAGATCCACTTAGCGCCAACAGTGTGCCGGCAACTTCAGCAGAGGAGCTGACAGGGGCAGCACTGAGGCCTAAACCATCAGCCCCCTTCTGCCATCGCCCAACTCCAGCCCACGCCCGCCCACTGCTCCAGCCACATGGGGCAGTCAAGAACCTCACTGCACGAAACACAACAACAGAGAGGGCCACAGGCCTGGCCTGAGGCTCCAGGCTCCAACCAGGGAAGGTTGCTCATGTTGGCTTCCATAATCAACCTTGGAAGCGGCATGCACAAAGTGTGATCCTGTCCAAAAATCACCTCTCCAAGATGCAAGCTTACTGGGTCTATACCAGAACACACTCCGACCCTGAAGACTAGCAGGAAAGCCTGCCCTCTTGCATTCCCTCAACGGCCTTTTAGCAGGGACCGGGGATTCATAGATGACCCAGCTTATGGGCAGACATGGTCGACCCTCAGACAGGAGCCCCTCCAATGCTGGAGCCCTTAGTGGGGTTTGTATGAATGTCAGCAGGGGACGTTGGCCCTCACTCCTAACTGTCCCATACTCCCGAGACAGGAAACGTGCTGGACCTCAGTTTCGATGAGGAGACGGTAGAGCGTTCTCACTCATTTTGTTCAGATTTTCCAAGGAATGCATACAAGGGTGTCATCATCGATCCAAGCACATGCTGGGACGCTGCAGAACACAAAAGGGAAGGCCGTGGGTCTCTGCAGAGGAGCCATGACCTGGAAGTACTCCAACTGCCTGGGGAATCCACAGTCCTCAGGCCACTCAGCAAGACCAACAATCAATCCACCCTTGCAACCATTGGGCCCATCTGTGGAAATCCTAATATCCAATGGCACATCTTAGTATGGGTGAATGCCTACCGTCCTGAGCTATCCACAGCCTTGCTCGGCAACGTGCACCCGCCCCACTTTGTCCAGTTCTCCTTAGCATATCCAGTCATCAGACAACGCGAAGGTCTTCTTCTCTTTGCCGACAGCCAGCCTTACTCTGCAACTGCACCTGAGAAGTGGACAGAAATCAGGCAGGTTTCTGAATTGCACAAGGGTCCTCAGAGAACATGATTTTTGGGAACACTTAACCTGGGCGTGAGCCTGGAACCTGCTTCCCAAGTACCACTATCCCTTACCGCAACCTGATTGTGTGTCTCACAGCACGACTGAAGGAAGTTACGCACGTACATTGCTCGGTGTGTGAGACGCTGTATGTGTGTATTCACACGTGTGGGCGTGTGTGACTGTGACTGTGCACGAGGATGCGTTTGGGGATACCTGTGTGTGCCGCTAAACACGCGTCTTGGTCTCTGGGTGTCCCTGTGGCCCTCTGCAGACGCCTCTAACAGTAAACGTCATAGTTTATACACAGCACCCTGGTTGGACCCCCAACTGAAAGGAGAAAGACCCCTGTCAGCTTCATGAGGCCACATGCGAACTTTGAACCCCAGGCTGTCAAAATAGGCCACAGACTCCCGCTCTCCCACAGCCACGCCTTCTGACCAAAGCACAAAGACTGGACGAGACCTCCCTCCCGGCCGTGGGTGTCACACCTATGTGGACCTGGAGATCCTGCCACCTACCACCACATCTGATGTGCCCTTGGGGTCACTCCCAGTGCTCCCGGAAGCAAGGTAACCTCCCATGGGCAGGCTGACACCGACCTGCAGTTGCCGACAGGCAAGATGCAGCCTGGCACTTCTCAAGGGGTTAACGGACTTCGGCCCAAGTGTCTCATCTCGCCACCTAGACCAAATCACTTCCCATGACCCCGTGGGAATGCCCTCAATGGGAAGTGTTGGGCTTCAGCAACCATGACACAGGTTGGAACCCCACAGCGGAAATTAGGCCACCTTCCCGGACACGTATAGGCAAGCTTCCAACTGGTAGGCTTTGCGGCCCTGACCACTGAGGAAACGCTCAAACGCTACACAGCCTCGTCCTAAGTGCCCTCCTCCTGCCTGCAGGGAGACTCGACTCTACTTGAAGCCACAGACATCATGTGAACACGGAGACACTGAACAGCAGGGAAGACACACCGCAAGCCTGTCTGCTTTGATGACGCCCACCCCACCCCATGCATCCTGGCAATTCTCCACTGCCACAGCGACACTACCGAGGCACTCACAGTGATCAAAGGCACTGTCCCCGACGACCACAGACAGACTTTCAACGGAAAACCTTTGCCACACGAGGGGACCTGGAAACTTGAAAGGGCACAGTGGCTGTCCACGACAGTGCGCCTGGCGTCGCAACAGTGCCCCCACCTCTGTCCCCACAACGGACTGCTCCAGGTAAACCTCTGGCTGTTCGCAAGCCGAGTCATGCCCCCCCGGGAGAAGCACTTTCGCTTTACACATTCCCAAACAAGGTAACAAAGAGGCCAAAGGGGATGTTCGCATAACTAAACATCCTCCAAGGAGGCCAGCAGAGACGCGTCACCATGTCAATCTTCTTTACGTCTCGCAAGACACCCTTTGGGTGTCTTTCCTCTGGCAATGGGATTCCAACTCTACACAGGTTACCTACCTCACCTCATCCACTTGAACTGCCAAAGCCTTCCCCTCCATAGGCAGCTGATGCCAGCCAATCACGAACATGACACATCCTTGGGAAGCCGAGGCCAGCACCTGCAACCCAATTATGATAGCCTATTCCACGACATCACAAAGGACATGTCCTCATCTTCCCTTCCCTTCCTGTACGGGCCATCAGTGATCCACGCAGGTTTAAATTCAGCACTCATTCCTCTCCCCACTCCACGATGACCCACTTGGCATCAACACTGTGCCGGGAGTTAAAGTAGAGAAGCAAACAAGGGCAGCAGCGAGGCCTAATCCATCAGCCCCTTTCCGCCGATGCCCAACCGAGCTCACCCCTGCCCATTGCTCCAGCCTCACTAGGCACTCAAGAAGCTCACCGTGAAAAACGCAAGAACAGGGAGTGCCACAGGCCTGGCCTGAGGTTCCAGGCACCAACCAGGGACGCTTGCTCATCTTGGCTTCCAGAATCAACCCCCAAAATGGCATGCACGAAGCGTGATCCTGGCCAAAACTCACCTCCCAACTGCAAGCTAACTGGGCCTAGACCAGCACACACTCTGACTCTTAAGACCAGCAGGAGAGCCTGCCCCCTCGCATTCCCTCAACAGCCATTCAGCAGGGACCCGGGATTCACAGATAACACAGCTTATGTGCAGACACGGTCAACCCTCAGACAGGAGCCCCTCCAATACTGGAGTCCTTGGTGGTGTTTGCATGCATGTCAGCGGAAGACGCTGGCCCTCATTCCTAACTGTCCTCTCCCCCTGAGAGAGGAAACGTGCTGAACCTCAGTTTCGATGACGAGACGGTAGAGTGTTCTCACTCATTTGGCTCAGATTTTCCAAGGAATGCATGCAAGGGTGTCATCATCAATCCAAGCACATGCTGGGACGCTGCAGAACACAACCGGAGTCTGCGCGGGACTCTGTACAGGAGCCATGAGCCTGGGCTACCCCAAAAGCCTGGAGAATCCACAGCCCTCAGGCCACTCAGCAAGGGGAACAATCAATCCACTCTTGCAGCCATTGGGCCCGTCTGAGGAAAACCTAATATCTAACGGCACATCTTGGGGTGCCTGAATACCTACCATCCTGAGTTATCCACGACCACGCTCGGGGACATGGGCCCGCCTCACTTTTTCCAGTTCTTCTTAGCACCTCCAGTCATCAGAGCACACGAAGGTCTTCTTGTTTGTGCCGACGGCCAGCCTTTCCCAGCAACTGCACCTGAGAAGTGGACAGAAATCACCGAGGCTTCATAAGTGGACCGGTGTCCTCACAGGACATGATCCATAAAAACAGTTACCTGGCCTTGAGCTCTGAAACTGCTTCCCAAGGACCTCTAACCCTTACCGAGAATTGACTGCATGTCTGATAGTACGACTGCAGGAAGTTACGCACATATGTTGGCCGGTGTCTGAGAGGCTGTATGTGTGTGTTCACACGTGTGGGCGTGTGTGACTGTGACTGCGCATGCGGACATGCTTGTGGGTTCCTCTGTGTGCCGCTGCATACGCGTCTTGGTCTCTGTGTGTCCCTATGGCCCTGTGAAGAGGAGTCCAACAATAAAAGAAATAGTTTATACACAGCACCCTGGTTAGACCCCTAACTGAAAGGAGAAAGAATCCTGTCAGCTTTAAGAGGCCGCAGACACACTTTGACCCCCAGGGGCTGTTGAAATAGTCCACGGACTCCCGCTCTCCTACAGCCACGCCTTCTGACCAAAACACAAAGCCTCGACGAGACCTGCCTCCGGGCCTTGGCTGTGACATCGACATGCACCTCGAGACTCTGTCAGCTACCAGTATATCTGATGGGCATTTGGGGTCACTCGCAGCACTTCCGGAAGCAAGGGAACTCCCATGGTCGGGCCGACACCGACCGGCAGCTGTCTACTGCCAAGATGCAGTCTGAAAACACTCAAGGGGCTAACGAACGTGGGCCCACGTGCCACTTCTCGCCAACTAGGCCTAATCACTTTCCATTGACCCATGGGAATGCCCACCACAGGAAGTGGTGGGCTTCAGCCACCATGACCCATGTCGGATCCCCACGGCGGAAACTAGTCCACATTCCCAGCCACGTCTCAGGCAGCTCCCATCTTGAATGTTCGCGGCCCTGACCCCTAAGGAAACGCTCAAACCCTTGAAAGCCTCGTCCTACATGCCCTCCTCCAGCCCACAGGGCGACACGACCCTACTGGAAACCACAAACATCTTCAGAACACGGGAACACTGAACACCAGGGAAGACAGACCGCAAGCCTGTCTCCTTCGTTGATGCTGATCCCACACCATGCATCCTGGAAATTCTCCACTGCCACAGTGACACTACCGAGTAACTCACAGTGATCAAAGGCATGGTCCCCGAGGACCACAGACAGACTTTCAATGGAAGACCTCTGCCATGCGAGGGAACTTGGAAGCCTGAAAGGGAACAGTGGCTGGCCACGGCAGCACAGCAGGCATGGCAATGGGGCCCCCATCTCTGCCCCACCAATGGACTGCTCCAGATAAACCTCTGGCTGTTCGAAAGGCCTGCGTGCTACACCGGCCGGTCGCGTCATTCCCCCACGGGAGAAACACTTTCGCTTTACACATTGCCAAACAAGGGAACAAAGCGGCCAAAGGGGATGTTCGCATAACTCAACTACCTGCAAGGAGGCCGGCACAGACGCCTCACCGTGTCGATCTTCTCTACTTCCCGCAAGACACCCTTTGGGTGTCATTCCTCGGGCAATGGGATCGCAACTCTACACAGCTTACCTACCTCAACTCACCCACTTGAACTGCCAAAGCCATCCGCTCCATAGGCAGCTTATGCCAGCCCATCACGAACAAGACACATTCGTGGGAAGCCGAGGCCAGCGCCTGCAACCCAATGATGACAACCCATCCCACGACATCACACAGGACCTTTCCTCATGATACCTTACCTTTCTCTCCAGGCCAGCAGCCACCAGCCAGGCTGAAATGCTTCACTCGATCCACACCCCACTCCACGAAGATCCACTTAGCGCCAACAGTGTGCCGGCAACTTCAGCAGAGGAGCTGACAGGGGCAGCACTGAGGCCTAAACCATCAGCCCCCTTCCGCCATCGCCCAACTCCAGCCCACGCCCGCCCACTGCTCCAGCCACACGGGGCAGTCAAGAACCTCACTGCACGAAACACAACAACACAGAGGGCCACAGGCCTGGCCTGAGGCTCCAGGCTCCAACCAGGGAAGCTTGCTCATGTTGGCTTCCATAATCAACCTTGGAAGCGGCATGCACAAAGTGTGATCCTGTCCAAAAATCACCTCTCCAAGATGCAAGCTTACTGGGTCTATACCAGAACACACTCCGACCCTGAAGACTAGCAGGAAAGCCTGCCCTCTTGCATTCCCTCAACGGCCTTTTAGCAGGGACCGGGGATTCATAGATGACCCAGCTTATGGGCAGACATGGTCGACCCTCAGACAGGAGCCCCTCCAATGCTGGAGCCCTTAGTGGGGTTTGCATGCCTGTCAGCAGGGGACGTTGGCCCTCACTCCTAACTGTCCCATACTCCCGAGACAGGAAACGTGCTGGACCTCAGTTTCGATGAGGAGACGGTAGAGCGTTCTCACTCATTTTGTTCAGATTTTCCAAGGAATGCATACAAGGGTGTCATCATCGATCCAAGCACATGCTGGGACGCTGCAGAACACAAAAGGGAAGGCCGTGGGTCTCTGCAGAGGAGCCATGACCTGGAAGTACTCCAACTGCCTGGGGAATCCACAGTCCTCAGGCCACTCAGCAAGACCAACAATCAATCCACTCTTGCAACCATTGGGCCCATCTGTGGAAATCCTAATATCCAATGGCACATCTTAGTATGGGTGAATGCCTACCGTCCTGAGCTATCCACAGCCTTGCTCGGCAACGTGCACCCGCCCCACTTTGTCCAGTTCTCCTTAGCATATCCAGTCATCAGACAACGCGAAGGTCTTCTTCTCTTTGCCGACAGCCAGCCTTACTCTGCAACTGCACCTGAGAAGTGGACAGAAATCAGGCAGGTTTCTGAATTGCACAAGGGTCCTCAGAGAACATGATTTTTGGGAACACTTAACCTGGGCGTGAGCCTGGAACCTGCTTCCCAAGTACCACTATCCCTTACCGCAACCTGATTGTGTGTCTCACAGCACGACTGAAGGAAGTTACGCACGTACATTGCTCGGTGTGTGAGACGCTGTATGTGTGTATTCACACGTGTGGGCGTGTGTGACTGTGACTGTGCACGAGGATGCGTTTGTGGATACCTGTGTGTGCCGCTAAACACGCGTCTTGGTCTCTGGGTGTCCCTGTGGCCCTCTGCAGACGCCTCTAACAGTAAACGTCATAGTTTATACACAGCACCCTGGTTGGACCCCCAACTGAAAGGAGAAAGACCCCTGTCAGCTTCATGAGGCCACATGCGAACTTTGAACCCCAGGCTGTCAAAATAGGCCACAGACTCCCGCTCTCCCACAGCCACGCCTTCTGACCAAAGCACAAAGACTGGACGAGACCTCCCTCCCGGCCGTGGGTGTCACACCTATGTGGACCTGGAGATCCTGCCACCTACCACCACATCTGATGTGCCCTTGGGGTCACTCCCAGTGCTCCCGGAAGCAAGGTAACCTCCCATGGGCAGGCTGACACCGACCTGCAGTTGCCGACAGGCAAGATGCAGCCTGGCACTTCTCAAGGGGTTAACGGACTTCGGCCCAAGTGTCTCATCTCGCCACCTAGACCAAATCACTTCCCATGACCCCGTGGGAATGCCCTCAATGGGAAGTGTTGGGCTTCAGCAACCATGACACAGGTTGGAACCCCACAGTGGAAATTAGGCCACCTTCCCGGACACGTATAGGCAAGCTTCCAACTGGTAGGCTTTGCGGCCCTGACCACTGAGGAAACGCTCAAACGCTACACAGCCTCGTCCTAAGTGCCCTCCTCCTGCCTGCAGGGAGACTCGACTCTACTTGAAGCCACAGACATCATGTGAACACGGAGACACTGAACAGCAGGGAAGACACACCGCAAGCCTGTCTGCTTTGATGATGCCCACCCCACCCCATGCATCCTGGCAATTCTCCACTGCCACAGCGACACTACCGAGGCACTCACAGTGATCAAAGGCACTGTCCCCGACGACCACAGACAGACTTTCAACGGAAAACCTTTGCCACACGAGGGGACCTGGAAACTTGAAAGGGCACAGTGGCTGTCCACGACAGTGCGCCTGGCGTCGCAACAGTGCCCCCACCTCTGTCCCCACAAGGGACTGCTCCAGGTAAACCTCTGGCTGTTCGCAAGCCGAGTCATGCCCCCCCGGGAGAAGCACTTTCGCTTTACACATTCCCAAACTAGGTAACAAAGAGGCCAAAGGGGATGTTCGCATAACTAAACATCCTCCAAGGAGGCCAGCAGAGACGCGTCACCATGTCAATCTTCTTTACGTCTCGCAAGACACCCTTTGGGTGTCTTTCCTCTGGCAATGGGATTCCAACTCTACACAGGTTACCTACCTCACCTCATCCACTTGAACTGCCAAAGCCTTCCCCTCCATAGGCAGCTGATGCCAGCCAATCACGAACATGACACATCCTTGGGAAGCCGAGGCCAGCACCTGCAACCCAATTATGATAGCCTATTCCACGACATCACAAAGGACATGTCCTCATCTTCCCTTCCCTTCCTGTACGGGCCATCAGTGATCCACGCAGGTTTCAATTCAGCACTCATTCCTCTCCCCACTCCACGATGACCCACTTGGCATCAACACTGTGCCGGGAGTTAAAGTAGAGAAGCAAACAAGGGCAGCAGCGAGGCCTAATCCATCAGCCCCTTTCCGCCGATGCCCAACCGAGCTCACCCCTGCCCATTGCTCCAGCCTCACTAGGCACTCAAGAAGCTCACCGTGAAAAACGCAAGAACAGGGAGTGCCACAGGCCTGGCCTGAGGTTCCAGGCACCAACCAGGGACGCTTGCTCATCTTGGCTTCCAGAATCAACCCCCAAAATGGCATGCACGAAGCGTGATCCTGGCCAAAACTCACCTCCCAACTGCAAGCTAACTGGGCCTAGACCAGCACACACTCTGACTCTTAAGACCAGCAGGAGAGCCTGCCCCCTCGCATTCCCTCAACAGCCATTCAGCAGGGACCCGGGATTCACAGATAACACAGCTTATGTGCAGACACGGTCAACCCTCAGACAGGAGCCCCTCCAATACTGGAGTCCTTGGTGGTGTTTGCATGCATGTCAGCGGAAGACGCTGGCCCTCATTCCTAACTGTCCTCTCCCCCTGAGAGAGGAAACGTGCTGAACCTCAGTTTCGATGACGAGACGGTAGAGTGTTCTCACTCATTTGGCTCAGATTTTCCAAGGAATGCATGCAAGGGTGTCATCATCAATCCAAGCACATGCTGGGACGCTGCAGAACACAACCGGAGTCTGCGCGGGACTCTGTACAGGAGCCATGAGCCTGGGCTACCCCAAAAGCCTGGAGAATCCACAGCCCTCAGGCCACTCAGCAAGGGGAACAATCAATCCACTCTTGCAGCCATTGGGCCCGTCTGAGGAAAACCTAATATCTAACGGCACATCTTGGGGTGCCTGAATACCTACCATCCTGAGTTATCCACGACCACGCTCGGGGACATGGGCCCGCCTCACTTTTTCCAGTTCTTCTTAGCACCTCCAGTCATCAGAGCACACGAAGGTCTTCTTGTTTGTGCCGACGGCCAGCCTTTCCCAGCAACTGCACCTGAGAAGTGGACAGAAATCACCGAGGCTTCATAAGTGGACCGGTGTCCTCACAGGACATGATCCATAAAAACAGTTACCTGGCCTTGAGCTCTGAAACTGCTTCCCAAGGACCTCTAACCCTTACCGAGAATTGACTGCATGTCTGATAGTACGACTGCAGGAAGTTACGCACATATGTTGGCCGGTGTCTGAGAGGCTGTATGTGTGTGTTCACACGTGTGGGCGTGTGTGACTGTGACTGCGCATGCGGACATGCTTGTGGGTTCCTCTGTGTGCCGCTGCATACGCGTCTTGGTCTCTGTGTGTCCCTATGGCCCTGTGAAGAGGAGTCCAACAATAAAAGAAATAGTTTATACACAGCACCCTGGTTAGACCCCTAACTGAAAGGAGAAAGAATCCTGTCAGCTTTAAGAGGCCGCAGACACACTTTGACCCCCAGGGGCTGTTGAAATAGTCCACGGACTCCCGCTCTCCTACAGCCACGCCTTCTGACCAAAACACAAAGCCTCGACGAGACCTGCCTCCGGGCCTTGGCTGTGACATCGACATGCACCTCGAGACTCTGTCAGCTACCAGTATATCTGATGGGCATTTGGGGTCACTCGCAGCACTTCCGGAAGCAAGGGAACTCCCATGGTCGGGCCGACACCGACCGGCAGCTGTCTACTGCCAAGATGCAGTCTGAAAACACTCAAGGGGCTAACGAACGTGGGCCCACGTGCCACATCTCGCCAACTAGGCCTAATCACTTTCCATTGACCCGTGGGAATGCCCACCACAGGAAGTGGTGGGCTTCAGCCACCATGACCCATGTCGGATCCCCACGGCGGAAACTAGTCCACATTCCCAGCCACGTCTCAGGCAGCTCCCATCTTGAATGTTCGCGGCCCTGACCCCTAAGGAAACGCTCAAACCCTTGAAAGCCTCGTCCTACATGCCCTCCTCCAGCCCACAGGGCGACACGACCCTACTGGAAACCACAAACATCTTCAGAACACGGGAACACTGAACACCAGGGAAGACAGACCGCAAGCCTGTCTCCTTCGTTGATGCTGATCCCACACCATGCATCCTGGAAATTCTCCACTGCCACAGTGACACTACCGAGTAACTCACAGTGATCAAAGGCATGGTCCCCGAGGACCACAGACAGACTTTCAATGGAAGACCTCTGCCATGCGAGGGAACTTGGAAGCCTGAAAGGGAACAGTGGCTGGCCACGGCAGCACAGCAGGCATGGCAATGGGGCCCCCATCTCTGCCCCACCAATGGACTGCTCCAGATAAACCTCTGGCTGTTCGAAAGGCCTGCGTGCTACACCGGCCGGTCGCGTCATTCCCCCACGGGAGAAACACTTTCGCTTTACACATTGCCAAACAAGGGAACAAAGCGGCCAAAGGGGATGTTCGCATAACTCAACTACCTGCAAGGAGGCCGGCACAGACGCCTCACCGTGTCGATCTTCTCTACTTCCCGCAAGACACCCTTTGGGTGTCATTCCTCGGGCAACGGGATCGCAACTCTACACAGCTTACCTACCTCAACTCACCCACTTGAACTGCCAAAGCCATCCGCTCCATAGGCAGCTTATGCCAGCCCATCACGAACAAGACACATTCGTGGGAAGCCGAGGCCAGCGCCTGCAACCCAATGATGACAACCCATCCCACGACATCACACAGGACCTTTCCTCATGATACCTTACCTTTCTCTCCAGGCCAGCAGCCACCAGCCAGGCTGAAATGCTTCACTCGATCCACACCCCACTCCACGAAGATCCACTTAGCGCCAACAGTGTGCCGGCAACTTCAGCAGAGGAGCTGACAGGGGCAGCACTGAGGCCTAAACCATCAGCCCCCTTCCGCCATCGCCCAACTCCAGCCCACGCCCGCCCACTGCTCCAGCCACACGGGGCAGTCAAGAACCTCACTGCACGAAACACAACAACACAGAGGGCCACAGGCCTGGCCTGAGGCTCCAGGCTCCAACCAGGGAAGCTTGCTCATGTTGGCTTCCATAATCAACCTTGGAAGCGGCATGCACAAAGTGTGATCCTGTCCAAAAATCACCTCTCCAAGATGCAAGCTTACTGGGTCTATACCAGAACACACTCCGACCCTGAAGACTAGCAGGAAAGCCTGCCCTCTTGCATTCCCTCAACGGCCTTTTAGCAGGGACCGGGGATTCATAGATGACCCAGCTTATGGGCAGACATGGTCGACCCTCAGACAGGAGCCCCTCCAATGCTGGAGCCCTTAGTGGGGTTTGCATGCCTGTCAGCAGGGGACGTTGGCCCTCACTCCTAACTGTCCCATACTCCCGAGACAGGAAACGTGCTGGACCTCAGTTTCGATGAGGAGACGGTAGAGCGTTCTCACTCATTTTGTTCAGATTTTCCAAGGAATGCATACAAGGGTGTCATCATCGATCCAAGCACATGCTGGGACGCTGCAGAACACAAAAGGGAAGGCCGTGGGTCTCTGCAGAGGAGCCATGACCTGGAAGTACTCCAACTGCCTGGGGAATCCACAGTCCTCAGGCCACTCAGCAAGACCAACAATCAATCCACCCTTGCAACCATTGGGCCCATCTGTGGAAATCCTAATATCCAATGGCACATCTTAGTATGGGTGAATGCCTACCGTCCTGAGCTATCCACAGCCTTGCTCGGCAACGTGCACCCGCCCCACTTTGTCCAGTTCTCCTTAGCATATCCAGTCATCAGACAACGCGAAGGTCTTCTTCTCTTTGCCGACAGCCAGCCTTACTCTGCAACTGCACCTGAGAAGTGGACAGAAATCAGGCAGGTTTCTGAATTGCACAAGGGTCCTCAGAGAACATGATTTTTGGGAACACTTAACCTGGGCGTGAGCCTGGAACCTGCTTCCCAAGTACCACTATCCCTTACCGCAACCTGATTGTGTGTCTCACAGCACGACTGAAGGAAGTTACGCACGTACATTGCTCGGTGTGTGAGACGCTGTATGTGTGTATTCACACGTGTGGGCGTGTGTGACTGTGACTGTGCACGAGGATGCGTTTGTGGATACCTGTGTGTGCCGCTAAACACGCGTCTTGGTCTCTGGGTGTCCCTGTGGCCCTCTGCAGACGCCTCTAACAGTAAACGTCATAGTTTATACACAGCACCCTGGTTGGACCCCCAACTGAAAGGAGAAAGACCCCTGTCAGCTTCATGAGGCCACATGCGAACTTTGAACCCCAGGCTGTCAAAATAGGCCACAGACTCCCGCTCTCCCACAGCCACGCCTTCTGACCAAAGCACAAAGACTGGACGAGACCTCCCTCCCGGCCGTGGGTGTCACACCTATGTGGACCTGGAGATCCTGCCACCTACCACCACATCTGATGTGCCCTTGGGGTCACTCCCAGTGCTCCCGGAAGCAAGGTAACCTCCCATGGGCAGGCTGACACCGACCTGCAGTTGCCGACAGGCAAGATGCAGCCTGGCACTTCTCAAGGGGTTAACGGACTTCGGCCCAAGTGTCTCATCTCGCCACCTAGACCAAATCACTTCCCATGACCCCGTGGGAATGCCCTCAATGGGAAGTGTTGGGCTTCAGCAACCATGACACAGGTTGGAACCCCACAGTGGAAATTAGGCCACCTTCCCGGACACGTATAGGCAAGCTTCCAACTGGTAGGCTTTGCGGCCCTGACCACTGAGGAAACGCTCAAACGCTACACAGCCTCGTCCTAAGTGCCCTCCTCCTGCCTGCAGGGAGACTCGACTCTACTTGAAGCCACAGACATCATGTGAACACGGAGACACTGAACAGCAGGGAAGACACACCGCAAGCCTGTCTGCTTTGATGATGCCCACCCCACCCCATGCATCCTGGCAATTCTCCACTGCCACAGCGACACTACCGAGGCACTCACAGTGATCAAAGGCACTGTCCCCGACGACCACAGACAGACTTTCAACGGAAAACCTTTGCCACACGAGGGGACCTGGAAACTTGAAAGGGCACAGTGGCTGTCCACGACAGTGCGCCTGGCGTCGCAACAGTGCCCCCACCTCTGTCCCCACAAGGGACTGCTCCAGGTAAACCTCTGGCTGTTCGCAAGCCGAGTCATGCCCCCCCGGGAGAAGCACTTTCGCTTTACACATTCCCAAACTAGGTAACAAAGAGGCCAAAGGGGATGTTCGCATAACTAAACATCCTCCAAGGAGGCCAGCAGAGACGCGTCACCATGTCAATCTTCTTTACGTCTCGCAAGACACCCTTTGGGTGTCTTTCCTCTGGCAATGGGATTCCAACTCTACACAGGTTACCTACCTCACCTCATCCACTTGAACTGCCAAAGCCTTCCCCTCCATAGGCAGCTGATGCCAGCCAATCACGAACATGACACATCCTTGGGAAGCCGAGGCCAGCACCTGCAACCCAATTATGATAGCCTATTCCACGACATCACAAAGGACATGTCCTCATCTTCCCTTCCCTTCCTGTACGGGCCATCAGTGATCCACGCAGGTTTCAATTCAGCACTCATTCCTCTCCCCACTCCACGATGACCCACTTGGCATCAACACTGTGCCGGGAGTTAAAGTAGAGAAGCAAACAAGGGCAGCAGCGAGGCCTAATCCATCAGCCCCTTTCCGCCGATGCCCAACCGAGCTCACCCCTGCCCATTGCTCCAGCCTCACTAGGCACTCAAGAAGCTCACCGTGAAAAACGCAAGAACAGGGAGTGCCACAGGCCTGGCCTGAGGTTCCAGGCACCAACCAGGGACGCTTGCTCATCTTGGCTTCCAGAATCAACCCCCAAAATGGCATGCACGAAGCGTGATCCTGGCCAAAACTCACCTCCCAACTGCAAGCTAACTGGGCCTAGACCAGCACACACTCTGACTCTTAAGACCAGCAGGAGAGCCTGCCCCCTCGCATTCCCTCAACAGCCATTCAGCAGGGACCCGGGATTCACAGATAACACAGCTTATGTGCAGACACGGTCAACCCTCAGACAGGAGCCCCTCCAATACTGGAGTCCTTGGTGGTGTTTGCATGCATGTCAGCGGAAGACGCTGGCCCTCATTCCTAACTGTCCTCTCCCCCTGAGAGAGGAAACGTGCTGAACCTCAGTTTCGATGACGAGACGGTAGAGTGTTCTCACTCATTTGGCTCAGATTTTCCAAGGAATGCATGCAAGGGTGTCATCATCAATCCAAGCACATGCTGGGACGCTGCAGAACACAACCGGAGTCTGCGCGGGACTCTGTACAGGAGCCATGAGCCTGGGCTACCCCAAAAGCCTGGAGAATCCACAGCCCTCAGGCCACTCAGCAAGGGGAACAATCAATCCACTCTTGCAGCCATTGGGCCCGTCTGAGGAAAACCTAATATCTAACGGCACATCTTGGGGTGCCTGAATACCTACCATCCTGAGTTATCCACGACCACGCTCGGGGACATGGGCCCGCCTCACTTTTTCCAGTTCTTCTTAGCACCTCCAGTCATCAGAGCACACGAAGGTCTTCTTGTTTGTGCCGACGGCCAGCCTTTCCCAGCAACTGCACCTGAGAAGTGGACAGAAATCACCGAGGCTTCATAAGTGGACCGGTGTCCTCACAGGACATGATCCATAAAAACAGTTACCTGGCCTTGAGCTCTGAAACTGCTTCCCAAGGACCTCTAACCCTTACCGAGAATTGACTGCATGTCTGATAGTACGACTGCAGGAAGTTACGCACATATGTTGGCCGGTGTCTGAGAGGCTGTATGTGTGTGTTCACACGTGTGGGCGTGTGTGACTGTGACTGCGCATGCGGACATGCTTGTGGGTTCCTCTGTGTGCCGCTGCATACGCGTCTTGGTCTCTGTGTGTCCCTATGGCCCTGTGAAGAGGAGTCCAACAATAAAAGAAATAGTTTATACACAGCACCCTGGTTAGACCCCTAACTGAAAGGAGAAAGAATCCTGTCAGCTTTAAGAGGCCGCAGACACACTTTGACCCCCAGGGGCTGTTGAAATAGTCCACGGACTCCCGCTCTCCTACAGCCACGCCTTCTGACCAAAACACAAAGCCTCGACGAGACCTGCCTCCGGGCCTTGGCTGTGACATCGACATGCACCTCGAGACTCTGTCAGCTACCAGTATATCTGATGGGCATTTGGGGTCACTCGCAGCACTTCCGGAAGCAAGGGAACTCCCATGGTCGGGCCGACACCGACCGGCAGCTGTCTACTGCCAAGATGCAGTCTGAAAACACTCAAGGGGCTAACGAACGTGGGCCCACGTGCCACATCTCGCCAACTAGGCCTAATCACTTTCCATTGACCCGTGGGAATGCCCACCACAGGAAGTGGTGGGCTTCAGCCACCATGACCCATGTCGGATCCCCACGGCGGAAACTAGTCCACATTCCCAGCCACGTCTCAGGCAGCTCCCATCTTGAATGTTCGCGGCCCTGACCCCTAAGGAAACGCTCAAACCCTTGAAAGCCTCGTCCTACATGCCCTCCTCCAGCCCACAGGGCGACACGACCCTACTGGAAACCACAAACATCTTCAGAACACGGGAACACTGAACACCAGGGAAGACAGACCGCAAGCCTGTCTCCTTCGTTGATGCTGATCCCACACCATGCATCCTGGAAATTCTCCACTGCCACAGTGACACTACCGAGTAACTCACAGTGATCAAAGGCATGGTCCCCGAGGACCACAGACAGACTTTCAATGGAAGACCTCTGCCATGCGAGGGAACTTGGAAGCCTGAAAGGGAACAGTGGCTGGCCACGGCAGCACAGCAGGCATGGCAATGGGGCCCCCATCTCTGCCCCACCAATGGACTGCTCCAGATAAACCTCTGGCTGTTCGAAAGGCCTGCGTGCTACACCGGCCGGTCGCGTCATTCCCCCACGGGAGAAACACTTTCGCTTTACACATTGCCAAACAAGGGAACAAAGCGGCCAAAGGGGATGTTCGCATAACTCAACTACCTGCAAGGAGGCCGGCACAGACGCCTCACCGTGTCGATCTTCTCTACTTCCCGCAAGACACCCTTTGGGTGTCATTCCTCGGGCAACGGGATCGCAACTCTACACAGCTTACCTACCTCAACTCACCCACTTGAACTGCCAAAGCCATCCGCTCCATAGGCAGCTTATGCCAGCCCATCACGAACAAGACACATTCGTGGGAAGCCGAGGCCAGCGCCTGCAACCCAATGATGACAACCCATCCCACGACATCACACAGGACCTTTCCTCATGATACCTTACCTTTCTCTCCAGGCCAGCAGCCACCAGCCAGGCTGAAATGCTTCACTCGATCCACACCCCACTCCACGAAGATCCACTTAGCGCCAACAGTGTGCCGGCAACTTCAGCAGAGGAGCTGACAGGGGCAGCACTGAGGCCTAAACCATCAGCCCCCTTCCGCCATCGCCCAACTCCAGCCCACGCCCGCCCACTGCTCCAGCCACACGGGGCAGTCAAGAACCTCACTGCACGAAACACAACAACACAGAGGGCCACAGGCCTGGCCTGAGGCTCCAGGCTCCAACCAGGGAAGCTTGCTCATGTTGGCTTCCATAATCAACCTTGGAAGCGGCATGCACAAAGTGTGATCCTGTCCAAAAATCACCTCTCCAAGATGCAAGCTTACTGGGTCTATACCAGAACACACTCCGACCCTGAAGACTAGCAGGAAAGCCTGCCCTCTTGCATTCCCTCAACGGCCTTTTAGCAGGGACCGGGGATTCATAGATGACCCAGCTTATGGGCAGACATGGTCGACCCTCAGACAGGAGCCCCTCCAATGCTGGAGCCCTTAGTGGGGTTTGCATGAATGTCAGCAGGGGACGTTGGCCCTCACTCCTAACTGTCCCATACTCCCGAGACAGGAAACGTGCTGGACCTCAGTTTCGATGAGGAGACGGTAGAGCGTTCTCACTCATTTTGTTCAGATTTTCCAAGGAATGCATACAAGGGTGTCATCATCGATCCAAGCACATGCTGGGACGCTGCAGAACACAAAAGGGAAGGCCGTGGGTCTCTGCAGAGGAGCCATGACCTGGAAGTACTCCAACTGCCTGGGGAATCCACAGTCCTCAGGCCACTCAGCAAGACCAACAATCAATCCACCCTTGCAACCATTGGGCCCATCTGTGGAAATCCTAATATCCAATGGCACATCTTAGTATGGGTGAATGCCTACCGTCCTGAGCTATCCACAGCCTTGCTCGGCAACGTGCACCCGCCCCACTTTGTCCAGTTCTCCTTAGCATATCCAGTCATCAGACAACGCGAAGGTCTTCTTCTCTTTGCCGACAGCCAGCCTTACTCTGCAACTGCACCTGAGAAGTGGACAGAAATCAGGCAGGTTTCTGAATTGCACAAGGGTCCTCAGAGAACATGATTTTTGGGAACACTTAACCTGGGCGTGAGCCTGGAACCTGCTTCCCAAGTACCACTATCCCTTACCGCAACCTGATTGTGTGTCTCACAGCACGACTGAAGGAAGTTACGCACGTACATTGCTCGGTGTGTGAGACGCTGTATGTGTGTATTCACACGTGTGGGCGTGTGTGACTGTGACTGTGCACGAGGATGCGTTTGTGGATACCTGTGTGTGCCGCTAAACACGCGTCTTGGTCTCTGGGTGTCCCTGTGGCCCTCTGCAGACGCCTCTAACAGTAAACGTCATAGTTTATACACAGCACCCTGGTTGGACCCCCAACTGAAAGGAGAAAGACCCCTGTCAGCTTCATGAGGCCACATGCGAACTTTGAACCCCAGGCTGTCAAAATAGGCCACAGACTCCCGCTCTCCCACAGCCACGCCTTCTGACCAAAGCACAAAGACTGGACGAGACCTCCCTCCCGGCCGTGGGTGTCACACCTATGTGGACCTGGAGATCCTGCCACCTACCACCACATCTGATGTGCCCTTGGGGTCACTCCCAGTGCTCCCGGAAGCAAGGTAACCTCCCATGGGCAGGCTGACACCGACCTGCAGTTGCCGACAGGCAAGATGCAGCCTGGCACTTCTCAAGGGGTTAACGGACTTCGGCCCAAGTGTCTCATCTCGCCACCTAGACCAAATCACTTCCCATGACCCCGTGGGAATGCCCTCAATGGGAAGTGTTGGGCTTCAGCAACCATGACACAGGTTGGAACCCCACAGTGGAAATTAGGCCACCTTCCCGGACACGTATAGGCAAGCTTCCAACTGGTAGGCTTTGCGGCCCTGACCACTGAGGAAACGCTCAAACGCTACACAGCCTCGTCCTAAGTGCCCTCCTCCTGCCTGCAGGGAGACTCGACTCTACTTGAAGCCACAGACATCATGTGAACACGGAGACACTGAACAGCAGGGAAGACACACCGCAAGCCTGTCTGCTTTGATGATGCCCACCCCACCCCATGCATCCTGGCAATTCTCCACTGCCACAGCGACACTACCGAGGCACTCACAGTGATCAAAGGCACTGTCCCCGACGACCACAGACAGACTTTCAACGGAAAACCTTTGCCACACGAGGGGACCTGGAAACTTGAAAGGGCACAGTGGCTGTCCACGACAGTGCGCCTGGCGTCGCAACAGTGCCCCCACCTCTGTCCCCACAACGGACTGCTCCAGGTAAACCTCTGGCTGTTCGCAAGCCGAGTCATGCCCCCCCGGGAGAAGCACTTTCGCTTTACACATTCCCAAACAAGGTAACAAAGAGGCCAAAGGGGATGTTCGCATAACTAAACATCCTCCAAGGAGGCCAGCAGAGACGCGTCACCATGTCAATCTTCTTTACGTCTCGCAAGACACCCTTTGGGTGTCTTTCCTCTGGCAATGGGATTCCAACTCTACACAGGTTACCTACCTCACCTCATCCACTTGAACTGCCAAAGCCTTCCCCTCCATAGGCAGCTGATGCCAGCCAATCACGAACATGACACATCCTTGGGAAGCCGAGGCCAGCACCTGCAACCCAATTATGATAGCCTATTCCACGACATCACAAAGGACATGTCCTCATCTTCCCTTCCCTTCCTGTACGGGCCATCAGTGATCCACGCAGGTTTCAATTCAGCACTCATTCCTCTCCCCACTCCACGATGACCCACTTGGCATCAACACTGTGCCGGGAGTTAAAGTAGAGAAGCAAACAAGGGCAGCAGCGAGGCCTAATCCATCAGCCCCTTTCCGCCGATGCCCAACCGAGCTCACCCCTGCCCATTGCTCCAGCCTCACTAGGCACTCAAGAAGCTCACCGTGAAAAACGCAAGAACAGGGAGTGCCACAGGCCTGGCCTGAGGTTCCAGGCACCAACCAGGGACGCTTGCTCATCTTGGCTTCCAGAATCAACCCCCAAAATGGCATGCACGAAGCGTGATCCTGGCCAAAACTCACCTCCCAACTGCAAGCTAACTGGGCCTAGACCAGCACACACTCTGACTCTTAAGACCAGCAGGAGAGCCTGCCCCCTCGCATTCCCTCAACAGCCATTCAGCAGGGACCCGGGATTCACAGATAACACAGCTTATGTGCAGACACGGTCAACCCTCAGACAGGAGCCCCTCCAATACTGGAGTCCTTGGTGGTGTTTGCATGCATGTCAGCGGAAGACGCTGGCCCTCATTCCTAACTGTCCTCTCCCCCTGAGAGAGGAAACGTGCTGAACCTCAGTTTCGATGACGAGACGGTAGAGTGTTCTCACTCATTTGGCTCAGATTTTCCAAGGAATGCATGCAAGGGTGTCATCATCAATCCAAGCACATGCTGGGACGCTGCAGAACACAACCGGAGTCTGCGCGGGACTGTGTACAGGAGCCATGAGCCTGGGCTACCCCAAAAGCCTGGAGAATCCACAGCCCTCAGGCCACTCAGCAAGGGGAACAATCAATCCACTCTTGCAGCCATTGGGCCCGTCTGAGGAAAACCTAATATCTAACGGCACATCTTGGGGTGCCTGAATACCTACCATCCTGAGTTATCCACGACCACGCTCGGGGACATGGGCCCGCCTCACTTTTTCCAGTTCTTCTTAGCACCTCCAGTCATCAGAGCACACGAAGGTCTTCTTGTTTGTGCCGACGGCCAGCCTTTCCCAGCAACTGCACCTGAGAAGTGGACAGAAATCACCGAGGCTTCATAAGTGGACCGGTGTCCTCACAGGACATGATCCATAAAAACAGTTACCTGGCCTTGAGCTCTGAAACTGCTTCCCAAGGACCTCTAACCCTTACCGAGAATTGACTGCATGTCTGATAGTACGACTGCAGGAAGTTACGCACATATGTTGGCCGGTGTCTGAGAGGCTGTATGTGTGTGTTCACACGTGTGGGCGTGTGTGACTGTGACTGCGCATGCGGACATGCTTGTGGGTTCCTCTGTGTGCCGCTGCATACGCGTCTTGGTCTCTGTGTGTCCCTATGGCCCTGTGAAGAGGAGTCCAACAATAAAAGAAATAGTTTATACACAGCACCCTGGTTAGACCCCTAACTGAAAGGAGAAAGAATCCTGTCAGCTTTAAGAGGCCGCAGACACACTTTGACCCCCAGGGGCTGTTGAAATAGTCCACGGACTCCCGCTCTCCTACAGCCACGCCTTCTGACCAAAACACAAAGCCTCGACGAGACCTGCCTCCGGGCCTTGGCTGTGACATCGACATGCACCTCGAGACTCTGTCAGCTACCAGTATATCTGATGGGCATTTGGGGTCACTCGCAGCACTTCCGGAAGCAAGGGAACTCCCATGGTCGGGCCGACACCGACCGGCAGCTGTCTACTGCCAAGATGCAGTCTGAAAACACTCAAGGGGCTAACGAACGTGGGCCCACGTGCCACATCTCGCCAACTAGGCCTAATCACTTTCCATTGACCCGTGGGAATGCCCACCACAGGAAGTGGTGGGCTTCAGCCACCATGACCCATGTCGGATCCCCACGGCGGAAACTAGTCCACATTCCCAGCCACGTCTCAGGCAGCTCCCATCTTGAATGTTCGCGGCCCTGACCCCTAAGGAAACGCTCAAACCCTTGAAAGCCTCGTCCTACATGCCCTCCTCCAGCCCACAGGGCGACACGACCCTACTGGAAACCACAAACATCTTCAGAACACGGGAACACTGAACACCAGGGAAGACAGACCGCAAGCCTGTCTCCTTCGTTGATGCTGATCCCACACCATGCATCCTGGAAATTCTCCACTGCCACAGTGACACTACCGAGTAACTCACAGTGATCAAAGGCATGGTCCCCGAGGACCACAGACAGACTTTCAATGGAAGACCTCTGCCATGCGAGGGAACTTGGAAGCCTGAAAGGGAACAGTGGCTGGCCACGGCAGCACAGCAGGCATGGCAATGGGGCCCCCATCTCTGCCCCACCAATGGACTGCTCCAGATAAACCTCTGGCTGTTCGAAAGGCCTGCGTGCTACACCGGCCGGTCGCGTCATTCCCCCACGGGAGAAACACTTTCGCTTTACACATTGCCAAACAAGGGAACAAAGCGGCCAAAGGGGATGTTCGCATAACTCAACTACCTGCAAGGAGGCCGGCACAGACGCCTCACCGTGTCGATCTTCTCTACTTCCCGCAAGACACCCTTTGGGTGTCATTCCTCGGGCAACGGGATCGCAACTCTACACAGCTTACCTACCTCAACTCACCCACTTGAACTGCCAAAGCCATCCGCTCCATAGGCAGCTTATGCCAGCCCATCACGAACAAGACACATTCGTGGGAAGCCGAGGCCAGCGCCTGCAACCCAATGATGACAACCCATCCCACGACATCACACAGGACCTTTCCTCATGATACCTTACCTTTCTCTCCAGGCCAGCAGCCACCAGCCAGGCTGAAATGCTTCACTCGATCCACACCCCACTCCACGAAGATCCACTTAGCGCCAACAGTGTGCCGGCAACTTCAGCAGAGGAGCTGACAGGGGCAGCACTGAGGCCTAAACCATCAGCCCCCTTCTGCCATCGCCCAACTCCAGCCCACGCCCGCCCACTGCTCCAGCCACATGGGGCAGTCAAGAACCTCACTGCACGAAACACAACAACAGAGAGGGCCACAGGCCTGGCCTGAGGCTCCAGGCTCCAACCAGGGAAGCTTGCTCATGTTGGCTTCCATAATCAACCTTGGAAGCGGCATGCACAAAGTGTGATCCTGTCCAAAAATCACCTCTCCAAGATGCAAGCTTACTGGGTCTATACCAGAACACACTCCGACCCTGAAGACTAGCAGGAAAGCCTGCCCTCTTGCATTCCCTCAACGGCCTTTTAGCAGGGACCGGGGATTCATAGATGACCCAGCTTATGGGCAGACATGGTCGACCCTCAGACAGGAGCCCCTCCAATGCTGGAGCCCTTAGTGGGGTTTGCATGCCTGTCAGCAGGGGACGTTGGCCCTCACTCCTAACTGTCCCATACTCCCGAGACAGGAAACGTGCTGGACCTCAGTTTCGATGAGGAGACGGTAGAGCGTTCTCACTCATTTTGTTCAGATTTTCCAAGGAATGCATACAAGGGTGTCATCATCGATCCAAGCACATGCTGGGACGCTGCAGAACACAAAAGGGAAGGCCGTGGGTCTCTGCAGAGGAGCCATGACCTGGAAGTACTCCAACTGCCTGGGGAATCCACAGTCCTCAGGCCACTCAGCAAGACCAACAATCAATCCACCCTTGCAACCATTGGGCCCATCTGTGGAAATCCTAATATCCAATGGCACATCTTAGTATGGGTGAATGCCTACCGTCCTGAGCTATCCACAGCCTTGCTCGGCAACGTGCACCCGCCCCACTTTGTCCAGTTCTCCTTAGCATATCCAGTCATCAGACAACGCGAAGGTCTTCTTCTCTTTGCCGACAGCCAGCCTTACTCTGCAACTGCACCTGAGAAGTGGACAGAAATCAGGCAGGTTTCTGAATTGCACAAGGGTCCTCAGAGAACATGATTTTTGGGAACACTTAACCTGGGCGTGAGCCTGGAACCTGCTTCCCAAGTACCACTATCCCTTACCGCAACCTGATTGTGTGTCTCACAGCACGACTGAAGGAAGTTACGCACGTACATTGCTCGGTGTGTGAGACGCTGTATGTGTGTATTCACACGTGTGGGCGTGTGTGACTGTGACTGTGCACGAGGATGCGTTTGTGGATACCTGTGTGTGCCGCTAAACACGCGTCTTGGTCTCTGGGTGTCCCTGTGGCCCTCTGCAGACGCCTCTAACAGTAAACGTCATAGTTTATACACAGCACCCTGGTTGGACCCCCAACTGAAAGGAGAAAGACCCCTGTCAGCTTCATGAGGCCACATGCGAACTTTGAACCCCAGGCTGTCAAAATAGGCCACAGACTCCCGCTCTCCCACAGCCACGCCTTCTGACCAAAGCACAAAGACTGGACGAGACCTCCCTCCCGGCCGTGGGTGTCACACCTATGTGGACCTGGAGATCCTGCCACCTACCACCACATCTGATGTGCCCTTGGGGTCACTCCCAGTGCTCCCGGAAGCAAGGTAACCTCCCATGGGCAGGCTGACACCGACCTGCAGTTGCCGACAGGCAAGATGCAGCCTGGCACTTCTCAAGGGGTTAACGGACTTCGGCCCAAGTGTCTCATCTCGCCACCTAGACCAAATCACTTCCCATGACCCCGTGGGAATGCCCTCAATGGGAAGTGTTGGGCTTCAGCAACCATGACACAGGTTGGAACCCCACAGTGGAAATTAGGCCACCTTCCCGGACACGTATAGGCAAGCTTCCAACTGGTAGGCTTTGCGGCCCTGACCACTGAGGAAACGCTCAAACGCTACACAGCCTCGTCCTAAGTGCCCTCCTCCTGCCTGCAGGGAGACTCGACTCTACTTGAAGCCACAGACATCATGTGAACACGGAGACACTGAACAGCAGGGAAGACACACCGCAAGCCTGTCTGCTTTGATGACGCCCACCCCACCCCATGCATCCTGGCAATTCTCCACTGCCACAGCGACACTACCGAGGCACTCACAGTGATCAAAGGCACTGTCCCCGACGACCACAGACAGACTTTCAACGGAAAACCTTTGCCACACGAGGGGACCTGGAAACTTGAAAGGGCACAGTGGCTGTCCACGACAGTGCGCCTGGCGTCGCAACAGTGCCCCCACCTCTGTCCCCACAACGGACTGCTCCAGGTAAACCTCTGGCTGTTCGCAAGCCGAGTCATGCCCCCCCGGGAGAAGCATTTTCGCTTTACACATTCCCAAACAAGGTAACAAAGAGGCCAAAGGGGATGTTCGCATAACTAAACATCCTCCAAGGAGGCCAGCAGAGACGCGTCACCATGTCAATCTTCTTTACGTCTCGCAAGACACCCTTTGGGTGTCTTTCCTCTGGCAATGGGATTCCAACTCTACACAGGTTACCTACCTCACCTCATCCACTTGAACTGCCAAAGCCTTCCCCTCCATAGGCAGCTGATGCCAGCCAATCACGAACATGACACATCCTTGGGAAGCCGAGGCCAGCACCTGCAACCCAATTATGATAGCCTATTCCACGACATCACAAAGGACATGTCCTCATCTTCCCTTCCCTTCCTGTACGGGCCATCAGTGATCCACGCAGGTTTCAATTCAGCACTCATTCCTCTCCCCACTCCACGATGACCCACTTGGCATCAACACTGTGCCGGGAGTTAAAGTAGAGAAGCAAACAAGGGCAGCAGCGAGGCCTAATCCATCAGCCCCTTTCCGCCGATGCCCAACCGAGCTCACCCCTGCCCATTGCTCCAGCCTCACTAGGCACTCAAGAAGCTCACCGTGAAAAACGCAAGAACAGGGAGTGCCACAGGCCTGGCCTGAGGTTCCAGGCACCAACCAGGGACGCTTGCTCATCTTGGCTTCCAGAATCAACCCCCAAAATGGCATGCACGAAGCGTGATCCTGGCCAAAACTCACCTCCCAACTGCAAGCTAACTGGGCCTAGACCAGCACACACTCTGACTCTTAAGACCAGCAGGAGAGCCTGCCCCCTCGCATTCCCTCAACAGCCATTCAGCAGGGACCCGGGATTCACAGATAACACAGCTTATGTGCAGACACGGTCAACCCTCAGACAGGAGCCCCTCCAATACTGGAGTCCTTGGTGGTGTTTGCATGCATGTCAGCGGAAGACGCTGGCCCTCATTCCTAACTGTCCTCTCCCCCTGAGAGAGGAAACGTGCTGAACCTCAGTTTCGATGACGAGACGGTAGAGTGTTCTCACTCATTTGGCTCAGATTTTCCAAGGAATGCATGCAAGGGTGTCATCATCAATCCAAGCACATGCTGGGACGCTGCAGAACACAACCGGAGTCTGCGCGGGACTCTGTACAGGAGCCATGAGCCTGGGCTACCCCAAAAGCCTGGAGAATCCACAGCCCTCAGGCCACTCAGCAAGGGGAACAATCAATCCACTCTTGCAGCCATTGGGCCCGTCTGAGGAAAACCTAATATCTAACGGCACATCTTGGGGTGCTTGAATACCTACCATCCTGACTTATCCACGACCACGCTCGGGGACATGGGCCCGCCTCACTTTTTCCAGTTCTTCTTAGCACCTCCAGTCATCAGAGCACACGAAGGTCTTCTTGTTTGTGCCGACGGCCAGCCTTTCCCAGCAACTGCACCTGAGAAGTGGACAGAAATCACCGAGGCTTCATAAGTGGACCGGTGTCCTCACAGGACATGATCCATAAAAACAGTTACCTGGCCTTGAGCTCTGAAACTGCTTCCCAAGGACCTCTAACCCTTACCGAGAATTGACTGCATGTCTGATAGTACGACTGCAGGAAGTTACGCACATATGTTGGCCGGTGTCTGAGAGGCTGTATGTGTGTGTTCACACGTGTGGGCGTGTGTGACTGTGACTGCGCATGCGGACATGCTTGTGGGTTCCTCTGTGTGCCGCTGCATACGCGTCTTGGTCTCTGTGTGTCCCTATGGCCCTGTGAAGAGGAGTCCAACAATAAAAGAAATAGTTTATACACAGCACCCTGGTTAGACCCCTAACTGAAAGGAGAAAGAATCCTGTCAGCTTTAAGAGGCCGCAGACACACTTTGACCCCCAGGGGCTGTTGAAATAGTCCACGGACTCCCGCTCTCCTACAGCCACGCCTTCTGACCAAAACACAAAGCCTCGACGAGACCTGCCTCCGGGCCTTGGCTGTGACATCGACATGCACCTCGAGACTCTGTCAGCTACCAGTATATCTGATGGGCATTTGGGGTCACTCGCAGCACTTCCGGAAGCAAGGGAACTCCCATGGTCGGGCCGACACCGACCGGCAGCTGTCTACTGCCAAGATGCAGTCTGAAAACACTCAAGGGGCTAACGAACGTGGGCCCACGTGCCACTTCTCGCCAACTAGGCCTAATCACTTTCCATTGACCCATGGGAATGCCCACCACAGGAAGTGGTGGGCTTCAGCCACCATGACCCATGTCGGATCCCCACGGCGGAAACTAGTCCACATTCCCAGCCACGTCTCAGGCAGCTCCCATCTTGAATGTTCGCGGCCCTGACCCCTAAGGAAACGCTCAAACCCTTGAAAGCCTCGTCCTACATGCCCTCCTCCAGCCCACAGGGCGACACGACCCTACTGGAAACCACAAACATCTTCAGAACACGGGAACACTGAACACCAGGGAAGACAGACCGCAAGCCTGTCTCCTTCGTTGATGCTGATCCCACACCATGCATCCTGGAAATTCTCCACTGCCACAGTGACACTACCGAGTAACTCACAGTGATCAAAGGCATGGTCCCCGAGGACCACAGACAGACTTTCAATGGAAGACCTCTGCCATGCGAGGGAACTTGGAAGCCTGAAAGGGAACAGTGGCTGGCCACGGCAGCACAGCAGGCATGGCAATGGGGCCCCCATCTCTGCCCCACCAATGGACTGCTCCAGATAAACCTCTGGCTGTTCGAAAGGCCTGCGTGCTACACCGGCCGGTCGCGTCATTCCCCCACGGGAGAAACACTTTCGCTTTACACATTGCCAAACAAGGGAACAAAGCGGCCAAAGGGGATGTTCGCATAACTCAACTACCTGCAAGGAGGCCGGCACAGACGCCTCACCGTGTCGATCTTCTCTACTTCCCGCAAGACACCCTTTGGGTGTCATTCCTCGGGCAACGGGATCGCAACTCTACACAGCTTACCTACCTCAACTCACCCACTTGAACTGCCAAAGCCATCCGCTCCATAGGCAGCTTATGCCAGCCCATCACGAACAAGACACATTCGTGGGAAGCCGAGGCCAGCGCCTGCAACCCAATGATGACAACCCATCCCACGACATCACACAGGACCTTTCCTCATGATACCTTACCTTTCTCTCCAGGCCAGCAGCCACCAGCCAGGCTGAAATGCTTCACTCGATCCACACCCCACTCCACGAAGATCCACTTAGCGCCAACAGTGTGCCGGCAACTTCAGCAGAGGAGCTGACAGGGGCAGCACTGAGGCCTAAACCATCAGCCCCCTTCCGCCATCGCCCAACTCCAGCCCACGCCCGCCCACGGCTCCAGCCACACGGGGCAGTCAAGAACCTCACTGCACGAAACACAACAACACAGAGGGCCACAGGCCTGGCCTGAGGCTCCAGGCTCCAACCAGGGAAGCTTGCTCATGTTGGCTTCCATAATCAACCTTGGAAGCGGCATGCACAAAGTGTGATCCTGTCCAAAAATCACCTCTCCAAGATGCAAGCTTACTGGGTCTATACCAGAACACACTCCGACCCTGAAGACTAGCAGGAAAGCCTGCCCTCTTGCATTCCCTCAACGGCCTTTTAGCAGGGACCGGGGATTCATAGATGACCCAGCTTATGGGCAGACATGGTCGACCCTCAGACAGGAGCCCCTCCAATGCTGGAGCCCTTAGTGGGGTTTGCATGAATGTCAGCAGGGGACGTTGGCCCTCACTCCTAACTGTCCCATACTCCCGAGACAGGAAACGTGCTGGACCTCAGTTTCGATGAGGAGACGGTAGAGCGTTCTCACTCATTTTGTTCAGATTTTCCAAGGAATGCATACAAGGGTGTCATCATCGATCCAAGCACATGCTGGGACGCTGCAGAACACAAAAGGGAAGGCCGTGGGTCTCTGCAGAGGAGCCATGACCTGGAAGTACTCCAACTGCCTGGGGAATCCACAGTCCTCAGGCCACTCAGCAAGACCAACAATCAATCCACCCTTGCAACCATTGGGCCCATCTGTGGAAATCCTAATATCCAATGGCACATCTTAGTATGGGTGAATGCCTACCGTCCTGAGCTATCCACAGCCTTGCTCGGCAACGTGCACCCGCCCCACTTTGTCCAGTTCTCCTTAGCATATCCAGTCATCAGACAACGCGAAGGTCTTCTTCTCTTTGCCGACAGCCAGCCTTACTCTGCAACTGCACCTGAGAAGTGGACAGAAATCAGGCAGGTTTCTGAATTGCACAAGGGTCCTCAGAGAACATGATTTTTGGGAACACTTAACCTGGGCGTGAGCCTGGAACCTGCTTCCCAAGTACCACTATCCCTTACCGCAACCTGATTGTGTGTCTCACAGCACGACTGAAGGAAGTTACGCACGTACATTGCTCGGTGTGTGAGACGCTGTATGTGTGTATTCACACGTGTGGGCGTGTGTGACTGTGACTGTGCACGAGGATGCGTTTGTGGATACCTGTGTGTGCCGCTAAACACGCGTCTTGGTCTCTGGGTGTCCCTGTGGCCCTCTGCAGACGCCTCTAACAGTAAACGTCATAGTTTATACACAGCACCCTGGTTGGACCCCCAACTGAAAGGAGAAAGACCCCTGTCAGCTTCATGAGGCCACATGCGAACTTTGAACCCCAGGCTGTCAAAATAGGCCACAGACTCCCGCTCTCCCACAGCCACGCCTTCTGACCAAAGCACAAAGACTGGACGAGACCTCCCTCCCGGCCGTGGGTGTCACACCTATGTGGACCTGGAGATCCTGCCACCTACCACCACATCTGATGTGCCCTTGGGGTCACTCCCAGTGCTCCCGGAAGCAAGGTAACCTCCCATGGGCAGGCTGACACCGACCTGCAGTTGCCGACAGGCAAGATGCAGCCTGGCACTTCTCAAGGGGTTAACGGACTTCGGCCCAAGAGTCTCATCTCGGCACCTAGACCAAATCACTTCCCATGACCCCGTGGGAATGCCCTCAATGGGAAGTGATGGGCTTCAGCAACCATGACACAGGTTGGAACCCCACAGTGGAAATTAGGCCACCTTCCCGGACACGTATAGGCAAGCTTCCAACTGGTAGGCTTTGCGGCCCTGACCACTGAGGAAACGCTCAAACGCTACACAGCCTCGTCCTAAGTGCCCTCCTCCTGCCTGCAGGGAGACTCGACTCTACTTGAAGCCACAGACATCATGTGAACACGGAGACACTGAACAGCAGGGAAGACACACCGCAAGCCTGTCTGCTTTGATGATGCCCACCCCACCCCATGCATCCTGGCAATTCTCCACTGCCACAGCGACACTACCGAGGCACTCACAGTGATCAAAGGCACTGTCCCCGACGACCACAGACAGACTTTCAACGGAAAACCTTTGCCACACGAGGGGACCTGGAAACTTGAAAGGGCACAGTGGCTGTCCACGACAGTGCGCCTGGCGTCGCAACAGTGCCCCCACCTCTGTCCCCACAACGGACTGCTCCAGGTAAACCTCTGGCTGTTCGCAAGCCGAGTCATGCCCCCCCGGGAGAAGCACTTTCGCTTTACACATTCCCAAACAAGGTAACAAAGAGGCCAAAGGGGATGTTCGCATAACTAAACATCCTCCAAGGAGGCCAGCAGAGACGCGTCACCATGTCAATCTTCTTTACGTCTCGCAAGACACCCTTTGGGTGTCTTTCCTCTGGCAATGGGATTCCAACTCTACACAGGTTACCTACCTCACCTCATCCACTTGAACTGCCAAAGCCTTCCCCTCCATAGGCAGCTGATGCCAGCCAATCACGAACATGACACATCCTTGGGAAGCCGAGGCCAGCACCTGCAACCCAATTATGATAGCCTATTCCACGACATCACAAAGGACATGTCCTCATCTTCCCTTCCCTTCCTGTACGGGCCATCAGTGATCCACGCAGGTTTCAATTCAGCACTCATTCCTCTCCCCACTCCACGATGACCCACTTGGCATCAACACTGTGCCGGGAGTTAAAGTAGAGAAGCAAACAAGGGCAGCAGCGAGGCCTAATCCATCAGCCCCTTTCCGCCGATGCCCAACCGAGCTCACCCCTGCCCATTGCTCCAGCCTCACTAGGCACTCAAGAAGCTCACCGTGAAAAACGCAAGAACAGGGAGTGCCACAGGCCTGGCCTGAGGTTCCAGGCACCAACCAGGGACGCTTGCTCATCTTGGCTTCCAGAATCAACCCCCAAAATGGCATGCACGAAGCGTGATCCTGGCCAAAACTCACCTCCCAACTGCAAGCTAACTGGGCCTAGACCAGCACACACTCTGACTCTTAAGACCAGCAGGAGAGCCTGCCCCCTCGCATTCCCTCAACAGCCATTCAGCAGGGACCCGGGATTCACAGATAACACAGCTTATGTGCAGACACGGTCAACCCTCAGACAGGAGCCCCTCCAATACTGGAGTCCTTGGTGGTGTTTGCATGCATGTCAGCGGAAGACGCTGGCCCTCATTCCTAACTGTCCTCTCCCCCTGAGAGAGGAAACGTGCTGAACCTCAGTTTTGATGACGAGACGGTAGAGTGTTCTCACTCATTTGGCTCAGATTTTCCAAGGAATGCATGCAAGGGTGTCATCATCAATCCAAGCACATGCTGGGACGCTGCAGAACACAACCGGAGTCTGCGCGGGACTCTGTACAGGAGCCATGAGCCTGGGCTACCCCAAAAGCCTGGAGAATCCACAGCCCTCAGGCCACTCAGCAAGGGGAACAATCAATCCACTCTTGCAGCCATTGGGCCCGTCTGAGGAAAACCTAATATCTAACGGCACATCTTGGGGTGCCTGAATACCTACCATCCTGAGTTATCCACGACCACGCTCGGGGACATGGGCCCGCCTCACTTTTTCCAGTTCTTCTTAGCACCTCCAGTCATCAGAGCACACGAAGGTCTTCTTGTTTGTGCCGACGGCCAGCCTTTCCCAGCAACTGCACCTGAGAAGTGGACAGAAATCACCGAGGCTTCATAAGTGGACCGGTGTCCTCACAGGACATGATCCATAAAAACAGTTACCTGGCCTTGAGCTCTGAAACTGCTTCCCAAGGACCTCTAACCCTTACCGAGAATTGACTGCATGTCTGATAGTACGACTGCAGGAAGTTACGCACATATGTTGGCCGGTGTCTGAGAGGCTGTATGTGTGTGTTCACACGTGTGGGCGTGTGTGACTGTGACTGCGCATGCGGACATGCTTGTGGGTTCCTCTGTGTGCCGCTGCATACGCGTCTTGGTCTCTGTGTGTCCCTATGGCCCTGTGAAGAGGAGTCCAACAATAAAAGAAATAGTTTATACACAGCACCCTGGTTAGACCCCTAACTGAAAGGAGAAAGAATCCTGTCAGCTTTAAGAGGCCGCAGACACACTTTGACCCCCAGGGGCTGTTGAAATAGTCCACGGACTCCCGCTCTCCTACAGCCACGCCTTCTGACCAAAACACAAAGCCTCGACGAGACCTGCCTCCGGGCCTTGGCTGTGACATCGACATGCACCTCGAGACTCTGTCAGCTACCAGTATATCTGATGGGCATTTGGGGTCACTCGCAGCACTTCCGGAAGCAAGGGAACTCCCATGGTCGGGCCGACACCGACCGGCAGCTGTCTACTGCCAAGATGCAGTCTGAAAACACTCAAGGGGCTAACGAACGTGGGCCCACGTGCCACATCTCGCCAACTAGGCCTAATCACTTTCCATTGACCCGTGGGAATGCCCACCACAGGAAGTGGTGGGCTTCAGCCACCATGACCCATGTCGGATCCCCACGGCGGAAACTAGTCCACATTCCCAGCCACGTCTCAGGCAGCTCCCATCTTGAATGTTCGCGGCCCTGACCCCTAAGGAAACGCTCAAACCCTTGAAAGCCTCGTCCTACATGCCCTCCTCCAGCCCACAGGGCGACACGACCCTACTGGAAACCACAAACATCTTCAGAACACGGGAACACTGAACACCAGGGAAGACAGACCGCAAGCCTGTCTCCTTCGTTGATGCTGATCCCACACCATGCATCCTGGAAATTCTCCACTGCCACAGTGACACTACCGAGTAACTCACAGTGATCAAAGGCATGGTCCCCGAGGACCACAGACAGACTTTCAATGGAAGACCTCTGCCATGCGAGGGAACTTGGAAGCCTGAAAGGGAACAGTGGCTGGCCACGGCAGCACAGCAGGCATGGCAATGGGGCCCCCATCTCTGCCCCACCAATGGACTGCTCCAGATAAACCTCTGGCTGTTCGAAAGGCCTGCGTGCTACACCGGCCGGTCGCGTCATTCCCCCACGGGAGAAACACTTTCGCTTTACACATTGCCAAACAAGGGAACAAAGCGGCCAAAGGGGATGTTCGCATAACTCAACTACCTGCAAGGAGGCCGGCACAGACGCCTCACCGTGTCGATCTTCTCTACTTCCCGCAAGACACCCTTTGGGTGTCATTCCTCGGGCAACGGGATCGCAACTCTACACAGCTTACCTACCTCAACTCACCCACTTGAACTGCCAAAGCCATCCGCTCCATAGGCAGCTTATGCCAGCCCATCACGAACAAGACACATTCGTGGGAAGCCGAGGCCAGCGCCTGCAACCCAATGATGACAACCCATCCCACGACATCACACAGGACCTTTCCTCATGATACCTTACCTTTCTCTCCAGGCCAGCAGCCACCAGCCAGGCTGAAATGCTTCACTCGATCCACACCCCACTCCACGAAGATCCACTTAGCGCCAACAGTGTGCCGGCAACTTCAGCAGAGGAGCTGACAGGGGCAGCACTGAGGCCTAAACCATCAGCCCCCTTCTGCCATCGCCCAACTCCAGCCCACGCCCGCCCACTGCTCCAGCCACATGGGGCAGTCAAGAACCTCACTGCACGAAACACAACAACAGAGAGGGCCACAGGCCTGGCCTGAGGCTCCAGGCTCCAACCAGGGAAGCTTGCTCATGTTGGCTTCCATAATCAACCTTGGAAGCGGCATGCACAAAGTGTGATCCTGTCCAAAAATCACCTCTCCAAGATGCAAGCTTACTGGGTCTATACCAGAACACACTCCGACCCTGAAGACTAGCAGGAAAGCCTGCCCTCTTGCATTCCCTCAACGGCCTTTTAGCAGGGACCGGGGATTCATAGATGACCCAGCTTATGGGCAGACATGGTCGACCCTCAGACAGGAGCCCCTCCAATGCTGGAGCCCTTAGTGGGGTTTGCATGCCTGTCAGCAGGGGACGTTGGCCCTCACTCCTAACTGTCCCATACTCCCGAGACAGGAAACGTGCTGGACCTCAGTTTCGATGAGGAGACGGTAGAGCGTTCTCACTCATTTTGTTCAGATTTTCCAAGGAATGCATACAAGGGTGTCATCATCGATCCAAGCACATGCTGGGACGCTGCAGAACACAAAAGGGAAGGCCGTGGGTCTCTGCAGAGGAGCCATGACCTGGAAGTACTCCAACTGCCTGGGGAATCCACAGTCCTCAGGCCACTCAGCAAGACCAACAATCAATCCACCCTTGCAACCATTGGGCCCATCTGTGGAAATCCTAATATCCAATGGCACATCTTAGTATGGGTGAATGCCTACCGTCCTGAGCTATCCACAGCCTTGCTCGGCAACGTGCACCCGCCCCACTTTGTCCAGTTCTCCTTAGCATATCCAGTCATCAGACAACGCGAAGGTCTTCTTCTCTTTGCCGACAGCCAGCCTTACTCTGCAACTGCACCTGAGAAGTGGACAGAAATCAGGCAGGTTTCTGAATTGCACAAGGGTCCTCAGAGAACATGATTTTTGGGAACACTTAACCTGGGCGTGAGCCTGGAACCTGCTTCCCAAGTACCACTATCCCTTACCGCAACCTGATTGTGTGTCTCACAGCACGACTGAAGGAAGTTACGCACGTACATTGCTCGGTGTGTGAGACGCTGTATGTGTGTATTCACACGTGTGGGCGTGTGTGACTGTGACTGTGCACGAGGATGCGTTTGTGGATACCTGTGTGTGCCGCTAAACACGCGTCTTGGTCTCTGGGTGTCCCTGTGGCCCTCTGCAGACGCCTCTAACAGTAAACGTCATAGTTTATACACAGCACCCTGGTTGGACCCCCAACTGAAAGGAGAAAGACCCCTGTCAGCTTCATGAGGCCACATGCGAACTTTGAACCCCAGGCTGTCAAAATAGGCCACAGACTCCCGCTCTCCCACAGCCACGCCTTCTGACCAAAGCACAAAGACTGGACGAGACCTCCCTCCCGGCCGTGGGTGTCACACCTATGTGGACCTGGAGATCCTGCCACCTACCACCACATCTGATGTGCCCTTGGGGTCACTCCCAGTGCTCCCGGAAGCAAGGTAACCTCCCATGGGCAGGCTGACACCGACCTGCAGTTGCCGACAGGCAAGATGCAGCCTGGCACTTCTCAAGGGGTTAACGGACTTCGGCCCAAGTGTCTCATCTCGCCACCTAGACCAAATCACTTCCCATGACCCCGTGGGAATGCCCTCAATGGGAAGTGTTGGGCTTCAGCAACCATGACACAGGTTGGAACCCCACAGTGGAAATTAGGCCACCTTCCCGGACACGTATAGGCAAGCTTCCAACTGGTAGGCTTTGCGGCCCTGACCACTGAGGAAACGCTCAAACGCTACACAGCCTCGTCCTAAGTGCCCTCCTCCTGCCTGCAGGGAGACTCGACTCTACTTGAAGCCACAGACATCATGTGAACACGGAGACACTGAACAGCAGGGAAGACACACCGCAAGCCTGTCTGCTTTGATGACGCCCACCCCACCCCATGCATCCTGGCAATTCTCCACTGCCACAGCGACACTACCGAGGCACTCACAGTGATCAAAGGCACTGTCCCCGACGACCACAGACAGACTTTCAACGGAAAACCTTTGCCACACGAGGGGACCTGGAAACTTGAAAGGGCACAGTGGCTGTCCACGACAGTGCGCCTGGCGTCGCAACAGTGCCCCCACCTCTGTCCCCACAACGGACTGCTCCAGGTAAACCTCTGGCTGTTCGCAAGCCGAGTCATGCCCCCCCGGGAGAAGCACTTTCGCTTTACACATTCCCAAACAAGGTAACAAAGAGGCCAAAGGGGATGTTTGCATAACTAAACATCCTCCAAGGAGGCCAGCAGAGACGCGTCACCATGTCAATCTTCTTTACGTCTCGCAAGACACCCTTTGGGTGTCTTTCCTCTGGCAATGGGATTCCAACTCTACACAGGTTACCTACCTCACCTCATCCACTTGAACTGCCAAAGCCTTCCCCTCCATAGGCAGCTGATGCCAGCCAATCACGAACATGACACATCCTTGGGAAGCCGAGGCCAGCACCTGCAACCCAATTATGATAGCCTATTCCACGACATCACAAAGGACATGTCCTCATCTTCCCTTCCCTTCCTGTACGGGCCATCAGTGATCCACGCAGGTTTAAATTCAGCACTCATTCCTCTCCCCACTCCACGATGACCCACTTGGCATCAACACTGTGCCGGGAGTTAAAGTAGAGAAGCAAACAAGGGCAGCAGCGAGGCCTAATCCATCAGCCCCTTTCCGCCGATGCCCAACCGAGCTCACCCCTGCCCATTGCTCCAGCCTCACTAGGCACTCAAGAAGCTCACCGTGAAAAACGCAAGAACAGGGAGTGCCACAGGCCTGGCCTGAGGTTCCAGGCACCAACCAGGGACGCTTGCTCATCTTGGCTTCCAGAATCAACCCCCAAAATGGCATGCACGAAGCGTGATCCTGGCCAAAACTCACCTCCCAACTGCAAGCTAACTGGGCCTAGACCAGCACACACTCTGACTCTTAAGACCAGCAGGAGAGCCTGCCCCCTCGCATTCCCTCAACAGCCATTCAGCAGGGACCCGGGATTCACAGATAACACAGCTTATGTGCAGACACGGTCAACCCTCAGACAGGAGCCCCTCCAATACTGGAGTCCTTGGTGGTGTTTGCATGCATGTCAGCGGAAGACGCTGGCCCTCATTCCTAACTGTCCTCTCCCCCTGAGAGAGGAAACGTGCTGAACCTCAGTTTCGATGACGAGACGGTAGAGTGTTCTCACTCATTTGGCTCAGATTTTCCAAGGAATGCATGCAAGGGTGTCATCATCAATCCAAGCACATGCTGGGACGCTGCAGAACACAACCGGAGTCTGCGCGGGACTCTGTACAGGAGCCATGAGCCTGGGCTACCCCAAAAGCCTGGAGAATCCACAGCCCTCAGGCCACTCAGCAAGGGGAACAATCAATCCACTCTTGCAGCCATTGGGCCCGTCTGAGGAAAACCTAATATCTAACGGCACATCTTGGGGTGCCTGAATACCTACCATCCTGAGTTATCCACGACCACGCTCGGGGACATGGGCCCGCCTCACTTTTTCCAGTTCTTCTTAGCACCTCCAGTCATCAGAGCACACGAAGGTCTTCTTGTTTGTGCCGACGGCCAGCCTTTCCCAGCAACTGCACCTGAGAAGTGGACAGAAATCACCGAGGCTTCATAAGTGGACCGGTGTCCTCACAGGACATGATCCATAAAAACAGTTACCTGGCCTTGAGCTCTGAAACTGCTTCCCAAGGACCTCTAACCCTTACCGAGAATTGACTGCATGTCTGATAGTACGACTGCAGGAAGTTACGCACATATGTTGGCCGGTGTCTGAGAGGCTGTATGTGTGTGTTCACACGTGTGGGCGTGTGTGACTGTGACTGCGCATGCGGACATGCTTGTGGGTTCCTCTGTGTGCCGCTGCATACGCGTCTTGGTCTCTGTGTGTCCCTATGGCCCTGTGAAGAGGAGTCCAACAATAAAAGAAATAGTTTATACACAGCACCCTGGTTAGACCCCTAACTGAAAGGAGAAAGAATCCTGTCAGCTTTAAGAGGCCGCAGACACACTTTGACCCCCAGGGGCTGTTGAAATAGTCCACGGACTCCCGCTCTCCTACAGCCACGCCTTCTGACCAAAACACAAAGCCTCGACGAGACCTGCCTCCGGGCCTTGGCTGTGACATCGACATGCACCTCGAGACTCTGTCAGCTACCAGTATATCTGATGGGCATTTGGGGTCACTCGCAGCACTTCCGGAAGCAAGGGAACTCCCATGGTCGGGCCGACACCGACCGGCAGCTGTCTACTGCCAAGATGCAGTCTGAAAACACTCAAGGGGCTAACGAACGTGGGCCCACGTGCCACTTCTCGCCAACTAGGCCTAATCACTTTCCATTGACCCATGGGAATGCCCACCACAGGAAGTGGTGGGCTTCAGCCACCATGACCCATGTCGGATCCCCACGGCGGAAACTAGTCCACATTCCCAGCCACGTCTCAGGCAGCTCCCATCTTGAATGTTCGCGGCCCTGACCCCTAAGGAAACGCTCAAACCCTTGAAAGCCTCGTCCTACATGCCCTCCTCCAGCCCACAGGGCGACACGACCCTACTGGAAACCACAAACATCTTCAGAACACGGGAACACTGAACACCAGGGAAGACAGACCGCAAGCCTGTCTCCTTCGTTGATGCTGATCCCACACCATGCATCCTGGAAATTCTCCACTGCCACAGTGACACTACCGAGTAACTCACAGTGATCAAAGGCATGGTCCCCGAGGACCACAGACAGACTTTCAATGGAAGACCTCTGCCATGCGAGGGAACTTGGAAGCCTGAAAGGGAACAGTGGCTGGCCACGGCAGCACAGCAGGCATGGCAATGGGGCCCCCATCTCTGCCCCACCAATGGACTGCTCCAGATAAACCTCTGGCTGTTCGAAAGGCCTGCGTGCTACACCGGCCGGTCGCGTCATTCCCCCACGGGAGAAACACTTTCGCTTTACACATTGCCAAACAAGGGAACAAAGCGGCCAAAGGGGATGTTCGCATAACTCAACTACCTGCAAGGAGGCCGGCACAGACGCCTCACCGTGTCGATCTTCTCTACTTCCCGCAAGACACCCTTTGGGTGTCATTCCTCGGGCAACGGGATCGCAACTCTACACAGCTTACCTACCTCAACTCACCCACTTGAACTGCCAAAGCCATCCGCTCCATAGGCAGCTTATGCCAGCCCATCACGAACAAGACACATTCGTGGGAAGCCGAGGCCAGCGCCTGCAACCCAATGATGACAACCCATCCCACGACATCACACAGGACCTTTCCTCATGATACCTTACCTTTCTCTCCAGGCCAGCAGCCACCAGCCAGGCTGAAATGCTTCACTCGATCCACACCCCACTCCACGAAGATCCACTTAGCGCCAACAGTGTGCCGGCAACTTCAGCAGAGGAGCTGACAGGGGCAGCACTGAGGCCTAAACCATCAGCCCCCTTCCGCCATCGCCCAACTCCAGCCCACGCCCGCCCACTGCTCCAGCCACACGGGGCAGTCAAGAACCTCACTGCACGAAACACAACAACACAGAGGGCCACAGGCCTGGCCTGAGGCTCCAGGCTCCAACCAGGGAAGCTTGCTCATGTTGGCTTCCATAATCAACCTTGGAAGCGGCATGCACAAAGTGTGATCCTGTCCAAAAATCACCTCTCCAAGATGCAAGCTTACTGGGTCTATACCAGAACACACTCCGACCCTGAAGACTAGCAGGAAAGCCTGCCCTCTTGCATTCCCTCAACGGCCTTTTAGCAGGGACCGGGGATTCATAGATGACCCAGCTTATGGGCAGACATGGTCGACCCTCAGACAGGAGCCCCTCCAATGCTGGAGCCCTTAGTGGGGTTTGCATGAATGTCAGCAGGGGACGTTGGCCCTCACTCCTAACTGTCCCATACTCCCGAGACAGGAAACGTGCTGGACCTCAGTTTCGATGAGGAGACGGTAGAGCGTTCTCACTCATTTTGTTCAGATTTTCCAAGGAATGCATACAAGGGTGTCATCATCGATCCAAGCACATGCTGGGACGCTGCAGAACACAAAAGGGAAGGCCGTGGGTCTCTGCAGAGGAGCCATGACCTGGAAGTACTCCAACTGCCTGGGGAATCCACAGTCCTCAGGCCACTCAGCAAGACCAACAATCAATCCACCCTTGCAACCATTGGGCCCATCTGTGGAAATCCTAATATCCAATGGCACATCTTAGTATGGGTGAATGCCTACCGTCCTGAGCTATCCACAGCCTTGCTCGGCAACGTGCACCCGCCCCACTTTGTCCAGTTCTCCTTAGCATATCCAGTCATCAGACAACGCGAAGGTCTTCTTCTCTTTGCCGACAGCCAGCCTTACTCTGCAACTGCACCTGAGAAGTGGACAGAAATCAGGCAGGTTTCTGAATTGCACAAGGGTCCTCAGAGAACATGATTTTTGGGAACACTTAACCTGGGCGTGAGCCTGGAACCTGCTTCCCAAGTACCACTATCCCTTACCGCAACCTGATTGTGTGTCTCACAGCACGACTGAAGGAAGTTACGCACGTACATTGCTCGGTGTGTGAGACGCTGTATGTGTGTATTCACACGTGTGGGCGTGTGTGACTGTGACTGTGCACGAGGATGCGTTTGTGGATACCTGTGTGTGCCGCTAAACACGCGTCTTGGTCTCTGGGTGTCCCTGTGGCCCTCTGCAGACGCCTCTAACAGTAAACATCATAGTTTATACACAGCACCCTGGTTGGACCCCCAACTGAAAGGAGAAAGACCCCTGTCAGCTTCATGAGGCCACATGCGAACTTTGAACCCCAGGCTGTCAAAATAGGCCACAGACTCCCGCTCTCCCACAGCCACGCCTTCTGACCAAAGCACAAAGACTGGACGAGACCTCCCTCCCGGCCGTGGGTGTCACACCTATGTGGATCTGGAGATCCTGCCACCTACTACCACATCTGATGTGCCCTTGGGGTCACTCCCAGTGCTCCCGGAAGCAAGGTAACCTCCCATGGGCAGGCTGACACCGACCTGCAGTTGCCGACAGGCAAGATGCAGCCTGGCACTTCTCAAGGGGTTAATGGACTTCGGCCCAAGAGTCTCATCTCGGCACCTAGACCAAATCACTTCCCATGACCCCGTGGGAATGCCCTCAATGGGAAGTGATGGGCTTCAGCAACCATGACACAGGTTGGAACCCCACAGCGGAAATTAGGCCACCTTCCCGGACACGTATAGGCAAGCTTCCAACTGGTAGGCTTTGCGGCCCTGACCACTGAGGAAACGCTCAAACGCTACACAGCCTCGTCCTAAGTGCCCTCCTCCTGCCTGCAGGGAGACTCGACTCTACTTGAAGCCACAGACATCATGTGAACACGGAGACACTGAACAGCAGGGAAGACACACCGCAAGCCTGTCTGCTTTGATGACGCCCACCCCACCCCATGCATCCTGGCAATTCTCCACAGCCACAGCGACACTACCGAGGCACTCACAGTGATCAAAGGCACTGTCCCCGACGACCACAGACAGACTTTCAATGGAAAACCTTTGGCACACGAGGGGACCTGGAAACTTGAAAGGGCACAGTGGCTGTCCACGACAGTGCGCCTGGCGTCGCAACAGTGCCCCCACCTCTGTCCCCACAACGGACTGCTCCAGGTAAACCTCTGGCTGTTCGCAAGCCGAGTCATGCCCCCCCGGGAGAAGCACTTTCGCTTTACACATTCCCAAACTAGGTAACAAAGAGGCCAAAGGGGATGTTCGCATAACTAAACATCCTCCAAGGAGGCCAGCAGAGACGCGTCACCATGTCAATCTTCTTTACGTCTCGCAAGACACCCTTTGGGTGTCTTTCCTCTGGCAATGGGATTCCAACTCTACACAGGTTACCTACCTCACCTCATCCACTTGAACTGCCAAAGCCTTCCCCTCCATAGGCAGCTGATGCCAGCCAATCACGAACATGACACATCCTTGGGAAGCCGAGGCCAGCACCTGCAACCCAATTATGATAGCCTATTCCACGACATCACAAAGGACATGTCCTCATCTTCCCTTCCCTTCCTGTACGGGCCATCAGTGATCCACGCAGGTTTCAATTCAGCACTCATTCCTCTCCCCACTCCACGATGACCCACTTGGCATCAACACTGTGCTGGGAGTTAAAGTAGAGAAGCAAACAAGGGCAGCAGCGAGGCCTAATCCATCAGCCCCTTTCTGCCGATGCCCAACCGAGCTCACCCCTGCCCATTGCTCCAGCCTCACTAGGCACTCAAGAAGCTCACCGTGAAATACGCAAGAACAGGGAGTGCCACAGGCCTGGCCTGAGGTTCCAGGCACCAACCAGGGACGCTTGCTCATCTTGGCTTCCAGAATCAACCCCCAAAATGGCATGCACGAAGCGTGATCCTGGCCAAAACTCACCTCCCAACTGCAAGCTAACTGGGCCTAGACCAGCACACACTCTGACTCTTAAGACCAGCAGGAGAGCCTGCCCCCTCGCATTCCCTCAACAGCCATTCAGCAGGGACCCGGGATTCACAGATAACACAGCTTATGTGCAGACACGGTCAACCCTCAGACAGGAGCCCCTCCAATACTGGAGTCCTTGGTGGTGTTTGCATGCATGTCAGCGGAAGACGCTGGCCCTCATTCCTAACTGTCCTCTCCCCCTGAGAGAGGAAACGTGCTGAACCTCAGTTTCGATGACGAGACGGTAGAGTGTTCTCACTCATTTGGCTCAGATTTTCCAAGGAATGCATGCAAGGGTGTCATCATCAATCCAAGCACATGCTGGGACGCTGCAGAACACAACCGGAGTCTGCGCGGGACTCTGTACAGGAGCCATGAGCCTGGGCTACCCCAAAAGCCTGGAGAATCCACAGCCCTCAGGCCACTCAGCAAGGGGAACAATCAATCCACTCTTGCAGCCATTGGGCCCGTCTGAGGAAAACCTAATATCTAACGGCACATCTTGGGGTGCTTGAATACCTACCATCCTGACTTATCCACGACCACGCTCGGGGACATGGGCCCGCCTCACTTTTTCCAGTTCTTCTTAGCACCTCCAGTCATCAGAGCACACGAAGGTCTTCTTGTTTGTGCCGACGGCCAGCCTTTCCCAGCAACTGCACCTGAGAAGTGGACAGAAATCACCGAGGCTTCATAAGTGGACCGGTGTCCTCACAGGACATGATCCATAAAAACAGTTACCTGGCCTTGAGCTCTGAAACTGCTTCCCAAGGACCTCTAACCCTTACCGAGAATTGACTGCATGTCTGATAGTACGACTGCAGGAAGTTACGCACATATGTTGGCCGGTGTCTGAGAGGCTGTATGTGTGTGTTCACACGTGTGGGCGTGTGTGACTGTGACTGCGCATGCGGACATGCTTGTGGGTTCCTCTGTGTGCCGCTGCATACGCGTCTTGGTCTCTGTGTGTCCCTATGGCCCTGTGAAGAGGAGTCCAACAATAAAAGAAATAGTTTATACACAGCACCCTGGTTAGACCCCTAACTGAAAGGAGAAAGAATCCTGTCAGCTTTAAGAGGCCGCAGACACACTTTGACGCCCAGGGGCTGTTGAAATAGTCCACGGACTCCCGCTCTCCTACAGCCACACCTTCTGACCAAAACACAAAGCCTCGACGAGACCTGCCTCCGGGCCTTGGCTGTGACATCGACATGCACCTCGAGACTCTGTCAGCTACCAGTATATCTGATGGGCATTTGGGGTCACTCGCAGCACTTCCGGAAGCAAGGGAACTCCCATGGTCGGGCCGACACCGACCGGCAGCTGTCTACTGCCAAGATGCAGTCTGAAAACACTCAAGGGGCTAACGAACGTGGGCCCACGTGCCACTTCTCGCCAACTAGGCCTAATCACTTTCCACTGACCCGTGGGAATGCCCACCACAGGAAGTGGTGGGCTTCAGCCACCATGACCCATGTCGGATCCCCACGGCGGAAACTAGTCCACATTCCCAGCCACGTCTCAGGCAGCTCCCATCTTGAATGTTCGCGGCCCTGACCCCTAAGGAAACGCTCAAACCCTTGAAAGCCTCGTCCTACATGCCCTCCTCCAGCCCACAGGGCGACACGACCCTACTGGAAACCACAAACATCTTCAGAACACGGGAACACTGAACACCAGGGAAGACAGACCGCAAGCCTGTCTCCTTCGTTGATGCTGATCCCACACCATGCATCCTGGAAATTCTCCACTGCCACAGTGACACTACCGAGTAACACACAGTGATCAAAGGCATGGTCCCCGAGGACCACAGACAGACTTTCAATGGAAGACCTCTGCCATGCGAGGGAACTTGGAAGCCTGAAAGGGAACAGTGGCTGGCCACGGCAGCACAGCAGGCATGGCAATGGGGCCCCCATCTCTGCCCCACCAATGGACTGCTCCAGATAAACCTCTGGCTGTTCGAAAGGCCTGCGTGCTACACCGGCCGGTCGCGTCATTCCCCCACGGGAGAAACACTTTCGCTTTACACATTGCCAAACAAGGGAACAAAGCGGCCAAAGGGGATGTTCGCATAACTCAACTACCTGCAAGGAGGCCGGCACAGACGCCTCACCATGTCGATCTTCTCTACTTCCCGCAAGACACCCTTTGGGTGTCATTCCTCGGGCAACGGGATCGCAACTCTACACAGCTTACCTACCTCAACTCACCCACTTGAACTGCCAAAGCCATCCGCTCCATAGGCAGCTTATGCCAGCCCATCACGAACAAGACACATTCGTGGGAAGCCGAGGCCAGCGCCTGCAACCCAATGATGACAACCCATCCCACGACATCACACAGGACCTTTCCTCATGATACCTTACCTTTCTCTCCAGGCCAGCAGCCACCAGCCAGGCTGAAATGCTTCACTCGATCCACACCCCACTCCACGAAGATCCACTTAGCGCCAACAGTGTGCCGGCAACTTCAGCAGAGGAGCTGACAGGGGCAGCACTGAGGCCTAAACCATCAGCCCCCTTCCGCCATCGCCCAACTCCAGCCCACGCCCGCCCACTGCTCCAGCCACACGGGGCAGTCAAGAACCTCACTGCACGAAACACAACAACACAGAGGGCCACAGGCCTGGCCTGAGGCTCCAGGCTCCAACCAGGGAAGCTTGCTCATGTTGGCTTCCATAATCAACCTCGGAAGCAGCATGCACAAAGTGTGATCCTGTCCAAAAATCACCTCTCCAAGATGCAAGCTTACTGGGTCTATACCAGAACACACTCCGACCCTGAAGACTAGCAGGAAAGCCTGCCCTCTTGCATTCCCTCAACGGCCTTTTAGCAGGGACCGGGGATTCATAGATGACCCAGCTTATGGGCAGACATGGTCGACCCTCAGACAGGAGCCCCTCCAATGCTGGAGCCCTTAGTGGGGTTTGCATGCCTGTCAGCAGGGGACGTTGGCCCTCACTCCTAACTGTCCCATACTCCCGAGACAGGAAACGTGCTGGACCTCAGTTTCGATGAGGAGACGGTAGAGCGTTCTCACTCATTTTGTTCAGATTTTCCAAGGAATGCATACAAGGGTGTCATCATCGATCCAAGCACATGCTGGGACGCTGCAGAACACAAAAGGGAAGGCCGTGGGTCTCTGCAGAGGAGCCATGACCTGGAAGTACTCCAACTGCCTGGGGAATCCACAGTCCTCAGGCCACTCAGCAAGACCAACAATCAATCCACTCTTGCAACCATTGGGCCCATCTGTGGAAATCCTAATATCCAATGGCACATCTTAGTATGGGTGAATGCCTACCGTCCTGAGCTATCCACAGCCTTGCTCGGCAACGTGCACCCGCCCCACTTTGTCCAGTTCTCCTTAGCACATCCAGTCATCAGACAACGCGAAGGTCTTCTTCTCTTTGCCGACAGCCAGCCTTACTCTGCAACTGCACCTGAGAAGTGGACAGAAATCAGGCAGGTTTCTGAATTGCACAAGGGTCCTCAGAGAACATGATTTTTGTGAACACTTAACTTGGGCGTGAGCCTGGAACCTGATTCCCAAGTACCACTATCCCTTACCGAAAACTGATTGTGTGTCTCACAGCACGACTGAAGGAAGTTACGCACGTACATTGCTCGGTGTGTGAGACGCTGTATGTGTGTATTCACACGTGTGGGCGTGTGTGACTGTGACTGTGCACGAGGATGCGTTTGTGGATACCTGTGTGTGCCGCTAAACACGCGTCTTGGTCTCTGGGTGTCCCTGTGGCCCTCTGCAGACGCCTCTAACAGTAAACGTCATAGTTTATACACAGCACCCTGGTTGGACCCCCAACTGAAAGGAGAAAGACCCCTGTCAGCTTCATGAGGCCACATGCGAACTTTGAACCCCAGGCTGTCAAAATAGGCCACAGACTCCCGCTCTCCCACAGCCACGCCTTCTGACCAAAGCACAAAGACTGGACGAGACCTCCCTCCCGGCCGTGGGTGTCACACCTATGTGGATCTGGAGATCCTGCCACCTACTACCACATCTGATGTGCCCTTGGGGTCACTCCCAGTGCTCCCGGAAGCAAGGTAACCTCCCATGGGCAGGCTGACACCGACCTGCAGTTGCCGACAGGCAAGATGCAGCCTGGCACTTCTCAAGGGGTTAACGGACTTCGGCCCAAGAGTCTCATCTCGGCACCTAGACCAAATCACTTCCCATGACCCCGTGGGAATGCCCTCAATGGGAAGTGATGGGCTTCAGCAACCATGACACAGGTTGGAACCCCACAGCGGAAATTAGGCCACCTTCCCGGACACGTATAGGCAAGCTTCCAACTGGTAGGCTTTGGGGCCCTGACCACTGAGGAAACGCTCAAACGCTACACAGCCTCGTCCTAAGTGCCCTCCTCCTGCCTGCAGGGAGACTCGACTCTACTTGAAGCCACAGACATCATGTGAACACGGAGACACTGAACAGCAGGGAAGACACACCGCAAGCCTGTCTGCTTTGATGACGCCCACCCCACCCCATGCATCCTGGCAATTCTCCACAGCCACAGCGACACTACCGAGGCACTCACAGTGATCAAAGGCACTGTCCCCGACGACCACAGACAGACTTTCAACGGAAAACCTTTGGCACACGAGGGGACCTGGAAACTTGAAAGGGCACAGTGGCTGTCCACGACAGTGCGCCTGGCGTCGCAACAGTGCCCCCACCTCTGTCCCCACAACGGACTGCTCCAGGTAAACCTCTGGCTGTTCGCAAGCCGAGTCATGCCCCCCCGGGAGAAGCACTTTCGCTTTACACATTCCCAAACTAGGTAACAAAGAGGCCAAAGGGGATGTTCGCATAACTAAACATCCTCCAAGGAGGCCAGCAGAGACGCGTCACCATGTCAATCTTCTTTACGTCTCGCAAGACACCCTTTGGGTGTCTTTCCTCTGGCAATGGGATTCCAACTCTACACAGGTTACCTACCTCACCTCATCCACTTGAACTGCCAAAGCCTTCCCCTCCATAGGCAGCTGATGCCAGCCAATCACGAACATGACACATCCTTGGGAAGCCGAGGCCAGCACCTGCAACCCAATTATGATAGCCTATTCCACGACATCACAAAGGACATGTCCTCATCTTCCCTTCCCTTCCTGTACGGGCCATCAGTGATCCACGCAGGTTTCAATTCAGCACTCATTCCTCTCCCCACTCCACGATGACCCACTTGGCATCAACACTGTGCCGGGAGTTAAAGTAGAGAAGCAAACAAGGGCAGCAGCGAGGCCTAATCCATCAGCCCCTTTCCGCCGATGCCCAACCGAGCTCACCCCTGCCCATTGCTCCAGCCTCACTAGGCACTCAAGAAGCTCACCGTGAAAAACGCAAGAACAGGGAGTGCCACAGGCCTGGCCTGAGGTTCCAGGCACCAACCAGGGACGCTTGCTCATCTTGGCTTCCAGAATCAACCCCCAAAATGGCATGCACGAAGCGTGATCCTGGCCAAAACTCACCTCCCAACTGCAAGCTAACTGGGCCTAGACCAGCACACACTCTGACTCTTAAGACCAGCAGGAGAGCCTGCCCCCTCGCATTCCCTCAACAGCCATTCAGCAGGGACCCGGGATTCACAGATAACACAGCTTATGTGCAGACACGGTCAACCCTCAGACAGGAGCCCCTCCAATACTGGAGTCCTTGGTGGTGTTTGCATGCATGTCAGCGGAAGACGCTGGCCCTCATTCCTACCTGTCCTCTCCCCCTGAGAGAGGAAACGTGCTGAACCTCAGTTTCGATGACGAGACGGTAGAGTGTTCTCACTCATTTGGCTCAGATTTTCCAAGGAATGCATGCAAGGGTGTCATCATCAATCCAAGCACATGCTGGGACGCTGCAGAACACAACCGGAGTCTGCGCGGGACTCTGTACAGGAGCCATGAGCCTGGGCTACCCCAAAAGCCTGGAGAATCCACAGCCCTCAGGCCACTCAGCAAGGGGAACAATCAATCCACTCTTGCAGCCATTGGGCCCGTCTGAGGAAAACCTAATATCTAACGGCACATCTTGGGGTGCTTGAATACCTACCATCCTGACTTATCCACGACCACGCTCGGGGACATGGGCCCGCCTCACTTTTTCCAGTTCTTCTTAGCACCTCCAGTCATCAGAGCACACGAAGGTCTTCTTGTTTGTGCCGACGGCCAGCCTTTCCCAGCAACTGCACCTGAGAAGTGGACAGAAATCACCGAGGCTTCATAAGTGGACCGGTGTCCTCACAGGACATGATCCATAAAAACAGTTACCTGGCCTTGAGCTCTGAAACTGCTTCCCAAGGACCTCTAACCCTTACCGAGAATTGACTGCATGTCTGATAGTACGACTGCAGGAAGTTACGCACATATGTTGGCCGGTGTCTGAGAGGCTGTATGTGTGTGTTCACACGTGTGGGCGTGTGTGACTGTGACTGCGCATGCGGACATGCTTGTGGGTTCCTCTGTGTGCCGCTGCATATGCGTCTTGGTCTCTGTGTGTCCCTATGGCCCTGTGAAGAGGAGTCCAACAATAAAAGAAATAGTTTATACACAGCACCCTGGTTAGACCCCTAACTGAAAGGAGAAAGAATCCTGTCAGCTTTAAGAGGCCGCAGACACACTTTGACCCCCAGGGGCTGTTGAAATAGTCCACGGACTCCCGCTCTCCTACAGCCACGCCTTCTGACCAAAACACAAAGCCTCGACGAGACCTGCCTCCGGGCCTTGGCTGTGACATCGACATGCACCTCGAGACTCTGTCAGCTACCAGTATATCTGATGGGCATTTGGGGTCACTCGCAGCACTTCCGGAAGCAAGGGAACTCCCATGGTCGGGCCGACACCGACCGGCAGCTGTCTACTGCCAAGATGCAGTCTGAAAACACTCAAGGGGCTAACGAACGTGGGCCCACGTGCCACTTCTCGCCAACTAGGCCTAATCACTTTCCATTGACCCGTGGGAATGCCCACCACAGGAAGTGGTGGGCTTCAGCCACCATGACCCATGTCGGATCCCCACGGCGGAAACTAGTCCACATTCCCAGCCACGTCTCAGGCAGCTCCCATCTTGAATGTTCGCGGCCCTGACCCCTAAGGAAACGCTCAAACCCTTGAAAGCCTCGTCCTACATGCCCTCCTCCAGCCCACAGGGCGACACGACCCTACTGGAAACCACAAACATCTTCAGAACACGGGAACACTGAACACCAGGGAAGACAGACCGCAAGCCTGTCTCCTTCGTTGATGCTGATCCCACACCATGCATCCTGGAAATTCTCCACTGCCACAGTGACACTACCGAGTAACTCACAGTGATCAAAGGCATGGTCCCCGAGGACCACAGACAGACTTTCAATGGAAGACCTCTGCCATGCGAGGGAACTTGGAAGCCTGAAAGGGAACAGTGGCTGGCCACGGCAGCACAGCAGGCATGGCAATGGGGCCCCCATCTCTGCCCCACCAATGGACTGCTCCAGATAAACCTCTGGCTGTTCGAAAGGCCTGCGTGCTACACCGGCCGGTCGCGTCATTCCCCCACGGGAGAAACACTTTCGCTTTACACATTGCCAAACAAGGGAACAAAGCGGCCAAAGGGGATGTTCGCATAACTCAACTACCTGCAAGGAGGCCGGCACAGACGCCTCACCGTGTCGATCTTCTCTACTTCCCGCAAGACACCCTTTGGGTGTCATTCCTCGGGCAACGGGATCGCAACTCTACACAGCTTACCTACCTCAACTCACCCACTTGAACTGCCAAAGTCATCCGCTCCATAGGCAGCTTATGCCAGCCCATCACGAACAAGACACATTCGTGGGAAGCCGAGGCCAGCGCCTGCAACCCAATGATGACAACCCATCCCACGACATCACACAGGACCTTTCCTCATGATACCTTACCTTTCTCTCCAGGCCAGCAGCCACCAGCCAGGCTGAAATGCTTCACTCGATCCACACCCCACTCCACGAAGATCCACTTAGCGCCAACAGTGTGCCGGCAACTTCAGCAGAGGAGCTGACAGGGGCAGCACTGAGGCCTAAACCATCAGCCCCCTTCCGCCATCGCCCAACTCCAGCCCACGCCCGCCCACTGCTCCAGCCACACGGGGCAGTCAAGAACCTCACTGCACGAAACACAACAACACAGAGGGCCACAGGCCTGGCCTGAGGCTCCAGGCTCCAACCAGGGAAGCTTGCTCATGTTGGCTTCCATAATCAACCTTGGAAGCGGCATGCACAAAGTGTGATCCTGTCCAAAAATCACCTCTCCAAGATGCAAGCTTACTGGGTCTATACCAGAACACACTCCGACCCTGAAGACTAGCAGGAAAGCCTGCCCTCTTGCATTCCCTCAACGGCCTTTTAGCAGGGACCGGGGATTCATAGATGACCCAGCTTATGGGCAGACATGGTCGACCCTCAGACAGGAGCCCCTCCAATGCTGGAGCCCTTAGTGGGGTTTGCATGAATGTCAGCAGGGGACGTTGGCCCTCACTCCTAACTGTCCCATACTCCCGAGACAGGAAACGTGCTGGACCTCAGTTTCGATGAGGAGACGGTAGAGCGTTCTCACTCATTTTGTTCAGATTTTCCAAGGAATGCATACAAGGGTGTCATCATCGATCCAAGCACATGCTGGGACGCTGCAGAACACAAAAGGGAAGGCCGTGGGTCTCTGCAGAGGAGCCATGACCTGGAAGTACTCCAACTGCCTGGGGAATCCACAGTCCTCAGGCCACTCAGCAAGACCAACAATCAATCCACCCTTGCAACCATTGGGCCCATCTGTGGAAATCCTAATATCCAATGGCACATCTTAGTATGGGTGAATGCCTACCGTCCTGAGCTATCCACAGCCTTGCTCGGCAACGTGCACCCGCCCCACTTTGTCCAGTTCTCCTTAGCATATCCAGTCATCAGACAACGCGAAGGTCTTCTTCTCTTTGCCGACAGCCAGCCTTACTCTGCAACTGCACCTGAGAAGTGGACAGAAATCAGGCAGGTTTCTGAATTGCACAAGGGTCCTCAGAGAACATGATTTTTGGGAACACTTAACCTGGGCGTGAGCCTGGAACCTGCTTCCCAAGTACCACTATCCCTTACCGCAACCTGATTGTGTGTCTCACAGCACGACTGAAGGAAGTTACGCACGTACATTGCTCGGTGTGTGAGACGCTGTATGTGTGTATTCACACGTGTGGGCGTGTGTGACTGTGACTGTGCACGAGGATGCGTTTGTGGATACCTGTGTGTGCCGCTAAACACGCGTCTTGGTCTCTGGGTGTCCCTGTGGCCCTCTGCAGACGCCTCTAACAGTAAACGTCATAGTTTATACACAGCACCCTGGTTGGACCCCCAACTGAAAGGAGAAAGACCCCTGTCAGCTTCATGAGGCCACATGCGAACTTTGAACCCCAGGCTGTCAAAATAGGCCACAGACTCCCGCTCTCCCACAGCCACGCCTTCTGACCAAAGCACAAAGACTGGACGAGACCTCCCTCCCGGCCGTGGGTGTCACACCTATGTGGATCTGGAGATCCTGCCACCTACTACCACATCTGATGTGCCCTTGGGGTCACTCCCAGTGCTCCCGGAAGCAAGGTAACCTCCCATGGGCAGGCTGACACCGACCTGCAGTTGCCGACAGGCAAGATGCAGCCTGGCACTTCTCAAGGGGTTAATGGACTTCGGCCCAAGAGTCTCATCTCGGCACCTAGACCAAATCACTTCCCATGACCCCGTGGGAATGCCCTCAATGGGAAGTGATGGGCTTCAGCAACCATGACACAGGTTGGAACCCCACAGCGGAAATTAGGCCACCTTCCCGGACACGTATAGGCAAGCTTCCAACTGGTAGGCTTTGCGGCCCTGACCACTGAGGAAACGCTCAAACGCTACACAGCCTCGTCCTAAGTGCCCTCCTCCTGCCTGCAGGGAGACTCGACTCTACTTGAAGCCACAGACATCATGTGAACACGGAGACACTGAACAGCAGGGAAGACACACCGCAAGCCTGTCTGCTTTGATGACGCCCACCCCACCCCATGCATCCTGGCAATTCTCCACAGCCACAGCGACACTACCGAGGCACTCACAGTGATCAAAGGCACTGTCCCCGACGACCACAGACAGACTTTCAATGGAAAACCTTTGGCACACGAGGGGACCTGGAAACTTGAAAGGGCACAGTGGCTGTCCACGACAGTGCGCCTGGCGTCGCAACAGTGCCCCCACCTCTGTCCCCACAACGGACTGCTCCAGGTAAACCTCTGGCTGTTCGCAAGCCGAGTCATGCCCCCCCGGGAGAAGCACTTTCGCTTTACACATTCCCAAACTAGGTAACAAAGAGGCCAAAGGGGATGTTCGCATAACTAAACATCCTCCAAGGAGGCCAGCAGAGACGCGTCACCATGTCAATCTTCTTTACGTCTCGCAAGACACCCTTTGGGTGTCTTTCCTCTGGCAATGGGATTCCAACTCTACACAGGTTACCTACCTCACCTCATCCACTTGAACTGCCAAAGCCTTCCCCTCCATAGGCAGCTGATGCCAGCCAATCACGAACATGACACATCCTTGGGAAGCCGAGGCCAGCACCTGCAACCCAATTATGATAGCCTATTCCACGACATCACAAAGGACATGTCCTCATCTTCCCTTCCCTTCCTGTACGGGCCATCAGTGATCCACGCAGGTTTCAATTCAGCACTCATTCCTCTCCCCACTCCACGATGACCCACTTGGCATCAACACTGTGCTGGGAGTTAAAGTAGAGAAGCAAACAAGGGCAGCAGCGAGGCCTAATCCATCAGCCCCTTTCTGCCGATGCCCAACCGAGCTCACCCCTGCCCATTGCTCCAGCCTCACTAGGCACTCAAGAAGCTCACCGTGAAATACGCAAGAACAGGGAGTGCCACAGGCCTGGCCTGAGGTTCCAGGCACAAACCAGGGACGCTTGCTCATCTTGGCTTCCAGAATCAACCCCCAAAATGGCATGCACGAAGCGTGATCCTGGCCAAAACTCACCTCCCAACTGCAAGCTAACTGGGCCTAGACCAGCACACACTCTGACTCTTAAGACCAGCAGGAGAGCCTGCCCCCTCGCATTCCCTCAACAGCCATTCAGCAGGGACCCGGGATTCACAGATAACACAGCTTATGTGCAGACACGGTCAACCCTCAGACAGGAGCCCCTCCAATACTGGAGTCCTTGGTGGTGTTTGCATGCATGTCAGCGGAAGACGCTGGCCCTCATTCCTAACTGTCCTCTCCCCCTGAGAGAGGAAACGTGCTGAACCTCAGTTTCGATGACGAGACGGTAGAGTGTTCTCACTCATTTGGCTCAGATTTTCCAAGGAATGCATGCAAGGGTGTCATCATCAATCCAAGCACATGCTGGGACGCTGCAGAACACAACCGGAGTCTGCGCGGGACTCTGTACAGGAGCCATGAGCCTGGGCTACCCCAAAAGCCTGGAGAATCCACAGCCCTCAGGCCACTCAGCAAGGGGAACAATCAATCCACTCTTGCAGCCATTGGGCCCGTCTGAGGAAAACCTAATATCTAACGGCACATCTTGGGGTGCTTGAATACCTACCATCCTGACTTATCCACGACCACGCTCGGGGACATGGGCCCGCCTCACTTTTTCCAGTTCTTCTTAGCACCTCCAGTCATCAGAGCACACGAAGGTCTTCTTGTTTGTGCCGACGGCCAGCCTTTCCCAGCAACTGCACCTGAGAAGTGGACAGAAATCACCGAGGCTTCATAAGTGGACCGGTGTCCTCACAGGACATGATCCATAAAAACAGTTACCTGGCCTTGAGCTCTGAAACTGCTTCCCAAGGACCTCTAACCCTTACCGAGAATTGACTGCATGTCTGATAGTACGACTGCAGGAAGTTACGCACATATGTTGGCCGGTGTCTGAGAGGCTGTATGTGTGTGTTCACACGTGTGGGCGTGTGTGACTGTGACTGCGCATGCGGACATGCTTGTGGGTTCCTCTGTGTGCCGCTGCATACGCGTCTTGGTCTCTGTGTGTCCCTATGGCCCTGTGAAGAGGAGTCCAACAATAAAAGAAATAGTTTATACACAGCACCCTGGTTAGACCCCTAACTGAAAGGAGAAAGAATCCTGTCAGCTTTAAGAGGCCGCAGACACACTTTGACCCCCAGGGGCTGTTGAAATAGTCCACGGACTCCCGCTCTCCTACAGCCACGCCTTCTGACCAAAACACAAAGCCTCGACGAGACCTGCCTCCGGGCCTTGGCTGTGACATCGACATGCACCTCGAGACTCTGTCAGCTACCAGTATATCTGATGGGCATTTGGGGTCACTCGCAGCACTTCCGGAAGCAAGGGAACTCCCATGGTCGGGCCGACACCGACCGGCAGCTGTCTACTGCCAAGATGCAGTCTGAAAACACTCAAGGGGCTAACGAACGTGGGCCCACGTGCCACTTCTCGCCAACTAGGCCTAATCACTTTCCACTGACCCGTGGGAATGCCCACCACAGGAAGTGGTGGGCTTCAGCCACCATGACCCATGTCGGATCCCCACGGCGGAAACTAGTCCACATTCCCAGCCACGTCTCAGGCAGCTCCCATCTTGAATGTTCGCGGCCCTGACCCCTAAGGAAACGCTCAAACCCTTGAAAGCCTCGTCCTACATGCCCTCCTCCAGCCCACAGGGCGACACGACCCTACTGGAAACCACAAACATCTTCAGAACACGGGAACACTGAACACCAGGGAAGACAGACCGCAAGCCTGTCTCCTTCGTTGATGCTGATCCCACACCATGCATCCTGGAAATTCTCCACTGCCACAGTGACACTACCGAGTAACACACAGTGATCAAAGGCATGGTCCCCGAGGACCACAGACAGACTTTCAATGGAAGACCTCTGCCATGCGAGGGAACTTGGAAGCCTGAAAGGGAACAGTGGCTGGCCACGGCAGCACAGCAGGCATGGCAATGGGGCCCCCATCTCTGCCCCACCAATGGACTGCTCCAGATAAACCTCTGGCTGTTCGAAAGGCCTGCGTGCTACACCGGCCGGTCGCGTCATTCCCCCACGGGAGAAACACTTTCGCTTTACACATTGCCAAACAAGGGAACAAAGCGGCCAAAGGGGATGTTCGCATAACTCAACTACCTGCAAGGAGGCCGGCACAGACGCCTCACCATGTCGATCTTCTCTACTTCCCGCAAGACACCCTTTGGGTGTCATTCCTCGGGCAACGGGATCGCAACTCTACACAGCTTACCTACCTCAACTCACCCACTTGAACTGCCAAAGCCATCCGCTCCATAGGCAGCTTATGCCAGCCCATCACGAACAAGACACATTCGTGGGAAGCCGAGGCCAGCGCCTGCAACCCAATGATGACAACCCATCCCACGACATCACACAGGACCTTTCCTCATGATACCTTACCTTTCTCTCCAGGCCAGCAGCCACCAGCCAGGCTGAAATGCTTCACTCGATCCACACCCCACTCCACGAAGATCCACTTAGCGCCAACAGTGTGCCGGCAACTTCAGCAGAGGAGCTGACAGGGGCAGCACTGAGGCCTAAACCATCAGCCCCCTTCCGCCATCGCCCAACTCCAGCCCACGCCCGCCCACTGCTCCAGCCACACGGGGCAGTCAAGAACCTCACTGCACGAAACACAACAACACAGAGGGCCACAGGCCTGGCCTGAGGCTCCAGGCTCCAACCAGGGAAGCTTGCTCATGTTGGCTTCCATAATCAACCTCGGAAGCAGCATGCACAAAGTGTGATCCTGTCCAAAAATCACCTCTCCAAGATGCAAGCTTACTGGGTCTATACCAGAACACACTCCGACCCTGAAGACTAGCAGGAAAGCCTGCCCTCTTGCATTCCCTCAACGGCCTTTTAGCAGGGACCGGGGATTCATAGATGACCCAGCTTATGGGCAGACATGGTCGACCCTCAGACAGGAGCCCCTCCAATGCTGGAGCCCTTAGTGGGGTTTGCATGCCTGTCAGCAGGGGACGTTGGCCCTCACTCCTAACTGTCCCATACTCCCGAGACAGGAAACGTGCTGGACCTCAGTTTCGATGAGGAGACGGTAGAGCGTTCTCACTCATTTTGTTCAGATTTTCCAAGGAATGCATACAAGGGTGTCATCATCGATCCAAGCACATGCTGGGACGCTGCAGAACACAAAAGGGAAGGCCGTGGGTCTCTGCAGAGGAGCCATGACCTGGAAGTACTCCAACTGCCTGGGGAATCCACAGTCCTCAGGCCACTCAGCAAGACCAACAATCAATCCACTCTTGCAACCATTGGGCCCATCTGTGGAAATCCTAATATCCAATGGCACATCTTAGTATGGGTGAATGCCTACCGTCCTGAGCTATCCACAGCCTTGCTCGGCAACGTGCACCCGCCCCACTTTGTCCAGTTCTCCTTAGCACATCCAGTCATCAGACAACGCGAAGGTCTTCTTCTCTTTGCCGACAGCCAGCCTTACTCTGCAACTGCACCTGAGAAGTGGACAGAAATCAGGCAGGTTTCTGAATTGCACAAGGGTCCTCAGAGAACATGATTTTTGTGAACACTTAACTTGGGCGTGAGCCTGGAACCTGATTCCCAAGTACCACTATCCCTTACCGAAAACTGATTGTGTGTCTCACAGCACGACTGAAGGAAGTTACGCACGTACATTGCTCGGTGTGTGAGACGCTGTATGTGTGTATTCACACGTGTGGGCGTGTGTGACTGTGACTGTGCACGAGGATGCGTTTGTGGATACCTGTGTGTGCCGCTAAACACGCGTCTTGGTCTCTGGGTGTCCCTGTGGCCCTCTGCAGACGCCTCTAACAGTAAACGTCATAGTTTATACACAGCACCCTGGTTGGACCCCCAACTGAAAGGAGAAAGACCCCTGTCAGCTTCATGAGGCCACATGCGAACTTTGAACCCCAGGCTGTCAAAATAGGCCACAGACTCCCGCTCTCCCACAGCCACGCCTTCTGACCAAAGCACAAAGACTGGACGAGACCTCCCTCCCGGCCGTGGGTGTCACACCTATGTGGATCTGGAGATCCTGCCACCTACTACCACATCTGATGTGCCCTTGGGGTCACTCCCAGTGCTCCCGGAAGCAAGGTAACCTCCCATGGGCAGGCTGACACCGACCTGCAGTTGCCGACAGGCAAGATGCAGCCTGGCACTTCTCAAGGGGTTAACGGACTTCGGCCCAAGAGTCTCATCTCGGCACCTAGACCAAATCACTTCCCATGACCCCGTGGGAATGCCCTCAATGGGAAGTGATGGGCTTCAGCAACCATGACACAGGTTGGAACCCCACAGCGGAAATTAGGCCACCTTCCCGGACACGTATAGGCAAGCTTCCAACTGGTAGGCTTTGTGGCCCTGACCACTGAGGAAACGCTCAAACGCTACACAGCCTCGTCCTAAGTGCCCTCCTCCTGCCTGCAGGGAGACTCGACTCTACTTGAAGCCACAGACATCATGTGAACACGGAGACACTGAACAGCAGGGAAGACACACCGCAAGCCTGTCTGCTTTGATGACGCCCACCCCACCCCATGCATCCTGGCAATTCTCCACAGCCACAGCGACACTACCGAGGCACTCACAGTGATCAAAGGCACTGTCCCCGACGACCACAGACAGACTTTCAATGGAAAACCTTTGGCACACGAGGGGACCTGGAAACTTGAAAGGGCACAGTGGCTGTCCACGACAGTGCGCCTGGCGTCGCAACAGTGCCCCCACCTCTGTCCCCACAACGGACTGCTCCAGGTAAACCTCTGGCTGTTCGCAAGCCGAGTCATGCCCCCCCGGGAGAAGCACTTTCGCTTTACACATTCCCAAACTAGGTAACAAAGAGGCCAAAGGGGATGTTCGCATAACTAAACATCCTCCAAGGAGGCCAGCAGAGACGCGTCACCATGTCAATCTTCTTTACGTCTCGCAAGACACCCTTTGGGTGTCTTTCCTCTGGCAATGGGATTCCAACTCTACACAGGTTACCTACCTCACCTCATCCACTTGAACTGCCAAAGCCTTCCCCTCCATAGGCAGCTGATGCCAGCCAATCACGAACATGACACATCCTTGGGAAGCCGAGGCCAGCACCTGCAACCCAATTATGATAGCCTATTCCACGACATCACAAAGGACATGTCCTCATCTTCCCTTCCCTTCCTGTACGGGCCATCAGTGATCCACGCAGGTTTCAATTCAGCACTCATTCCTCTCCCCACTCCACGATGACCCACTTGGCATCAACACTGTGCCGGGAGTTAAAGTAGAGAAGCAAACAAGGGCAGCAGCGAGGCCTAATCCATCAGCCCCTTTCCGCCGATGCCCAACCGAGCTCACCCCTGCCCATTGCTCCAGCCTCACTAGGCACTCAAGAAGCTCACCGTGAAAAACGCAAGAACAGGGAGTGCCACAGGCCTGGCCTGAGGTTCCAGGCACCAACCAGGGACGCTTGCTCATCTTGGCTTCCAGAATCAACCCCCAAAATGGCATGCACGAAGCGTGATCCTGGCCAAAACTCACCTCCCAACTGCAAGCTAACTGGGCCTAGACCAGCACACACTCTGACTCTTAAGACCAGCAGGAGAGCCTGCCCCCTCGCATTCCCTCAACAGCCATTCAGCAGGGACCCGGGATTCACAGATAACACAGCTTATGTGCAGACACGGTCAACCCTCAGACAGGAGCCCCTCCAATACTGGAGTCCTTGGTGGTGTTTGCATGCATGTCAGCGGAAGACGCTGGCCCTCATTCCTAACTGTCCTCTCCCCCTGAGAGAGGAAACGTGCTGAACCTCAGTTTCGATGACGAGACGGTAGAGTGTTCTCACTCATTTGGCTCAGATTTTCCAAGGAATGCATGCAAGGGTGTCATCATCAATCCAAGCACATGCTGGGACGCTGCAGAACACAACCGGAGTCTGCGCGGGACTCTGTACAGGAGCCATGAGCCTGGGCTACCCCAAAAGCCTGGAGAATCCACAGCCCTCAGGCCACTCAGCAAGGGGAACAATCAATCCACTCTTGCAGCCATTGGGCCCGTCTGAGGAAAACCTAATATCTAACGGCACATCTTGGGGTGCTTGAATACCTACCATCCTGAGTTATCCACGACCACGCTCGGGGACATGGGCCCGCCTCACTTTTTCCAGTTCTTCTTAGCACCTCCAGTCATCAGAGCACACGAAGGTCTTCTTGTTTGTGCCGACGGCCAGCCTTTCCCAGCAACTGCACCTGAGAAGTGGACAGAAATCACCGAGGCTTCATAAGTGGACCGGTGTCCTCACAGGACATGATCCATAAAAACAGTTACCTGGCCTTGAGCTCTGAAACTGCTTCCCAAGGACCTCTAACCCTTACCGAGAATTGACTGCATGTCTGATAGTACGACTGCAGGAAGTTACGCACATATGTTGGCCGGTGTCTGAGAGGCTGTATGTGTGTGTTCACACGTGTGGGCGTGTGTGACTGTGACTGCGCATGCGGACATGCTTGTGGGTTCCTCTGTGTGCCGCTGCATACGCGTCTTGGTCTCTGTGTGTCCCTATGGCCCTGTGAAGAGGAGTCCAACAATAAAAGAAATAGTTTATACACAGCACCCTGGTTAGACCCCTAACTGAAAGGAGAAAGAATCCTGTCAGCTTTAAGAGGCCGCAGACACACTTTGACCCCCAGGGGCTGTTGAAATAGTCCACGGACTCCCGCTCTCCTACAGCCACGCCTTCTGACCAAAACACAAAGCCTCGACGAGACCTGCCTCCGGGCCTTGGCTGTGACATCGACATGCACCTCGAGACTCTGTCAGCTACCAGTATATCTGATGGGCATTTGGGGTCACTCGCAGCACTTCCAGAAGCAAGGGAACTCCCATGGTCGGGCCGACACCGACCGGCAGCTGTCTACTGCCAAGATGCAGTCTGAAAACACTCAAGGGGCTAACGAACGTGGGCCCACGTGCCACTTCTCGCCAACTAGGCCTAATCACTTTCCATTGACCCGTGGGAATGCCCACCACAGGAAGTGGTGGGCTTCAGCCACCATGACCCATGTCGGATCCCCACGGCGGAAACTAGTCCACATTCCCAGCCACGTCTCAGGCAGCTCCCATCTTGAATGTTCGCGGCCCTGACCCCTAAGGAAACGCTCAAACCCTTGAAAGCCTCGTCCTACATGCCCTCCTCCAGCCCACAGGGCGACACGACCCTACTGGAAACCACAAACATCTTCAGAACACGGGCACACTGAACACCAGGGAAGACAGACCGCAAGCCTGTCTCCTTCGTTGATGCTGATCCCACACCATGCATCCTGGAAATTCTCCACTGCCACAGTGACACTACCGAGTAACTCACAGTGATCCAAGGCATGGTCCCCGAGGACCACAGACAGACTTTCAAAGGAAGACCTCTGCCATGCGAGGGAACTTGGAAGCCTGAAAGGGAACAGTGGCTGGCCACGGCAGCACAGCAGGCATGGCAATGGGGCCCCCATCTCTGCCCCACCAATGGACTGCTCCAGATAAACCTCTGGCTGTTCGAAAGGCCTGCGTGCTACACCGGCCGGTCGCGTCATTCCCCCACGGGAGAAACACTTTCGCTTTACACATTGCCAAACAAGGGAACAAAGCGGCCAAAGGGGATGTTCGCATAACTCAACTACCTGCAAGGAGGCCGGCACAGACGCCTCACCATGTCGATCTTCTCTACTTCCCGCAAGACACCCTTTGGGTGTCATTCCTCGGGCAACGGGATCGCAACTCTACACAGCTTACCTACCTCAACTCACCCACTTGAACTGCCAAAGCCATCCGCTCCATAGGCAGCTTATGCCAGCCCATCACGAACAAGACACAGTCGTGGGAAGCCGAGGCCAGCGCCTGCAACCCAATGATGACAACCCATCCCACGACATCACACAGGACCTTTCCTCATGATACCTTACCTTTCTCTCCAGGCCAGCAGCCACCAGCCAGGCTGAAATGCTTCACTCGATCCACACCCCACTCCACGAAGATCCACTTAGCGCCAACAGTGTGCCGGCAACTTCAGCAGAGGAGCTGACAGGGGCAGCACTGAGGCCTAAACCATCAGCCCCCTTCCGCCATCGCCCAACTCCAGCCCACGCCCGCCCACTGCTCCAGCCACACGGGGCAGTCAAGAACCTCACTGCACGAAACACAACAACAGAGAGGGCCACAGGCCTGGCCTGAGGCTCCAGGCTCCAACCAGGGAAGCTTGCTCATGTTGGCTTCCATAATCAACCTCGGAAGCAGCATGCACAAAGTGTGATCCTGTCCAAAAATCACCTCTCCAAGATGCAAGCTTACTGGGTCTATACCAGAACACACTCCGACCCTGAAGACTAGCAGGAAAGCCTGCCCTCTTGCATTCCCTCAACGGCCTTTTAGCAGGGACCGGGGATTCATAGATGACCCAGCTTATGGGCAGACATGGTCGACCCTCAGACAGGAGCCCCTCCAATGCTGGAGCCCTTAGTGGGGTTTGCATGCCTGTCAGCAGGGGACGTTGGCCCTCACTCCTGACTGTCCCATACTCCCGAGACAGGAAACGTGCTGGACCTCAGTTTCGATGAGGAGACGGTAGAGCGTTCTCACTCATTTTGTTCAGATTTTCCAAGGAATGCATACAAGGGTGTCATCATCGATCCAAGCACATGCTGGGACGCTGCAGAACACAAAAGGGAAGGCCGTGGGTCTCTGCAGAGGAGCCATGACCTGGAAGTACTCCAACTGCCTGGGGAATCCACAGTCCTCAGGCCACTCAGCAAGACCAACAATCAATCCACTCTTGCAACCATTGGGCCCATCTGTGGAAATCCTAATATCCAATGGCACATCTTAGTATGGGTGAATGCCTACCGTCCTGAGCTATCCACAGCCTTGCTCGGCAACGTGCACCCGCCCCACTTTGTCCAGTTCTCCTTAGCATATCCAGTCATCAGACAACGCGAAGGTCTTCTTCTCTTTGCCGACAGCCAGCCTTACTCTGCAACTGCACCTGAGAAGTGGACAGAAATCAGGCAGGTTTCTGAATTGCACAAGGGTCCTCAGAGAACATGATTTTTGGGAACACTTAACCTGGGCGTGAGCCTGGAACCTGCTTCCCAAGTACCACTATCCCTTACCGAAAACTGATTGTGTGTCTCACAGCACGACTGAAGGAAGTTACGCACGTACATTGCTCGGTGTGTGAGACGCTGTATGTGTGTATTCACACGTGTGGGCGTGTGTGACTGTGACTGTGCACGAGGATGCGTTTGTGGATACCTGTGTGTGCCGCTAAACACGCGTCTTGGTCTCTGGGTGTCCCTGTGGCCCTCTGCAGACGCCTCTAACAGTAAACGTCATAGTTTATACACAGCACCCTGGTTGGACCCCCAACTGAAAGGAGAAAGACCCCTGTCAGCTTCATGAGGCCACATGCGAACTTTGAACCCCAGGCTGTCAAAATAGGCCACAGACTCCCGCTCTCCCACAGCCACGCCTTCTGACCAAAGCACAAAGACTGGACGAGACCTCCCTCCCGGCCGTGGGTGTCACACCTATGTGGACCTGGAGATCCTGCCACCTACCACCACATCTGATGTGCCCTTGGGGTCACTCCCAGTGCTCCCGGAAGCAAGGTAACCTCCCATGGGCAGGCTGACACCGACCTGCAGTTGCCGACAGGCAAGATGCAGCCTGGCACTTCTCAAGGGGTTAACGGACTTCGGCCCAAGTGTCTCATCTCGCCACCTAGACCAAATCACTTCCCATGACCCCGTGGGAATGCCCTCAATGGGAAGTGTTGGGCTTCAGCAACCATGACACAGGTTGGAACCCCACAGCGGAAATTAGGCCACCTTCCCGGACACGTATAGGCAAGCTTCCAACTGGTAGGCTTTGCGGCCCTGACCACTGAGGAAACGCTCAAACGCTACACAGCCTCGTCCTAAGTGCCCTCCTCCTGCCTGCAGGGAGACTCGACTCTACTTGAAGCCACAGACATCATGTGAACACGGAGACACTGAACAGCAGGGAAGACACACCACAAGCCTGTCTGCTTTGATGACGCCCACCCCACCCCATGCATCCTGGCAATTCCTCCACTGCCACAGCGACACTACCGAGGCACTCACAGTGATCAAAGGCACTGTCCCCGACGACCACAGACAGACTTTCAACGGAAAACCTTTGCCACACGAGGGGACCTGGAAACTTGAAAGGGCACAGTGGCTGTCCACGACAGTGCGCCTGGCGTCGCAACAGTGCCCCCACCTCTGTCCCCACAACGGACTGCTCCAGGTAAACCTCTGGCTGTTCGCAAGCCGAGTCATGCCCCCCCCGGAGAAGCACTTTCGCTTTACACATTCCCAAACAAGGTAACAAAGAGGCCAAAGGGGATGTTCGCATAACTAAACATCCTCCAAGGAGGCCAGCAGAGACGCGTCACCATGTCAATCTTCTTTACGTCTCGCAAGACACCCTTTGGGTGTCTTTCCTCTGGCAATGGGATTCCAACTCTACACAGGCTACCTACCTCACCTCATCCACTTGAACTGCCAACGCCTTCCCCTCCATAGGCAGCTGATGCCAGCCAATCACGAACATGACACATCCTTGGGAAGCCGAGGCCAGCACCTGCAACCCAATTATGATAGCCTATTCCACGACATCACAAAGGACATGTCCTCATCTTCCCTTCCCTTCCTGTACGGGCCATCAGTGATCCACGCAGGTTTCAATTCAGCACTCATTCCTCTCCCCACTCCACGATGACCCACTTGGCATCAACACTGTGCCGGGAGTTAAAGTAGAGAAGCAAACAAGGGCAGCAGCGAGGCCTAATCCATCAGCCCCTTTCCGCCGATGCCCAACCGAGCTCACCCCTGCCCATTGCTCCAGCCTCACTAGGCACTCAAGAAGCTCACCGTGAAAAACGCAAGAACAGGGAGTGCCACAGGCCTGGCCTGAGGTTCCAGGCACCAACCAGGGACGCTTGCTCATCTTGGCTTCCAGAATCAACCCCCAAAATGGCATGCACGAAGCGTGATCCTGGCCAAAACTCACCTCCCAACTGCAAGCTAACTGGGCCTAGACCAGCACACACTCTGACTCTTAAGACCAGCAGGAGAGCCTGCCCCCTCGCATTCCCTCAACAGCCATTCAGCAGGGACCCGGGATTCACAGATAACACAGCTTATGTGCAGACACGGTCAACCCTCAGACAGGAGCCCCTCCAATACTGGAGTCCTTGGTGGTGTTTGCATGCATGTCAGCGGAAGACGCTGGCCCTCATTCCTAACTGTCCTCTCCCCCTGAGAGAGGAAACGTGCTGAACCTCAGTTTCGATGATGAGACGGTAGAGTGTTCTCACTCATTTGGCTCAGATTTTCCAAGGAATGCATGCAAGGGTGTCATCATCAATCCAAGCACATGCTGGGACGCTGCAGAACACAACCGGAGTCTGCGCGGGACTCTGTACAGGAGCCATGAGCCTGGGCTACCCCAAAAGCCTGGAGAATCCACAGCCCTCAGGCCACTCAGCAAGGGGAACAATCAATCCACTCTTGCAGCCATTGGGCCCGTCTGAGGAAAACCTAATATCTAACGGCACATCTTGGGGTGCTTGAATACCTACCATCCTGAGTTATCCACGACCACGCTCGGGGACATGGGCCCGCCTCACTTTTTCCAGTTCTTCTTAGCACCTCCAGTCATCAGAGCACACGAAGGTCTTCTTGTTTGTGCCGACGGCCAGCCTTTCCCAGCAACTGCACCTGAGAAGTGGACAGAAATCACCGAGGCTTCATAAGTGGACCGGTGTCCTCACAGGACATGATCCATAAAAACAGTTACCTGGCCTTGAGCTCTGAAACTGCTTCCCAAGGACCTCTAACCCTTACCGAGAATTGACTGCATGTCTGATAGTACGACTGCAGGAAGTTACGCACATATGTTGGCCGGTGTCTGAGAGGCTGTATGTGTGTGTTCACACGTGTGGGCGTGTGTGACTGTGACTGCGCATGCGGACATGCTTGTGGGTTCCTCTGTGTGCCGCTGCATACGCGTCTTGGTCTCTGTGTGTCCCTATGGCCCTGTGAAGAGGAGTCCAACAATAAAAGAAATAGTTTATACACAGCACCCTGGTTAGACCCCTAACTGAAAGGAGAAAGAATCCTGTCAGCTTTAAGAGGCCGCAGACACACTTTGACCCCCAGGGGCTGTTGAAATAGTCCACGGACTCCCGCTCTCCTACAGCCACGCCTTCTGACCAAAACACAAAGCCTCGACGAGACCTGCCTCCGGGCCTTGGCTGTGACATCGACATGCACCTCGAGACTCTGTCAGCTACCAGTATATCTGATGGGCATTTGGGGTCACTCGCAGCACTTCCAGAAGCAAGGGAACTCCCATGGTCGGGCCGACACCGACCGGCAGCTGTCTACTGCCAAGATGCAGTCTGAAAACACTCAAGGGGCTAACGAACGTGGGCCCACGTGCCACTTCTCGCCAACTAGGCCTAATCACTTTCCATTGACCCGTGGGAATGCCCACCACAGGAAGTGGTGGGCTTCAGCCACCATGACCCATGTCGGATCCCCACGGCGGAAACTAGTCCACATTCCCAGCCACGTCTCAGGCAGCTCCCATCTTGAATGTTCGCGGCCCTGACCCCTAAGGAAACGCTCAAACCCTTGAAAGCCTCGTCCTACATGCCCTCCTCCAGCCCACAGGGCGACACGACCCTACTGGAAACCACAAACATCTTCAGAACACGGGCACACTGAACACCAGGGAAGACAGACCGCAAGCCTGTCTCCTTCGTTGATGCTGATCCCACACCATGCATCCTGGAAATTCTCCACTGCCACAGTGACACTACCGAGTAACTCACAGTGATCAAAGGCATGGTCCCCGAGGACCACAGACAGACTTTCAAAGGAAGACCTCTGCCATGCGAGGGAACTTGGAAGCCTGAAAGGGAACAGTGGCTGGCCACGGCAGCACAGCAGGCATGGCAATGGGGCCCCCATCTCTGCCCCACCAATGGACTGCTCCAGATAAACCTCTGGCTGTTCGAAAGGCCTGCGTGCTACACCGGCCGGTCGCGTCATTCCCCCACGGGAGAAACACTTTCGCTTTACACATTGCCAAACAAGGGAACAAAGCGGCCAAAGGGGATGTTCGCATAACTCAACTACCTGCAAGGAGGCCGGCACAGACGCCTCACCATGTCGATCTTCTCTACTTCCCGCAAGACACCCTTTGGGTGTCATTCCTCGGGCAACGGGATCGCAACTCTACACAGCTTACCTACCTCAACTCACCCACTTGAACTGCCAAAGCCATCCGCTCCATAGGCAGCTTATGCCAGCCCATCACGAACAAGACACAGTCGTGGGAAGCCGAGGCCAGCGCCTGCAACCCAATGATGACAACCCATCCCACGACATCACACAGGACCTTTCCTCATGATACCTTACCTTTCTCTCCAGGCCAGCAGCCACCAGCCAGGCTGAAATGCTTCACTCGATCCACACCCCACTCCACGAAGATCCACTTAGCGCCAACAGTGTGCCGGCAACTTCAGCAGAGGAGCTGACAGGGGCAGCACTGAGGCCTAAACCATCAGCCCCCTTCCGCCATCGCCCAACTCCAGCCCACGCCCGCCCACTGCTCCAGCCACACGGGGCAGTCAAGAACCTCACTGCACGAAACACAACAACAGAGAGGGCCACAGGCCTGGCCTGAGGCTCCAGGCTCCAACCAGGGAAGCTTGCTCATGTTGGCTTCCATAATCAACCTCGGAAGCAGCATGCACAAAGTGTGATCCTGTCCAAAAATCACCTCTCCAAGATGCAAGCTTACTGGGTCTATACCAGAACACACTCCGACCCTGAAGACTAGCAGGAAAGCCTGCCCTCTTGCATTCCCTCAACGGCCTTTTAGCAGGGACCGGGGATTCATAGATGACCCAGCTTATGGGCAGACATGGTCGACCCTCAGACAGGAGCCCCTCCAATGCTGGAGCCCTTAGTGGGGTTTGCATGCCTGTCAGCAGGGGACGTTGGCCCTCACTCCTAACTGTCCCATACTCCCGAGACAGGAAACGTGCTGGACCTCAGTTTCGATGAGGAGACGGTAGAGCGTTCTCACTCATTTTGTTCAGATTTTCCAAGGAATGCATACAAGGGTGTCATCATCGATCCAAGCACATGCTGGGATGCTGCAGAACACAAAAGGGAAGGCCGTGGGTCTCTGCAGAGGAGCCATGACCTGGAAGTACTCCAACTGCCTGGGGAATCCACAGTCCTCAGGCCACTCAGCAAGACCAACAATCAATCCACTCTTGCAACCATTGGGCCCATCTGTGGAAATCCTAATATCCAATGGCACATCTTAGTATGGGTGAATGCCTACCGTCCTGAGCTATCCACAGCCTTGCTCGGCAACGTGCACCCGCCCCACTTTGTCCAGTTCTCCTTAGCATATCCAGTCATCAGACAACGCGAAGGTCTTCTTCTCTTTGCCGACAGCCAGCCTTACTCTGCAACTGCACCTGAGAAGTGGACAGAAATCAGGCAGGTTTCTGAATTGCACAAGGGTCCTCAGAGAACATGATTTTTGGGAACACTTAACCTGGGCGTGAGCCTGGAACCTGCTTCCCAAGTACCACTATCCCTTACCGAAAACTGATTGTGTGTCTCACAGCACGACTGAAGGAAGTTACGCACGTACATTGCTCGGTGTGTGAGACGCTGTATGTGTGTATTCACACGTGTGGGCGTGTGTGACTGTGACTGTGCACGAGGATGCGTTTGTGGATACCTGTGTGTGCCGCTAAACACGCGTCTTGGTCTCTGGGTGTCCCTGTGGCCCTCTGCAGACGCCTCTAACAGTAAACGTCATAGTTTATACACAGCACCCTGGTTGGACCCCCAACTGAAAGGAGAAAGACCCCTGTCAGCTTCATGAGGCCACATGCGAACTTTGAACCCCAGGCTGTCAAAATAGGCCACAGACTCCCGCTCTCCCACAGCCACGCCTTCTGACCAAAGCACAAAGACTGGACGAGACCTCCCTCCCGGCCGTGGGTGTCACACCTATGTGGACCTGGAGATCCTGCCACCTACCACCACATCTGATGTGCCCTTGGGGTCACTCCCAGTGCTCCCGGAAGCAAGGTAACCTCCCATGGGCAGGCTGACACCGACCTGCAGTTGCCGACAGGCAAGATGCAGCCTGGCACTTCTCAAGGGGTTAACGGACTTCGGCCCAAGTGTCTCATCTCGCCACCTAGACCAAATCACTTCCCATGACCCCGTGGGAATGCCCTCAATGGGAAGTGTTGGGCTTCAGCAACCATGACACAGGTTGGAACCCCACAGCGGAAATTAAGCCACCTTCCCGGACACGTATAGGCAAGCTTCCAACTGGTAGGCTTTGCGGCCCTGACCACTGAGGAAACGCTCAAACGCTACACAGCCTCGTCCTAAGTGCCCTCCTCCTGCCTGCAGGGAGACTCGACTCTACTTGAAGCCACAGACATCATGTGAACACGGAGACACTGAACAGCAGGGAAGACACACCACAAGCCTGTCTGCTTTGATGACGCCCACCCCACCCCATGCATCCTGGCAATTCCTCCACTGCCACAGCGACACTATCGAGGCACTCACAGTGATCAAAGGCACTGTCCCCGACGACCACAGACAGACTTTCAACGGAAAACCTTTGCCACACGAGGGGACCTGGAAACTTGAAAGGGCACAGTGGCTGTCCACGACAGTGCGCCTGGCGTCGCAACAGTGCCCCCACCTCTGTCCCCACAAGGGACTGCTCCAGGTAAACCTCTGGCTGTTCGCAAGCTGAGTCATGCCCCCCCCGGAGAAGCACTTTCGCTTTACACATTCCCAAACAAGGTAACAAAGAGGCCAAAGGGGATGTTCGCATAACTAAACATCCTCCAAGGAGGCCAGCAGAGACGCGTCACCATGTCAATCTTCTTTACGTCTCGCAAGACACCCTTTGGGTGTCTTTCCTCTGGCAATGGGATTCCAACTCTACACAGGTTACCTACCTCACCTCATCCACTTGAACTGCCAAAGCCTTCCCCTCCATAGGCAGCTGATGCCAGCCAATCACGAACATGACACATCCTTGGGAAGCCGAGGCCAGCACCTGCAACCCAATTATGATAGCCTATTCCACGACATCACAAAGGACATGTCCTCATCTTCCCTTCCCTTCCTGTGCGGGCCATCAGTGATCCACGCAGGTTTCAATTCAGCACTCATTCCTCTCCCCACTCCACGATGACCCACTTGGCATCAACACTGTGCCGGGAGTTAAAGTAGAGAAGCAAACAAGGGCAGCAGCGAGGCCTAATCCATCAGCCCCTTTCCGCCGATGCCCAACCGAGCTCACCCCTGCCCATTGCTCCAGCCTCACTAGGCACTCAAGAAGCTCACCGTGAAAAACGCAAGAACAGGGAGTGCCACAGGCCTGGCCTGAGGTTCCAGGCACCAACCAGGGACGCTTGCTCATCTTGGCTTCCAGAATCAACCCCCAAAATGGCATGCACGAAGCGTGATCCTGGCCAAAACTCACCTCCCAACTGCAAGCTAACTGGGCCTAGACCAGCACACACTCTGACTCTTAAGACCAGCAGGAGAGCCTGCCCCCTCGCATTCCCTCAACAGCCATTCAGCAGGGACCCGGGATTCACAGATAACACAGCTTATGTGCAGACACGGTCAACCCTCAGACAGGAGCCCCTCCAATACTGGAGTCCTTGGTGGTGTTTGCATGCATGTCAGCGGAAGACGCTGGCCCTCATTCCTAACTGTCCTCTCCCCCTGAGAGAGGAAACGTGCTGAACCTCAGTTTCGATGACGAGACGGTAGAGTGTTCTCACTCATTTGGCTCAGATTTTCCAAGGAATGCATGCAAGGGTGTCATCATCAATCCAAGCACATGCTGGGACGCTGCAGAACACAACCGGAGTCTGCGCGGGACTCTGTTCAGGAGCCATGAGCCTGGGCTACCCCAAAAGCCTGGAGAATCCACAGCCCTCAGGCCACTCAGCAAGGGGAACAATCAATCCACTCTTGCAGCCATTGGGCCCGTCTGAGGAAAACCTAATATCTAACGGCACATCTTGGGGTGCTTGAATACCTACCATCCTGAGTTATCCACGACCACGCTCGGGGACATGGGCCCGCCTCACTTTTTCCAGTTCTTCTTAGCACCTCCAGTCATCAGAGCACACGAAGGTCTTCTTGTTTGTGCCGACGGCCAGCCTTTCCCAGCAACTGCACCTGAGAAGTGGACAGAAATCACCGAGGCTTCATAAGTGGACCGGTGTCCTCACAGGACATGATCCATAAAAACAGTTACCTGGCCTTGAGCTCTGAAACTGCTTCCCAAGGACCTCGAACCCTTACCGAGAATTGACTGCATGTCTGATAGTACGACTGCAGGAAGTTACGCACATATGTTGGCCGGTGTCTGAGAGGCTGTATGTGTGTGTTCACACGTGTGGGCGTGTGTGACTGTGACTGCGCATGCGGACATGCTTGTGGGTTCCTCTGTGTGCCGCTGCATACGCGTCTTGGTCTCTGTGTGTCCCTATGGCCCTGTGAAGAGGAGTCCAACAATAAAAGAAATAGTTTATACACAGCACCCTGGTTAGACCCCTAACTGAAAGGAGAAAGAATCCTGTCAGCTTTAAGAGGCCGCAGACACACTTTGACCCCCAGGGGCTGTTGAAATAGTCCACGGACTCCCGCTCTCCTACAGCCACGCCTTCTGACCAAAACACAAAGCCTCGACGAGACCTGCCTCCGGGCCTTGGCTGTGACATCGACATGCACCTCGAGACTCTGTCAGCTACCAGTATATCTGATGGGCATTTGAGGTCACTCGCAGCACTTCCGGAAGCAAGGGAACTCCCATGGTCGGGCCGACACCGACCGGCAGCTGTCTACTGCCAAGATGCAGTCTGAAAACACTCAAGGGGCTAACGAACGTGGGCCCACGTGCCACTTCTCGCCAACTAGGCCTAATCACTTTCCATTGACCCGTGGGAATGCCCACCACAGGAAGTGGTGGGCTTCAGCCACCATGACCCATGTCGGATCCCCACGGCGGAAACTAGTCCACATTCCCAGCAACGTCTCAGGCAGCTCCCATCTTGAATGTTCGCGGCCCTGACCCCTAAGGAAACGCTCAAACCCTTGAAAGCCTCGTCCTACATGCCCTCCTCCAGCCCACAGGGCGACACGACCCTACTGGAAACCACAAACATCTTCAGAACACGGGCACACTGAACACCAGGGAAGACAGACCGCAAGCCTGTCTCCTTCGTTGATGCTGATCCCACACCATGCATCCTGGAAATTCTCCACTGCCACAGTGACACTACCGAGTAACTCACAGTGATCCAAGGCATGGTCCCCGAGGACCACAGACAGACTTTCAAAGGAAGACCTCTGCCATGCGAGGGAACTTGGAAGCCTGAAAGGGAACAGTGGCTGGCCACGGCAGCACAGCAGGCATGGCAATGGGGCCCCCATCTCTGCCCCACCAATGGACTGCTCCAGATAAACCTCTGGCTGTTCGAAAGGCCTGCGTGCTACACCGGCCGGTCGCGTCATTCCCCCACGGGAGAAACACTTTCGCTTTACACATTGCCAAACAAGGGAACAAAGCGGCCAAAGGGGATGTTCGCATAACTCAACTACCTGCAAGGAGGCCGGCACAGACGCCTCACCATGTCGATCTTCTCTACTTCCCGCAAGACACCCTTTGGGTGTCATTCCTCGGGCAACGGGATCGCAACTCTACACAGCTTACCTACCTCAACTCACCCACTTGAACTGCCAAAGCCATCCGCTCCATAGGCAGCTTATGCCAGCCCATCACGAACAAGACACAGTCGTGGGAAGCCGAGGCCAGCGCCTGCAACCCAATGATGACAACCCATCCCACGACATCACACAGGACCTTTCCTCATGATACCTTACCTTTCTCTCCAGGCCAGCAGCCACCAGCCAGGCTGAAATGCTTCACTCGATCCACACCCCACTCCACGAAGATCCACTTAGCGCCAACAGTGTGCCGGCAACTTCAGCAGAGGAGCTGACAGGGGCAGCACTGAGGCCTAAACCATCAGCCCCCTTCCGCCATCGCCCAACTCCAGCCCACGCCCGCCCACTGCTCCAGCCACACGGGGCAGTCAAGAACCTCACTGCACGAAACACAACAACAGAGAGGGCCACAGGCCTGGCCTGAGGCTCCAGGCTCCAACCAGGGAAGCTTGCTCATGTTGGCTTCCATAATCAACCTCGGAAGCAGCATGCACAAAGTGTGATCCTGTCCAAAAATCACCTCTCCAAGATGCAAGCTTACTGGGTCTATACCAGAACACACTCCGACCCTGAAGACTAGCAGGAAAGCCTGCCCTCTTGCATTCCCTCAACGGCCTTTTAGCAGGGACCGGGGATTCATAGATGACCCAGCTTATGGGCAGACATGGTCGACCCTCAGACAGGAGCCCCTCCAATGCTGGAGCCCTTAGTGGGGTTTGCATGCCTGTCAGCAGGGGACGTTGGCCCTCACTCCTAACTGTCCCATACTCCCGAGACAGGAAACGTGCTGGACCTCAGTTTCGATGAGGAGACGGTAGAGCGTTCTCACTCATTTTGTTCAGATTTTCCAAGGAATGCATACAAGGGTGTCATCATCGATCCAAGCACATGCTGGGACGCTGCAGAACACAAAAGGGAAGGCCGTGGGTCTCTGCAGAGGAGCCATGACCTGGAAGTACTCCAACTGCCTGGGGAATCCACAGTCCTCAGGCCACTCAGCAAGACCAACAATCATTCCACTCTTGCAACCATTGGGCCCATCTGTGGAAATCCTAATATCCAATGGCACATCTTAGTATGGGTGAATGCCTACCGTCCTGAGCTATCCACAGCCTTGCTCGGCAACGTGCACCCGCCCCACTTTGTCCAGTTCTCCTTAGCATATCCAGTCATCAGACAACGCGAAGGTCTTCTTCTCTTTGCCGACAGCCAGCCTTACTCTGCAACTGCACCTGAGAAGTGGACAGAAATCAGGCAGGTTTCTGAATTGCACAAGGGTCCTCAGAGAACATGATTTTTGGGAACACTTAACCTGGGCGTGAGCCTGGAACCTGCTTCCCAAGTACCACTATCCCTTACCGAAAACTGATTGTGTGTCTCACAGCACGACTGAAGGAAGTTACGCACGTACATTGCTCGGTGTGTGAGACGCTGTATGTGTGTATTCACACGTGTAGGCGTGTGTGACTGTGACTGTGCACGAGGATGCGTTTGTGGATACCTGTGTGTGCCGCTAAACACGCGTCTTGGTCTCTGGGTGTCCCTGTGGCCCTCTGCAGACGCCTCTAACAGTAAACGTCATAGTTTATACACAGCACCCTGGTTGGACCCCCAACTGAAAGGAGAAAGACCCCTGTCAGCTTCATGAGGCCACATGCGAACTTTGAACCCCAGGCTGTCAAAATAGGCCACAGACTCCCGCTCTCCCACAGCCACGCCTTCTGACCAAAGCACAAAGACTGGACGAGACCTCCCTCCCGGCCGTGGGTGTCACACCTATGTGGACCTGGAGATCCTGCCACCTACCACCACATCTGATGTGCCCTTGGGGTCACTCCCAGTGCTCCCGGAAGCAAGGTAACCTCCCATGGGCAGGCTGACACCGACCTGCAGTTGCCGACAGGCAAGATGCAGCCTGGCACTTCTCAAGGGGTTAACAGACTTCGGCCCAAGTGTCTCATCTCGCCACCTAGACCAAATCACTTCCCATGACCCCGTGGGAATGCCCTCAATGGGAAGTGTTGGGCTTCAGCAACCATGACACAGGTTGGAACCCCACAGCGGAAATTAGGCCACCTTCCCGGACACGTATAGGCAAGCTTCCAACTGGTAGGCTTTGCGGCCCTGACCACTGAGGAAACGCTCAAACGCTACACAGCCTCGTCCTAAGTGCCCTCCTCCTGCCTGCAGGGAGACTCGACTCTACTTGAAGCCACAGACATCATGTGAACACGGAGACACTGAACAGCAGGGAAGACACACCGCAAGCCTGTCTGCTTTGATGACGCCCACCCCACCCCATGCATCCTGGCAATTCTCCACTGCCACAGCGACACTACCGAGGCACTCACAGTGATCAAAGGCACTGTCCCCGACGATCACAGACAGACTTTCAACGGAAAACCTTTGCCACACGAGGGGACCTGGAAACTTGAAAGGGCACAGTGGCTGTCCACGACAGTGCGCCTGGCGTCGCAACAGTGCCCCCACCTCTGTCCCCACAACGGACTGCTCCAGGTAAACCTCTGGCTGTTCGCAAGCCGAGTCATGCCCCCCCGGGAGAAGCACTTTCGCTTTACACATTCCCAAACTAGGTAACAAAGAGGCCAAAGGGGATGTTCGCATAACTAAACATCCTCCAAGGAGGCCAGCAGAGACGCGTCACCATGTCAATCTTCTTTACGTCTCGCAAGACACCCTTTGGGTGTCTTTCCTCTGGCAATGGGATTCCAACTCTACACAGGTTACCTACCTCACCTCATCCACTTGAACTGCCAAAGCCTTCCCCTCCATAGGCAGCTGATGCCAGCCAATCACGAACATGACACATCCTTGGGAAGCCGAGGCCAGCACCTGCAACCCAATTATGATAGCCTATTCCACGACATCACAAAGGACATGTCCTCATCTTCCCTTCCCTTCCTGTACGGGCCATCAGTGATCCACGCAGGTTTCAATTCAGCACTCATTCCTCTCCCCACTCCACGATGACCCACTTGGCATCAACACTGTGCCGGGAGTTAAAGTAGAGAAGCAAACAAGGGCAGCAGCGAGGCCTAATCCATCAGCCCCTTTCCGCCGATGCCCAACCGAGCTCACCCCTGCCCATTGCTCCAGCCTCACTAGGCACTCAAGAAGCTCACCGTGAAAAACGCAAGAACAGGGAGTGCCACAGGCCTGGCCTGAGGTTCCAGGCACCAACCAGGGACGCTTGCTCATCTTGGCTTCCAGAATCAACCCCCAAAATGGCATGCACGAAGCGTGATCCTGGCCAAAACTCACCTCCCAACTGCAAGCTAACTGGGCCTAGACCAGCACACACTCTGACTCTTAAGACCAGCAGGAGAGCCTGCCCCCTCGCATTCCCTCAACAGCCATTCAGCAGGGACCCGGGATTCACAGATAACACAGCTTATGTGCAGACACGGTCAACCCTCAGACAGGAGCCCCTCCAATACTGGAGTCCTTGGTGGTGTTTGCATGCATGTCAGCGGAAGACGCTGGCCCTCATTCCTACCTGTCCTCTCCCCCTGAGAGAGGAAACGTGCTGAACCTCAGTTTCGATGACGAGACAGTAGAGTGTTCTCACTCATTTGGCTCAGATTTTCCAAGGAATGCATGCAAGGGTGTCATCATCAATCCAAGCACATGCTGGGACGCTGCAGAACACAACCGGAGTCTGCGCGGGACTCTGTACAGGAGCCATGAGCCTGGGCTACCCCAAAAGCCTGGAGAATCCACAGCCCTCAGGCCACTCAGCAAGGGGAACAATCAATCCACTCTTGCAGCCATTGGGCCCGTCTGAGGAAAACCTAATATCTAACGGCACATCTTGGGGTGCTTGAATACCTACCATCCTGACTTATCCACGACCACGCTCGGGGACATGGGCCCGCCTCACTTTTTCCAGTTCTTCTTAGCACCTCCAGTCATCAGAGCACACGAAGGTCTTCTTGTTTGTGCCGACGGCCAGCCTTTCCCAGCAACTGCACCTGAGAAGTGGACAGAAATCACCGAGGCTTCATAAGTGGACCGGTGTCCTCACAGGACATGATCCATAAAAACAGTTACCTGGCCTTGAGCTCTGAAACTGCTTCCCAAGGACCTCGAACCCTTACCGAGAATTGACTGCATGTCTGATAGTACGACTGCAGGAAGTTACGCACATATGTTGGCCGGTGTCTGAGAGGCTGTATGTGTGTGTTCACACGTGTGGGCGTGTGTGACTGTGACTGCGCATGCGGACATGCTTGTGGGTTCCTCTGTGTGCCGCTGCATACGCGTCTTGGTCTCTGTGTGTCCCTATGGCCCTGTGAAGAGGAGTCCAACAATAAAAGAAATAGTTTATACACAGCACCCTGGTTAGACCCCTAACTGAAAGGAGAAAGAATCCTGTCAGCTTTAAGAGGCCGCAGACACACTTTGACCCCCAGGGGCTGTTGAAATAGTCCACGGACTCCCGCTCTCCTACAGCCACGCCTTCTGACCAAAACACAAAGCCTCGACGAGACCTGCCTCCGGGCCTTGGCTGTGACATCGACATGCACCTCGAGACTCTGTCAGCTACCAGTATATCTGATGGGCATTTGAGGTCACTCGCAGCACTTCCGGAAGCAAGGGAACTCCCATGGTCGGGCCGACACCGACCGGCAGCTGTCTACTGCCAAGATGCAGTCTGAAAACACTCAAGGGGCTAACGAACGTGGGCCCACGTGCCACTTCTCGCCAACTAGGCCTAATCACTTTCCATTGACCCGTGGGAATGCCCACCACAGGAAGTGGTGGGCTTCAGCCACCATGACCCATGTCGGATCCCCACGGCGGAAACTAGTCCACATTCCCAGCAACGTCTCAGGCAGCTCCCATCTTGAATGTTCGCGGCCCTGACCCCTAAGGAAACGCTCAAACCCTTGAAAGCCTCGTCCTACATGCCCTCCTCCAGCCCACAGGGCGACACGACCCTACTGGAAACCACAAACATCTTCAGAACACGGGCACACTGAACACCAGGGAAGACAGACCGCAAGCCTGTCTCCTTCGTTGATGCTGATCCCACACCATGCATCCTGGAAATTCTCCACTGCCACAGTGACACTACCGAGTAACTCACAGTGATCCAAGGCATGGTCCCCGAGGACCACAGACAGACTTTCAAAGGAAGACCTCTGCCATGCGAGGGAACTTGGAAGCCTGAAAGGGAACAGTGGCTGGCCACGGCAGCACAGCAGGCATGGCAATGGGGCCCCCATCTCTGCCCCACCAATGGACTGCTCCAGATAAACCTCTGGCTGTTCGAAAGGCCTGCGTGCTACACCGGCCGGTCGCGTCATTCCCCCACGGGAGAAACACTTTCGCTTTACACATTGCCAAACAAGGGAACAAAGCGGCCAAAGGGGATGTTCGCATAACTCAACTACCTGCAAGGAGGCCGGCACAGACGCCTCACCATGTCGATCTTCTCTACTTCCCGCAAGACACCCTTTGGGTGTCATTCCTCGGGCAACGGGATCGCAACTCTACACAGCTTACCTACCTCAACTCACCCACTTGAACTGCCAAAGCCATCCGCTCCATAGGCAGCTTATGCCAGCCCATCACGAACAAGACACAGTCGTGGGAAGCCGAGGCCAGCGCCTGCAACCCAATGATGACAACCCATCCCACGACATCACACAGGACCTTTCCTCATGATACCTTACCTTTCTCTCCAGGCCAGCAGCCACCAGCCAGGCTGAAATGCTTCACTCGATCCACACCCCACTCCACGAAGATCCACTTAGCGCCAACAGTGTGCCGGCAACTTCAGCAGAGGAGCTGACAGGGGCAGCACTGAGGCCTAAACCATCAGCCCCCTTCCGCCATCGCCCAACTCCAGCCCACGCCCGCCCACTGCTCCAGCCACACGGGGCAGTCAAGAACCTCACTGCACGAAACACAACAACAGAGAGGGCCACAGGCCTGGCCTGAGGCTCCAGGCTCCAACCAGGGAAGCTTGCTCATGTTGGCTTCCATAATCAACCTCGGAAGCAGCATGCACAAAGTGTGATCCTGTCCAAAAATCACCTCTCCAAGATGCAAGCTTACTGGGTCTATACCAGAACACACTCCGACCCTGAAGACTAGCAGGAAAGCCTGCCCTCTTGCATTCCCTCAACGGCCTTTTAGCAGGGACCGGGGATTCATAGATGACCCAGCTTATGGGCAGACATGGTCGACCCTCAGACAGGAGCCCCTCCAATGCTGGAGCCCTTAGTGGGGTTTGCATGCCTGTCAGCAGGGGACGTTGGCCCTCACTCCTAACTGTCCCATACTCCCGAGACAGGAAACGTGCTGGACCTCAGTTTCGATGAGGAGACGGTAGAGCGTTCTCACTCATTTTGTTCAGATTTTCCAAGGAATGCATACAAGGGTGTCATCATCGATCCAAGCACATGCTGGGACGCTGCAGAACACAAAAGGGAAGGCCGTGGGTCTCTGCAGAGGAGCCATGACCTGGAAGTACTCCAACTGCCTGGGGAATCCACAGTCCTCAGGCCACTCAGCAAGACCAACAATCATTCCACTCTTGCAACCATTGGGCCCATCTGTGGAAATCCTAATATCCAATGGCACATCTTAGTATGGGTGAATGCCTACCGTCCTGAGCTATCCACAGCCTTGCTCGGCAACGTGCACCCGCCCCACTTTGTCCAGTTCTCCTTAGCATATCCAGTCATCAGACAACGCGAAGGTCTTCTTCTCTTTGCCGACAGCCAGCCTTACTCTGCAACTGCACCTGAGAAGTGGACAGAAATCAGGCAGGTTTCTGAATTGCACAAGGGTCCTCAGAGAACATGATTTTTGGGAACACTTAACCTGGGCGTGAGCCTGGAACCTGCTTCCCAAGTACCACTATCCCTTACCGAAAACTGATTGTGTGTCTCACAGCACGACTGAAGGAAGTTACGCACGTACATTGCTCGGTGTGTGAGACGCTGTATGTGTGTATTCACACGTGTAGGCGTGTGTGACTGTGACTGTGCACGAGGATGCGTTTGTGGATACCTGTGTGTGCCGCTAAACACGCGTCTTGGTCTCTGGGTGTCCCTGTGGCCCTCTGCAGACGCCTCTAACAGTAAACGTCATAGTTTATACACAGCACCCTGGTTGGACCCCCAACTGAAAGGAGAAAGACCCCTGTCAGCTTCATGAGGCCACATGCGAACTTTGAACCCCAGGCTGTCAAAATAGGCCACAGACTCCCGCTCTCCCACAGCCACGCCTTCTGACCAAAGCACAAAGACTGGACGAGACCTCCCTCCCGGCCGTGGGTGTCACACCTATGTGGACCTGGAGATCCTGCCACCTACCACCACATCTGATGTGCCCTTGGGGTCACTCCCAGTGCTCCCGGAAGCAAGGTAACCTCCCATGGGCAGGCTGACACCGACCTGCAGTTGCCGACAGGCAAGATGCAGCCTGGCACTTCTCAAGGGGTTAACAGACTTCGGCCCAAGTGTCTCATCTCGCCACCTAGACCAAATCACTTCCCATGACCCCGTGGGAATGCCCTCAATGGGAAGTGTTGGGCTTCAGCAACCATGACACAGGTTGGAACCCCACAGCGGAAATTAGGCCACCTTCCCGGACACGTATAGGCAAGCTTCCAACTGGTAGGCTTTGCGGCCCTGACCACTGAGGAAACGCTCAAACGCTACACAGCCTCGTCCTAAGTGCCCTCCTCCTGCCTGCAGGGAGACTCGACTCTACTTGAAGCCACAGACATCATGTGAACACGGAGACACTGAACAGCAGGGAAGACACACCGCAAGCCTGTCTGCTTTGATGACGCCCACCCCACCCCATGCATCCTGGCAATTCTCCACTGCCACAGCGACACTACCGAGGCACTCACAGTGATCAAAGGCACTGTCCCCGACGATCACAGACAGACTTTCAACGGAAAACCTTTGCCACACGAGGGGACCTGGAAACTTGAAAGGGCACAGTGGCTGTCCACGACAGTGCGCCTGGCGTCGCAACAGTGCCCCCACCTCTGTCCCCACAACGGACTGCTCCAGGTAAACCTCTGGCTGTTCGCAAGCCGAGTCATGCCCCCCCGGGAGAAGCACTTTCGCTTTACACATTCCCAAACTAGGTAACAAAGAGGCCAAAGGGGATGTTCGCATAACTAAACATCCTCCAAGGAGGCCAGCAGAGACGCGTCACCATGTCAATCTTCTTTACGTCTCGCAAGACACCCTTTGGGTGTCTTTCCTCTGGCAATGGGATTCCAACTCTACACAGGTTACCTACCTCACCTCATCCACTTGAACTGCCAAAGCCTTCCCCTCCATAGGCAGCTGATGCCAGCCAATCACGAACATGACACATCCTTGGGAAGCCGAGGCCAGCACCTGCAACCCAATTATGATAGCCTATTCCACGACATCACAAAGGACATGTCCTCATCTTCCCTTCCCTTCCTGTACGGGCCATCAGTGATCCACGCAGGTTTCAATTCAGCACTCATTCCTCTCCCCACTCCACGATGACCCACTTGGCATCAACACTGTGCCGGGAGTTAAAGTAGAGAAGCAAACAAGGGCAGCAGCGAGGCCTAATCCATCAGCCCCTTTCCGCCGATGCCCAACCGAGCTCACCCCTGCCCATTGCTCCAGCCTCACTAGGCACTCAAGAAGCTCACCGTGAAAAACGCAAGAACAGGGAGTGCCACAGGCCTGGCCTGAGGTTCCAGGCACCAACCAGGGACGCTTGCTCATCTTGGCTTCCAGAATCAACCCCCAAAATGGCATGCACGAAGCGTGATCCTGGCCAAAACTCACCTCCCAACTGCAAGCTAACTGGGCCTAGACCAGCACACACTCTGACTCTTAAGACCAGCAGGAGAGCCTGCCCCCTCGCATTCCCTCAACAGCCATTCAGCAGGGACCCGGGATTCACAGATAACACAGCTTATGTGCAGACACGGTCAACCCTCAGACAGGAGCCCCTCCAATACTGGAGTCCTTGGTGGTGTTTGCATGCATGTCAGCGGAAGACGCTGGCCCTCATTCCTACCTGTCCTCTCCCCCTGAGAGAGGAAACGTGCTGAACCTCAGTTTCGATGACGAGACAGTAGAGTGTTCTCACTCATTTGGCTCAGATTTTCCAAGGAATGCATGCAAGGGTGTCATCATCAATCCAAGCACATGCTGGGACGCTGCAGAACACAACCGGAGTCTGCGCGGGACTCTGTACAGGAGCCATGAGCCTGGGCTACCCCAAAAGCCTGGAGAATCCACAGCCCTCAGGCCACTCAGCAAGGGGAACAATCAATCCACTCTTGCAGCCATTGGGCCCGTCTGAGGAAAACCTAATATCTAACGGCACATCTTGGGGTGCTTGAATACCTACCATCCTGACTTATCCACGACCACGCTCGGGGACATGGGCCCGCCTCACTTTTTCCAGTTCTTCTTAGCACCTCCAGTCATCAGAGCACACGAAGGTCTTCTTGTTTGTGCCGACGGCCAGCCTTTCCCAGCAACTGCACCTGAGAAGTGGACAGAAATCACCGAGGCTTCATAAGTGGACCGGTGTCCTCACAGGACATGATCCATAAAAACAGTTACCTGGCCTTGAGCTCTGAAACTGCTTCCCAAGGACCTCGAACCCTTACCGAGAATTGACTGCATGTCTGATAGTACGACTGCAGGAAGTTACGCACATATGTTGGCCGGTGTCTGAGAGGCTGTATGTGTGTGTTCACACGTGTGGGCGTGTGTGACTGTGACTGCGCATGCGGACATGCTTGTGGGTTCCTCTGTGTGCCGCTGCATACGCGTCTTGGTCTCTGTGTGTCCCTATGGCCCTGTGAAGAGGAGTCCAACAATAAAAGAAATAGTTTATACACAGCACCCTGGTTAGACCCCTAACTGAAAGGAGAAAGAATCCTGTCAGCTTTAAGAGGCCGCAGACACACTTTGACCCCCAGGGGCTGTTGAAATAGTCCACGGACTCCCGCTCTCCTACAGCCACGCCTTCTGACCAAAACACAAAGCCTCGACGAGACCTGCCTCCGGGCCTTGGCTGTGACATCGACATGCACCTCGAGACTCTGTCAGCTACCAGTATATCTGATGGGCATTTGAGGTCACTCGCAGCACTTCCGGAAGCAAGGGAACTCCCATGGTCGGGCCGACACCGACCGGCAGCTGTCTACTGCCAAGATGCAGTCTGAAAACACTCAAGGGGCTAACGAACGTGGGCCCACGTGCCACTTCTCGCCAACTAGGCCTAATCACTTTCCATTGACCCGTGGGAATGCCCACCACAGGAAGTGGTGGGCTTCAGCCACCATGACCCATGTCGGATCCCCACGGCGGAAACTAGTCCACATTCCCAGCAACGTCTCAGGCAGCTCCCATCTTGAATGTTCGCGGCCCTGACCCCTAAGGAAACGCTCAAACCCTTGAAAGCCTCGTCCTACATGCCCTCCTCCAGCCCACAGGGCGACACGACCCTACTGGAAACCACAAACATCTTCAGAACACGGGCACACTGAACACCAGGGAAGACAGACCGCAAGCCTGTCTCCTTCGTTGATGCTGATCCCACACCATGCATCCTGGAAATTCTCCACTGCCACAGTGACACTACCGAGTAACTCACAGTGATCCAAGGCATGGTCCCCGAGGACCACAGACAGACTTTCAAAGGAAGACCTCTGCCATGCGAGGGAACTTGGAAGCCTGAAAGGGAACAGTGGCTGGCCACGGCAGCACAGCAGGCATGGCAATGGGGCCCCCATCTCTGCCCCACCAATGGACTGCTCCAGATAAACCTCTGGCTGTTCGAAAGGCCTGCGTGCTACACCGGCCGGTCGCGTCATTCCCCCACGGGAGAAACACTTTCGCTTTACACATTGCCAAACAAGGGAACAAAGCGGCCAAAGGGGATGTTCGCATAACTCAACTACCTGCAAGGAGGCCGGCACAGACGCCTCACCATGTCGATCTTCTCTACTTCCCGCAAGACACCCTTTGGGTGTCATTCCTCGGGCAACGGGATCGCAACTCTACACAGCTTACCTACCTCAACTCACCCACTTGAACTGCCAAAGCCATCCGCTCCATAGGCAGCTTATGCCAGCCCATCACGAACAAGACACAGTCGTGGGAAGCCGAGGCCAGCGCCTGCAACCCAATGATGACAACCCATCCCACGACATCACACAGGACCTTTCCTCATGATACCTTACCTTTCTCTCCAGGCCAGCAGCCACCAGCCAGGCTGAAATGCTTCACTCGATCCACACCCCACTCCACGAAGATCCACTTAGCGCCAACAGTGTGCCGGCAACTTCAGCAGAGGAGCTGACAGGGGCAGCACTGAGGCCTAAACCATCAGCCCCCTTCCGCCATCGCCCAACTCCAGCCCACGCCCGCCCACTGCTCCAGCCACACGGGGCAGTCAAGAACCTCACTGCACGAAACACAACAACAGAGAGGGCCACAGGCCTGGCCTGAGGCTCCAGGCTCCAACCAGGGAAGCTTGCTCATGTTGGCTTCCATAATCAACCTCGGAAGCAGCATGCACAAAGTGTGATCCTGTCCAAAAATCACCTCTCCAAGATGCAAGCTTACTGGGTCTATACCAGAACACACTCCGACCCTGAAGACTAGCAGGAAAGCCTGCCCTCTTGCATTCCCTCAACGGCCTTTTAGCAGGGACCGGGGATTCATAGATGACCCAGCTTATGGGCAGACATGGTCGACCCTCAGACAGGAGCCCCTCCAATGCTGGAGCCCTTAGTGGGGTTTGCATGCCTGTCAGCAGGGGACGTTGGCCCTCACTCCTAACTGTCCCATACTCCCGAGACAGGAAACGTGCTGGACCTCAGTTTCGATGAGGAGACGGTAGAGCGTTCTCACTCATTTTGTTCAGATTTTCCAAGGAATGCATACAAGGGTGTCATCATCGATCCAAGCACATGCTGGGACGCTGCAGAACACAAAAGGGAAGGCCGTGGGTCTCTGCAGAGGAGCCATGACCTGGAAGTACTCCAACTGCCTGGGGAATCCACAGTCCTCAGGCCACTCAGCAAGACCAACAATCATTCCACTCTTGCAACCATTGGGCCCATCTGTGGAAATCCTAATATCCAATGGCACATCTTAGTATGGGTGAATGCCTACCGTCCTGAGCTATCCACAGCCTTGCTCGGCAACGTGCACCCGCCCCACTTTGTCCAGTTCTCCTTAGCATATCCAGTCATCAGACAACGCGAAGGTCTTCTTCTCTTTGCCGACAGCCAGCCTTACTCTGCAACTGCACCTGAGAAGTGGACAGAAATCAGGCAGGTTTCTGAATTGCACAAGGGTCCTCAGAGAACATGATTTTTGGGAACACTTAACCTGGGCGTGAGCCTGGAACCTGCTTCCCAAGTACCACTATCCCTTACCGAAAACTGATTGTGTGTCTCACAGCACGACTGAAGGAAGTTACGCACGTACATTGCTCGGTGTGTGAGACGCTGTATGTGTGTATTCACACGTGTAGGCGTGTGTGACTGTGACTGTGCACGAGGATGCGTTTGTGGATACCTGTGTGTGCCGCTAAACACGCGTCTTGGTCTCTGGGTGTCCCTGTGGCCCTCTGCAGACGCCTCTAACAGTAAACGTCATAGTTTATACACAGCAACCTGGTTGGACCCCCAACTGAAAGGAGAAAGACCCCTGTCAGCTTCATGAGGCCACATGCGAACTTTGAACCCCAGGCTGTCAAAATAGGCCACAGACTCCCGCTCTCCACAGCCACGCCTTCTGACCAAAGCACAAAGACTGGACGAGACCTCCCTCCCGGCCGTGGGTGTCACACCTATGTGGACCTGGAGATCCTGCCACCTACCACCACATCTGATGTGCCCTTGGGGTCACTCCCAGTGCTCCCGGAAGCAAGGTAACCTCCCATGGGCAGGCTGACACCGACCTGCAGTTGCCGACAGGCAAGATGCAGCCTGGCACTTCTCAAGGGGTTAACAGACTTCGGCCCAAGTGTCTCATCTCGCCACCTAGACCAAATCACTTCCCATGACCCCGTGGGAATGCCCTCAATGGGAAGTGTTGGGCTTCAGCAACCATGACACAGGTTGGAACCCCACAGCGGAAATTAGGCCACCTTCCCGACACGTATAGGCAAGCTTCCAACTGGTAGGCTTTGCGGCCCTGACCACTGAGGAAACGCTCAAACGCTACACAGCCTCGTCCTAAGTGCCCTCCTCCTGCCTGCAGGGAGACTCGACTCTACTTGAAGCCACAGACATCATGTGAACACGGAGACACTGAACAGCAGGGAAGACACACCGCAAGCCTGTCTGCTTTGATGACGCCCACCCCACCCCATGCATCCTGGCAATTCTCCACTGCCACAGCGACACTACCGAGGCACTCACAGTGATCAAAGGCACTGTCCCCGACGATCACAGACAGACTTTCAACGGAAAACCTTTGCCACACGAGGGGACCTGGAAACTTGAAAGGGCACAGTGGCTGTCCACGACAGTGCGCCTGGCGTCGCAACAGTGCCCCCACCTCTGTCCCCACAACGGACTGCTCCAGGTAAACCTCTGGCTGTTCGCAAGCCGAGTCATGCCCCCCCGGGAGAAGCACTTTCGCTTTACACATTCCCAAACTAGGTAACAAAGAGGCCAAAGGGGATGTTCGCATAACTAAACATCCTCCAAGGAGGCCAGCAGAGACGCGTCACCATGTCAATCTTCTTTACGTCTCGCAAGACACCCTTTGGGTGTCTTTCCTCTGGCAATGGGATTCCAACTCTACACAGGTACCTACCTCACCTCATCCACTTGAACTGCCAAAGCCTTCCCCTCCATAGGCAGCTGATGCCAGCCAATCACGAACATGACACATCCTTGGGAAGCCGAGGCCAGCACCTGCAACCCAATTATGATAGCCTATTCCACGACATCACAAAGGACATGTCCTCATCTTCCCTTCCCTTCCTGTACGGGCCATCAGTGATCCACGCAGGTTTCAATTCAGCACTCATTCCTCTCCCCACTCCACGATGACCCACTTGGCATCAACACTGTGCCGGGAGTTAAAGTAGAGAAGCAAACAAGGGCAGCAGCGAGGCCTAATCCATCAGCCCCTTTCCGCCGATGCCCAACCGAGCTCACCCCTGCCCATTGCTCCAGCCTCACTAGGCACTCAAGAAGCTCACCGTGAAAAACGCAAGAACAGGGAGTGCCACAGGCCTGGCCTGAGGTTCCAGGCACCAACCAGGGACGCTTGCTCATCTTGGCTTCCAGAATCAACCCCCAAAATGGCATGCACGAAGCGTGATCCTGGCCAAAACTCACCTCCCAACTGCAAGCTAACTGGGCCTAGACCAGCACACACTCTGACTCTTAAGACCAGCAGGAGAGCCTGCCCCCTCGCATTCCCTCAACAGCCATTCAGCAGGGACCCGGGATTCACAGATAACACAGCTTATGTGCAGACACGGTCAACCCTCAGACAGGAGCCCCTCCAATACTGGAGTCCTTGGTGGTGTTTGCATGCATGTCAGCGGAAGACGCTGGCCCTCATTCCTACCTGTCCTCTCCCCCTGAGAGAGGAAACGTGCTGAACCTCAGTTTCGATGACGAGACAGTAGAGTGTTCTCACTCATTTGGCTCAGATTTTCCAAGGAATGCATGCAAGGGTGTCATCATCAATCCAAGCACATGCTGGGACGCTGCAGAACACAACCGGAGTCTGCGCGGGACTCTGTACAGGAGCCATGAGCCTGGGCTACCCCAAAAGCCTGGAGAATCCACAGCCCTCAGGCCACTCAGCAAGGGGAACAATCAATCCACTCTTGCAGCCATTGGGCCCGTCTGAGGAAAACCTAATATCTAACGGCACATCTTGGGGTGCTTGAATACCTACCATCCTGACTTATCCACGACCACGCTCGGGGACATGGGCCCGCCTCACTTTTTCCAGTTCTTCTTAGCACCTCCAGTCATCAGAGCACACGAAGGTCTTCTTGTTTGTGCCGACGGCCAGCCTTTCCCAGCAACTGCACCTGAGAAGTGGACAGAAATCACCGAGGCTTCATAAGTGGACCGGTGTCCTCACAGGACATGATCCATAAAAACAGTTACCTGGCCTTGAGCTCTGAAACTGCTTCCCAAGGACCTCGAACCCTTACCGAGAATTGACTGCATGTCTGATAGTACGACTGCAGGAAGTTACGCACATATGTTGGCCGGTGTCTGAGAGGCTGTATGTGTG